>NC_081423.1:58346967-58646967 GCF_949786415.1 Peromyscus eremicus | reverse complement strand
CCCTAAACACATGAGCTATTTCAGTGCTCCCTCCTTAGCCTGGAAACCCTGATGGGGACATGAAGGAAGAGTCAGGCTGTCTGACTGACGACACAGCCCTGACAAGCCAAGAGGGACTCAGATGCTGCCATTTCACAGCCCCACTGACCTCGCTCAACCGAGTCCCTTCAGTTGGTGGCGCTGGTGGGCTTCACTTGGCTGGTGAGACTGAAAGCACTACCATACCCCGAGGGGGTGCATCAAGGCCCAGGCGACACTCACCTGTCTTCTGGTCACCGCTGACCAAGAACTCAAGGATGCTGTTCATGGCCCCCATGTAGAAGATGAGCCGCAGCTGCGTGACGCACATGGTGACCAGGCTGAGCAGCAAGATGGGGCTGAACACGCTGTGCATGAACGAGGGGGCTGCTGTGGGAAGAAGACACGGGGCTCAAGGCCAGGAAACGTGTCCCATCCAGGGCCTGGGGCAGGAAGAAGGCCCCATGTGCAGGCTGTGCTGGAGGTGCGGATGGTAAACCCCATAGTGAGGTTCACACGGTGTTGATGGTCATCAGCAGATTCCCTAAGCTCAGTGGCGTGAGTCTGTAAAACAGGACAGGTGGTGCCTCTGCCCCTTTTGAGACAGAACAGGAATTCAGCGAGAGGACACCCAGAGAGCCTCAGCCAATGATTCCCCACCGAGGGGGCCCTGGGCTCCCCCACCCCACAGTAAATGAGGATGCCCCCACAGGTCTCTTGGGCCAACCTGGAAGGCGAGAGTCGGGCGTCGGGTACCTGCGGCGTCGGGCTGGCACTTCACCTCCAGGTCGACAGTGGACAGGCACAGCTTGTGGCCCTCCTGCAGCGCAGCCTGTTCCTTGGCACTCCTCATGGAACTGCCCACGCTCAGGCGGCGCCCCACCGTGGTCACCTGCTTGTAGAACTGCTTCCCTGTGATCTTGTGGTCGAAGCCCAGCCAGCTGAACTTGATCTTCACCCTAGAGGCCACAGGAAGGGGGTCTGCTGGTGCCGCCACCCGGAGACCCTGGCATGTGGGTGCGAGGGCGGGGCAGAGAGCGCGCCCACTTACGAGTAGTCCATGTCCTCTGGTCCTGGGAACGGCTCTAGCGGCCAGTTGAAGAAACAGTTGAGGAAGACCAGGCCGGAGCAGCCAGCCCAGACCACCAGGATGACAATGAAGGAGGCACCAGCATCGTAGATGAGCTGTTGGGTGAGGGGGCAGAGTTATCAGTGGGAGGCCAGGATGGGCAAGGGACAGCTGGGAGCTCCTTTTTGTGCTGGGCTGTATGAAAAGGCACAACCCCGTGAGCTGAGCTGCTTGGCCGCCAGAAACCCTGAATTCTGATAATCCCAACCTTTCTGTCCCTGGAATCCAATTTGAACCAAATGTCACCTTTTTTTTTTTTTTTTTTTTTGCTTTTGGAGACAGGGTTTTTCTGTATAGCCTTGGCTGTCCTAAAACTCGCTCTGTAGACCAGGCTGGCCTTGAACTCACAGAGATCCGCCTGCCTCTGCCTCTGAAGTGCTGGGATTAAAGGTGTGCAGCTAAATGTCACCATCTTTCTCCCCCCTAGACAGGGTTTCTCTGTGTAACAGTCCTGGCTGCAAATGCCACCATCTTAAGAGGTGACCACTTTATGGCTGCCATGCCTGTCTCACAGGGTCACAGTGACAGAGCTGGCTAAGGCTACTCTGCTTCTTCTGAGGGTTTTTCTTCTTTGTTTCGGGACAGGTTCTCGTGTAGCCCTGGCTGGCCTCAAACTCACTATGGAGTCTTGAACTCTTCTCCTCCTGTTTCTACCTCCAGAGTGTTGGGATTACAAGCAGCCTGGTCATTCTGCTGTTGGACTCACTGACTGTCAGTCTAGTTCCCCAAGGACAGGAACCTGGCAGCCTCATCCTTGGATGTTTCTCTAGCCTTTAAGAATACAAATGGGGGGGGGGGGGCTGGAGAGATGGCTCAGAGGTTAAGAGCACTGATTGTTCCTTCAGAGGTCCTGAGTTCAATTCCCAGCAACCACATGGTGGTTCACAACCATCTGTAATGAGATCTGGTGCCCTCTTCTGGCCTGCAGACATACATGCAGGCAGAACACTGTATACATAATAAATAAATCTTGAAAAGAATTAAAAAAAAAAAAAAAAAAAAAAGAATACAAACGGCAGATGCTCCAAGACACTCAAGAGACGGACCAACACAGCTCCTTCAGCAACTCCATGGAAGGGCGCTGTGGCCAGGGTAAGTGGTGATCCTTGGCAGAGGACAAACTGCTGTGCATTTTAGCATTGATTGTCGCCTTTTTTTTTTTTTTTAAACTAGGAACTGAACGTAGGGCCTCCTGTGTGCTGGCCAAGTGTCTACCAGTAAGCTTTACCCATGGCCCTTAAAAACTGTGAGACAGGGCGGTGGTGGCGCACGCCCTTAATCCCAGCACTCGGGAGGCAGAGGCAAGTGGATCTTTGTGAGTTTGAGGCCAGCCTGGTCTACAGAGCGAGATCTAGGAAAGGCGCAAAGCTACACAGAGAAACCCTGTCTCAAAAAACGAAACCAAACCAAAACCAAAACCAAAAAAAAAAAAAAAACTGTGAGACGCCGGGCGGTGGTGGCGCCTGCCTTTAATCCCAGCACTTGGGAGGCAGAGGCAGGCGGATCTCTGTGAGTTCGAAGCCAGCCTGGTCTACAGAGCTAGATCCAGGAAAGGCACAAAGCTATACACAGAGAAACCCTGTCTCGAAAAACCAAAAAAAAAAAAAAAAAAAACCTGTGAGACACAGTGGTGGTGGCGGCGGCAGCAGCGCACGCCTTTAATCTCAGCACTTGGGAAGTAGAGGCAGACAGATCTTTTTGAGTTCAAGGCCAGCTTGGTCCACAGAGCTATTTCCAGGACTACCAAGGCTACACAAAGAAACCTTGTCTCAAAAAAACAAACAACAATAAAACAACAAAAAAAAAAAAAACACCACCCCAAAAAACCTGTGAGACAATTACTGACTTGCCCAGGTTACCCTTGAACTTGATTTGTAGCCCAAGTAGGCCTTGAACTTACTATCTCCTCCTGCCTCAGCTTCCTTAGTAGTTATGATTACAGGTATGTGTCCCCAGGCCTGTCTTGATCGTCCTCGGTTCTCCCCAGACCCAGTGTGAGGGTCCCCTAAGTGTCCTAGCATGTAGCTGCTCAGCTCCCTGGCTGGGATGGAGCCCAGCATGTACAAATATACAGAAGACAGGGAGTGTCTGCTTCCTCCACCATCCAGGAGCAAGAGAAAGTTCACAGGATGGCTGGCCCGATTCCTACCACCCACCACATGGACCCCAGGCTCCCAGCCTACATCTGTGGCTCCCTTTCATCTTCACAGCACCCCATCCCCCTAAAGTCAGCTTCACCTTGATGCCAGTGCCTAGGGAGGAAAAGACCCTGGTGACACCAACAGAGAGACAGAACAGGGGAGATTGTGAGCCTAGGCTCTTCCTGGTCCCATGTGACTTCCACAGGATCAGAATCCTGCCTGGGAGGGAAACAGCTGAACTAACTTGGCGGACAGCAGAGCTCTGGCTAATGGAGAGTAACGTCAACAGGCTGGAGACTCCCGAGACAGCTCACTCACCCTGCTGTCCCTTCCCCAACCAGCCTGTGGTCACACACCACAGCGCACCACTCAAGCCCTCCCCTTCTGGGCCCAGCGGTTTTCTTTTCTCACTCCTGTGGTGCCAGGTGCATCCTGCCCAGGTGGGAGCGGCAGAAGAGGGGCCATCCCTAATGCCCATAATGATTTCTCCTCAGAGAGGCTGCAACGGCCTAGGCAGAGGCCTCTGCCCAGACGCTGGGAGAAAGCATGAGCTGGAGGGGCAGAGGATCACACTGGCTGACCACACCCTCACCTTGATTCCTGGGAAGGTAACTGCTGAGGAGGCGTAGGATCCAATCATCAAGGCGATAAACGTCGACCGAAGATCACCGAACATATTGGGCAGCTGAGGGGTTGGAGGGAGGGAAGAAAGGCTTAGGTCACAGGTGTGTCTCATCTTTTGACACTGTGACGCAACACTGTCATCTGCAAAATGCATACCAGAGAACTACGCAATCGTCGACAGGAATGGCAAGAAGGCCTCGTTTTAAGTAAGCCTAGCGCTCTGTGTTGGGCTGCAATCATGGCTGTCCTGGGCTGAGTCGGACTGGCCTGGGGGAGGAGGGGAGCGAGCAGCTAACAGTGGCCAGACTTCCCGGCTCACCGCTCTCCCTCTGTGGGATTCGCAGCACAGCAGACTAGGTAACTGCCACTAACTGCAAGTTTTCCCTTCCCGGACAGAGATGGAGAAGCGGCAGAGATAAGGGAGAAATCCAGCTCCGGAAGAAAAGACACGGCATTGTCTGCACACTCGCCACCACGCCTGACACAGGCCAGGCCCTTACCACATCTGCCATGTTGAAGGAGGTATCAGAGAGCAAAGCTGTGAGCCGTAGGCTCCCCTCAAAGGGAAAAGGCCCGTTAAAAATAAGACTCTATTTGGGGAAATGAGTGTCATCTTATAAATAAAAATATCAGAGTCCCAGAAAGGACCAGATGTCAGCAAAAGCTGCTTTCGGTTTTTAGAGTGTGTTTCTGGAAGGCGCCCATCACAATCCTAACAAGGCAGGTGGCTCCCCCATTCCCGCCTCTGAGTTTTTCCATGTAAGTAGAAGATTCTCCCCAACTGGACACTCTAGCCTGGCAGTCACCTGACAGGTACCTCCAGAAAGCCAAGATTAGGAAGGCCCAGGTCTGTTTTTAACGTGAGCACCCTGAGCATGGTACAAAGCAGGAGCAGGCTCATCTGCAATGATTTCAAGGCCAAACCTCAAAGACTCTCAGGCCCGGTAAGACACCACAACACGAGCTGGAGCTGGGGCTCAGCAGGTAAGAGCACCTGCCCTTGCGGAGGACCTGGGTTTGGTTCCCAGCACTGACAGGGTGGCTCACAGTCATCCCTAACTCCAACACCTTCTTCTGGCCTCTGTGTACTGCACACATGGTACACATAAATATGCACATATGGACAAAATGCTCATACACATAAAATAAAATATCTAAGAAGGGAAAAAAAGTATAACGTGTTGTTGATTGGTCTTTTGGGGGGCCCACCACCCAGCTCCCAAATAAATCACACATGGAAGCTTATTCTTAATTATGAATGCTCAGCCTTAGGTTGGCTTGTTTCTTGACAGCTTTCCTTAACTTAAATTATCCCATCTACCTTTTGCCTCTGGACTTTTCCCGTTCTCTTACTTCTGTAAATCTTACTCTTACTCTGTGGCTTACTGTGTAGCTGGGTGGCTGGCCCCTGGAATCTTCCTCCTTCTCCAGCTACTTCTTCTCTTTCTCCCAGATTTCTCTTTCAATATATCCTCTTAGCCTGCCAGCCCCACCTATCCTTGCCCCTGCCTTGCTATCGGCCATTCAGTTCTTTATTAGACCATGAGGTGTTTTAGACAGACACAGTAACACAGCTTCACGGAGTTAAACAAATACAAGGTAAACAAAAGTAATACACCTTAAAATAATATTTCCCAACACCACTACATGAGCTGGTGAGACAGAGCACAGGGAGTAAAGACTTTTGCCATCAAGCCTGAGTTTGATCCCAGGATCCACAAGGTACCAGAGAACTGATTCCCAAGTCATCTTCTGACCTCCCAGAGTGCTTCCCTGCCTCCACAAAGTTAAATGAATTTAAAGTGACCATTACACAGCCATGGACGGACTCCAGCACACAGGACAAAGTACAGCCTCCCCACAGCTGGGCTCCCATCTCAGGAGCCTGTACCATGTCTTGAAACAGTGCCACTGGTGCTGGGGACATTCTTTGAGAGTTATGTCCACGTATCTCACTTAATTCAGCCGGTGTGTGTGAGCCTAAGCTAGGCTCCTTATTCCTTCACTTCCTGGGATCATTTTTGTTTTTATCAATGTGACTGCAGCCTGAGCACAGAGGCACACACCCAGAATCCCAGAACTCAGGCGGCTAAGGAGAGAGCATCTCAAAGTTCTAGGCCAGCTGAGGCTCATAGCAAGACCCTATCAAGATGAAAGAAGGTCATTCCTTGCTACTAAAATAGGGGTAGTTGGGAAGCCTATGCCTGTCTCTCATGATTTCTGCCTTTTTTTTTTTTTTTTGCTCACGATTAAATAAATAAGCAATGAACATTACCAAAAAGATTTTAAATGTCTATGCTCCAAGATAGGCAAAAGCAGGAGGATCACTACAAGTGTGATGCCAGCCTGGTCTACATAGTTAATGTCAGGCCAACTAGGACTACTACATAGAGCAAGATCCAGCCTCAAGAAAACAAAGGGAAGAGGCTGGGCATAACATTGCAAGCATTAATCCCAGCACTCGGGAGGTAGAGGCAAGTGGGTCTTTGTGTGTTTGAGGCCAGCCAGGGCTACAGAATGAGACCCTGTCTCAGTAAAATAGATAGATAGATATGACAGATAGGATGGACGGACGGACGGACGGACGGACGGACAGACAGAGTCCAGTGGGTCAAGGCACTTTCTATCAAGCCTGACAACCTGAGTTCAACCCAAGACTCACAAGGGAAGGAGAGAACCAACTCTCACAAACTGTCCTCGGACCTCCAAAAGGGCAGGGCATGCTCACACAGACCCACTAGGGTGGCCATTCTAAGAAGATGTAACAAGAGTTGGTGAGAACCAGGAGGAAGTGGAGCTGGGTGTAAGCTTCCAAGAGGAAAATGAAGTTGTATCTGTTTTGGAAACAGTTGGTTTTTCAGACAGTTAAAACAAAGTAATCACATAACCCAGAAATTCTACTGCTAGGTACATTCCTAAGAGAAATAAAAGTATGTGTTACACATGTATGTTTAGGACAGCATTCTACATAATAGCAAAAAAAAAAAAAATGGAAATAACCTAATGTCCATCCAGATGAATAGGTAAACAAAAGGCGATATACACATAATTACAAAAAGGAGAGAAAGCAAGTAACACATGCAACCACAGGCGCAAACCTGGAAAAACAGTAAGCTAAGAGAAGCTAGGCACAGAAGACCCCACGAGGGCTGGAGAGATGGCTCCTTCCAGCACCTACGCGGTGATTAACGGCCATCTGTAACTCCAGTTCCAGGGATCCGATGCCTTCTTCTGGACTCCATGGGCACTGCAAGCATGTGGTGCACAGACACACATTTAGACAAAACCCCTTTACAGATTAAGAACAATGTTATGTATGTGTCCATTGCATGGAATGTCCCAAGTTGACAAGTCCAAAGAGACAAAGAGTAGAGTAGTGACAGGCAAAGGCCAGAGATCACAGAGAGGACAGCCAGTGGGTACAGGATGACTGTTTGGGGTGATGATGCAAGTGATTGAAACGATGACTACACACCGGTGTGAATACACTAAAACTCACTGATTGTGCACATGCTATGTGAGACGAATGGTATGTGAATTATAGGTCAATGATTCTTTTCAGAATATTAGTAAGGAAGAGGACTATTTTAGGGGGAATCACAGGACTAAAAAGGAACATTAACAAATCTGTAAGTTTTATGGTATGAGGCCAGGGTGACCAGCCAAATTTCCTCCCAAATTCTTAGCACACCAAAAGCTTTTTCTTGTCATTCTAGACTTTCTGGGAAGGGTGAGGTGGGACAAGTGAGGGACATAGGAGACAAAGGAATGTGGCATGGCTAAGTGTGCACAAACACACCCAGGTGAGCATGAAAGGTAACTGTGCTCGCTGCACACCTGCCTGGAAGGGACACTGCAGTTCATGGCCATCCCCGGTTCCCAAACACACATGTTCAGGTAGCAAAGCACGTTTGGAGGAAAGGCATCCATGGAGCCATGGAGGAAGAACTCAAAAGGTGACAGCTGCCTGTGGAAAGGGGGAAATACACCTGCAGGGGATTCTACTCCAGTCAGGGCACGTGGAGAAAGGGAGAGAGAGATCAGAGGGATGAGAAGAGCAGGTGGAGGCCAAGCGAGAGTTCTCCTCCGGGCAGGATGGAGCTGGGAAACTCGGGCATGAACTCATGCTCACACAGCTATTCTGCCCTTAGGGAAAATTCCCCACATCACAGTCGGCCTGAGCAGAACCTCTTCAATGGAGCTAGGAAATGCCCCAAAAAAGCAGACCACACGGTAGTTGGTCCTTTTGTCTGTCTTCACCCCAAGCCTGCCTTAACCCTCCCCCAGGACAGAGGCTTGAGATGGGCATGCAGCCCTGCTCTGATCTCCTTACACGAGACTCAGGACAGGGACAAAGGGGCTGCTCACCTGTTCCTGAGGAAACCATTTGCCCTGTGCAGGATCAACGGCATTAGTTGAGCTATCGTCCTGTCTACCTGCCTGGAACATTCCTTTCCTCATTTGTTCTTTTGAGACAAGGTCTCCCATGATCTTTCAATCTTGCTACCCAAGTTTCTCAAGTGCTGGAATTACTGGCACGGGCCACCACACCCAGCCTCCTACCTGGAACAGTGTTAACAAACCAAGAAAATCCATGTTATTTTGGCCAGCATGCCATTCTTAGGGCAGCACAGAGCCTCGGGGTAAACCACATTAGACAGCTTCCCGCGCCAACATCTACACCTTGTATTTTCAATTATGAATATTTTTCCTAATTAGAAAAGGAATGCATGTCAATTGTAAAACATTTGGAACAAAAAAACAACTTATGGTAGTTGCGTCTTTCCTTCCACCAGTGGGTCCTGGGGATTGAACCTGGGTCACCAGGCTTGGCATCTAGCACCTTTACCCACTGAGCCATCCCACCAGCCCAACATACTCTTTTATAAACTTTTTCCCTTTTTTTTTTTTTTAAGGTAGTTGCACTATGTTGCCAATGCTGGTCTTGAACTCCTGAGCACAAGTCATTTTTCTGCCTTAGTCTTTCAAATAGCTGGGACTACAGGTGTATACAACTTTCTCTGTATAGCAGCCTGGCTGCCCTGCAACTCACTCTGTAGCCCAGGCTGGCCTCAAACTCAGAGATCCGCCTGCTCTGCCCCCAGAGTGCTGGGATTAAAGGCGTGTGCCACCACCACTTGGCTTCTTTACTCCCTTTTTCTGGTTAGTATTTTGTTTTATTCTATGTGTATGGGTGTTTTGCCGGCATGCATGTCTATGCACCACTTGCATGCAGGTACCCAAGGAGGCCAGAAGAAGGTATTGGATGCCCTGAAACTGGAGTTACAGATGGTTGGGAGCTGCCATGTGAGTGCTGGGAATCAAACCCAGGTCGGTCCTCTAGAGGAGCAGTCAATGCTCTTAACTGCTGAACCATCTCTCCAGACCGTACACCCTGTTTTTTTTGCTTTTGTTTGTTTTTGAGATAGGGTCTCATGTAGCCCAGGTTAGCTTCCAACTTGCTATTAGGGGCTGGCGAGATGGTTTTCTGGCACCAGCTCCCTAAGAACGAGGATTACAGGCATGCGTCACTAACTTTTCCCTTTTAACCCGATATATTATTATAAAGTGTTTTCTAAAACTATTTACTGTTCCTTTCTGACTCAATCTGAAATGACTGCCTGGTACTTCCTTATCCAAATGGTCTATAATTTAGGAAACCATGTCTCTGGTTTTAGACCTTAGGTCCTTTTACATTTATTCACAAAAAGATTCAGAAGCCAGGAGGTGGTAATGCACACCTTTAATCCCAGCACTCGGGAGGAGAGGCAGGTGGATCTCTGTGAGTTCAAGGAGCCTGGGCTACAGAGTGAGTTCCAGGAAAGGCTCCAAAGCTACACAGAAAAACCCTGTCTCGAAAAAAAAGGAAAGGAAAAAAAAAAGATTTCAGTCAATTTTGGGGATAAGGAGCAGTATCGGGACTTATGTAATGAAAGGCCTGAGCACCTTAGGCAAATGCTCTATTACTGAGCTACATCTCCAGGCTTCCTTTTACTTTTTCTTTTAAACAGGGCCTCACTAATTCATCCAGGCTGGCCTTGAACCCACTCTGCAGGCCTTTAACTTACAACCTCCAACCCCAACCTCCCAAGTCACTAGGATTACAGGTCCTGGACTGCTAGGCCTAGCTAATTTGCCAGGGTTTTAAAAAACCAGGGTCTTAAAGTACTACCTGTGATGGCCTTGAACTCATGATCCTTCTGCCCCCGTCTCCTAAGTAGCTAGATCACAAACCTGAGCTATCACACTCAGCTCAACAATAATCTTAAGGATGAGAGTGAGTGCAGGTGCCTTTTAGCTCTTCAAGGGCAGTCCCCAAAGGAAGACTGTTACGGAAAAAGGAATGCATACTTTCTCGGGATTTACAATACTGACCAGCTGCCTTCCAGAAGAGATGCGCCAATTGATAGCCCACCAACAGTGTATGTACCTTCCACCTCAGTCACTCCACCAACACTCTGGTAAAATGCGCTTGCCTGGTATGTGCCAGAGCCCCACATCCAATCCTCAGGACCATGCACTCCAAACACACACTTAGCTGCATATATGGATGAAAAAAAAAAAAACCAAAAACCCTGCTTATGCCTTCTACAAAGATTCTTTTATATATTAAAGACAGGCATGGTCTGAGAGCGTCGGTTCAGTGAGAGTGCTTGCCTAGCATGTATGAGGTCCTCGATTTAATCTGTAGCACTGAGAAGGTGTTTTTGAGGAAGAAGGGCTAGAAGAAAATATCAGAATATAGAAAGAATATCAGCAAGGCACAATAATATATGCATATAAGCATGTCCTAATGAAACCTATTATTTTGTATACTAAAAATTCATAAAAATAAATTAAAAAGTGCTGGGCGGTGGTGGCGCACGCCTTTAATCCCAGCACGCCGGAGGCAGAGGCAGGTGGATCTCTGTGAGTTCGAGGCCAACGTGGGCTACAGAGTGAGTTCCAGGAAAGGCGCAAAGCTACACAGAGAAACCCTGTCTCGAAAAACCACAAAATAAATAAATTAATTAAAAAGTAAGTCATTCGGTATGTTGACATATTGTAAGTATGCTTTTCTTTGTAATCTAATTTCCTCTTAGTATATAAGTATATTTTTTTGTACTTTTTGTTTGTTTGTTTGTTTTGAGACAGGGTTTCTCTGCAGCTTTGGAGCCTGTCCTGGAACTTGTTCTATAGACCAGGCTGGCCTTGAACTCACAGAGATCCACCTGCCTCTGCCTCCCAAGTGCTGGGATTAAAGACATGTGCCACTGCCCACTGGCTCTTTTTTGTACTTTTTTAAACAAAAAAATTAACAAAAAGCCATATTGGAAATAGGTGATCAAGCTGGGGTATAATGGCACACTTCTGTAATCCTAGCACTTACGTAGTGAAGACAGGAGAATAAGGTGCATGAGGCCTGTCGGGGTTAAATGAGTTTAACTCTGTTTCAAAAACGTGGGGAAAGGGAGAGAGCAAGATAGTCCAGTTTGGCTTAGGGACCACTGAGGACCACTGAGGACTACCATGCTTGTACTGGCTGAAACTGTAAGGAGGGCAAGGCTGACCTTGACTAATGAAACCCAAGGCATAAACATCCCAATAGAGCGCTCACAAGAGGGTAAGGCCCAGAAAGAGAGGGTTTCCCTGTGGTATTGGTTACCTTGTACCTAAGTGGTAACACTAATTGTGTTTCCTCCCTCAGCCTGGGAGAAAGCTGTCCTGCCTGCTGGAGCTTTCCCCTCATTGGCTGGCTCAGGGGCAGCTTGCTCAGATTTCATTCCCATTAAATAGAATGTATACTAAACAGCAACTATTTTTAGCACCTGCTTTCCATAGCATCTTGAAAACCCTGAAAGCAACTGTCTAAACGCCCCTTGTCACGTTCATTCAGCGCATACAAAACTTTCCGAGTCTAAGCTGGGCACGGTGGCGCACACCTGGAATCCCAGCCCTCGGGAGGTAGAGGTGGAAGGATCAGAAATTCCCGGTCATCCTTGGCCAGCGTAAGTTACACGGGACCCTACCTTAGACCAAAACACCTAAGAGTCAAAGAGCTCCCTTCCCTCAAGGACCCTACTTTAGACCAAAACACCTAAGAGTCAAAGAGCTCCCTTCCCTCAAGCTAGTAAAGGACAAATACAGGATTCGAACGTGCAGCCGGATCAAGGCCTGGTACGGACGGCACTTGTGTTTGGCTCGTACGCCCTTTCTCCTCATGTCATCTCTCTCCCTTCCGTGTTCCTTATTAAGCATCCTGTTCGATTCCAGCTCACTGGGGATTCTTTTTTTTTTTTTTTTAGATTTATTTATTTATTTATTATGTATACGACATTCTCATTCTGCCTGAATGTATGCCTGCAGGCCAGAGGAGGGTATCAGATCTCATTATAGATGGCTGTGAGCAACCATGTGGTTGCTGGGAATTGAACTCAGGACCTCTGGAAGAGCAGCCAGTGCTCTTAACCTCTGAGCCATCTCTCCAGCCCCTCACTGGGGATTCTTAATATCGCTTCAGACACTCCTCTTACACCTACCAGCCTCAGCCCTCAGCTGGCCCCTGGGATCCAGGACCATACCACCCAGGGATGTGTTTGTATATGGACTCGCCCTGTTTCTTCCAGGTCTGGGTCCCGTCTCTCTGGCCTTGCCTCTCCTCACTGATTCTCTCCTTCTGCCTCTGTCCAGTCTCAGCGGACAGAGTGGTGCTGCGGGGCGGCAGTGAATGGAGTGAGTGTTAAGCTGACCACCTTAGCAGGGCCTCAAGGGCCTGCTGGAGGGGAGAACCAGCTCTGCTGCCAACCGGAAGCTGGAGCCGTGCTGCCTGTGGTGCCAGGTACCAGGGGAAACACTCCACAGGAGCTGCTTCCTGGCTCCCAGGCACACTCCCAGGTAGGGCAGTTCAAGGCCCTCTCCCAGCTCTTGCCTTCTTCTCACAGTCGCTTTGCTGCCCCTGTTCTGCTGGGCAAAATCTGTCCTCCACGCCTGGGCTCCTGGGCCTCATGGAGGCCTTCCCTCGGCCCGATGACTCACGCTCCCTCAGTCCCTCAGCTGTACCGTAAACAGGCCCAGCTGTGTCACATTCCCAGTGGGGAAAACAGCAGCTGCAGGCCGCCCCTCCCCGGTGTTCAGGCCACTGGACAAGAATCCCTAGAGGCCACGGCCAAAAACAGTTTGGACCATCTTTCTTAGGGACCCTTTTTTCACAGGAACCCTCAGGGGAGGCCGTGGGGTGACACTCCTTGTCATATCCAAGGCCTCCTGAATCCACTCGCCCTGGGGATAGAGATACACCCTGACTCTCTAGTCAGAGCCAAGCAGTGGGTGGAGGCTAACATTTCTAGGCCTATGGACCTTTACAGAGATGACTCTTGTCCCCAGGTGGCTGGTATACACACCCTGAGTTCAGTAAGGAGCCAGTCTATCTTATCCAGACTATCTAACCAGGAGCTAGTCTGGACAAGCGGACTTGGCAAAGCTGGGCTGTTCCCTAACCGAAACAGGCAGGCACCCCTTAGCACACATCACCGGGAAGGTCCTTGCGGTCACCTTTCTGCTTCACTGGTGCAGGGGTGGGGAGGGAAAACTGCCCTCTCCCAGCCGCCTCCCGTTCCACCTGCCAGGCCCGGATCCCTGCCGACACCCCCACTGCCTCCTGTCAACCCTGGCACATGTCACGTGGAGCGAATTCATGAGGTAGAACCCTCTGATGGTCCATTTTTCCCAGGCCAATGGCCATCAGCTGACTGTTTTGGCTTCCCAAGGTATAGATGGAAATAGGAAATCAGAGGCTACGTGGGCTTTGGTACCAAGAGAGTCCTACCTGCCTGGCACCTGGGCTCTCCAGGTAGGGAAGCAAATGAAACCCTGCCGCCTGTAGAATGGGGCTGAGCAGGAAGGCTG
This sequence comes from Peromyscus eremicus, assembly GCF_949786415.1. Lineage (NCBI taxonomy): Eukaryota > Metazoa > Chordata > Mammalia > Rodentia > Cricetidae > Peromyscus > Peromyscus eremicus. The sequence goes on along the minus strand of NC_081423.1, from coordinate 58,633,170 downwards.
CTGGGTACCCCCACCTGCTCACAGGGGACCATTTGCTTCCACACCTCCCTGGGGGTCTTTAAGAGAGGGATGTGTATTCTGATCTCTTCAAACTCCAGTCTAATTCCCTTGGGATCATTTCTTGCTCGGGTTTAAAGCCAAACTTCAATGAATAAAATGGGAAGAGCCCACAGAGAGATTTTTTTTTTCCTGAACATTTTGTAACCACTTTTCTGTGAGGGTTTCAGACCAGAACTCCCCATCCCGCCCACGCTGACAAGGGTCAGGGTAATGAAGTGGAAAAGATATGTTCACAATTTTGGCTGCATCTGCTCCCATCTCTAAGCAACCCAAGCCCTGGATTGTGGGGTGGCGGCCCAAAGACGCCACCTCAGCCGCCGGCCGGTGTTTGTGCTTCAGCCGACGGAGCGAGCTAAAGGGCTGTACAAACTAGAGACATTAAGCAAACAGACTGGAGTGTGCTGACCAGATGTCCGGGGGAGGCCGAGGCTCCACACCACCGGGTGTGCTTGCAGTGAATAGGCGTGCACCTCCCTCAGGGATGCCCATGCCTCGTGCTGCCAGAGACCTGAGAACCAGCCCTGACTGTTAGATCACCTCCAAACCTCCACACTAGAGGAAAGGAGGACAGAGTATAGACTCCCAAGGATCTGTGAGGGTGGAGGGTAGGAGACGAGGCTGGGGGTGGGGGTCTGTGAGGAAAAGGCATTTTGCCAACTTGGGGCCCCTTCTCCACCGATGGGTGTTAACAGCCCATAGCCCAGGTCATACAAAGCCCCTTGGGCCTGAAAAAGTCCCCACATGAAGGTTTCCCTGACAACACATTCCCCCACATTCCCAGGTTATCAAGGAGCCATTCTCTGTTTAAAAGCCCTTGTAGATTTGATTTAGGGAGTTCTAAAGGCAACCTTGAAGACTCCTTTGTCCCCAAAATGAAAACACGGACGGGAGACACAAACAGAAAGTGTCATTGTGCGCCAGTGCTGAGTCTCTGGGAGCCGGTCCTGACAGTTCTGCTTTTTAAAGGCCTGGGCTGTGTCAGAACCAGATTCAGCTCTGCTCAGCAGAAAGCCAGGGACGTCACCTAACAGCTGGAGTCTGTCCTCAACAACCCACTTTTTATTCCCTTTCAGGGTTTAGTCTCATGAGGGATCAGGTCCCGTGGGAAGCCTCATGGGACAAGGGAATGTCCAAGGAGAGCCCTCCAGCCTGGGGGCGGGGGAGGTGTGAGGTGTGGAGATGACTACAAAGTACTTAGAGAGCTAGCCTGAACACCCAGAGGGTACTGGGGGGGTCTGTGAGGGCGTTGACCCTCTACCCTCAGGTGGAGAACAGTGGAGCTTCGTGGAGCTTCTAGACTGAAGGCTGGCAAATGTTTTCCATAAAGAGCCAGACAGTAAACATTTCTGTCTTTGTGGGCCATATGGTCTCTGTCATAACAGCCCGACTGCCACTGCGGCATGAAAGTGTCCACAGACAACACATGAGAAAACCCACATGATGTGGTTCAAGCAAAACCTTGTTTATAAAAATGGGCAGAGGTAAGCCGGGCAGTGGTGGCGCACGCCTTTAATCCCAGCACTCGGGAGGCAGAGGCAGGCGGATCTCTGTGAGTTCGAGGCCAGCCTGGGCTACCAAGTGAGTCCCAGGAAAGGCGCAAAGCTACACAGAGAAACCCTGTCTCGAAAAATCAAAACAAAACAAAAAACAAAACAAAACAAAACAAAAAAAAAATGGGCAGAGGTCTGCACTTGGCCTGGGGCAGCAGTTCACTGACCCCTGCACTCTAGATAAAGACGAAGAAGTCAGAGGACAAGTCCTACACCTCCCTGTAAGGATGGAGCCCTCCTACCAAATGCTTTCTTTACACAGTACCTGCTCACCACCTAGCCAGGTACCTGGAGTGGGTGGGAGAGCCAGGAGCTACCAGAAACACACACACACATACAGTGATGATGAAAATAACCAATGTGCAAGCCAATGCCCCTGAGCAGAACATGTACACTGTTTGCTTGGGGGCTAAGTGCATAGTTTTTCTGGAGCCTATTCATGGAGACTATATAGAAATCTAAAAACCCAGGATTTTTACTCCTTCAGAGAGATTGTTTGTATTTCAAAGAGATTTGTTGTTGTTGTTGTTTGTTTTTTTGAGACAGGGTTTCTCTGTGCAACAGCCCTAGCTGTCCTGGAACTTGCTCTGTATACCAGGCTAGCCTGGAACTCAGAGAGAGTGTTGGGATTAAAGGTGTGTGCCACCACTGTCCCTCTTCAAAGAGATTTTTACAAAGTAAAAAGAAGAAGAAAATTTGATAAATGATACAAAGAAGCAATTCACTAAAAAGACACAATTACTAATAAAGAGGTGACAGGGGCCAGGGATGGAGGAACATATCTGTAATCTTAGCACTTGCCAGTTAGAGGCAGGAGGATCAGGAGTGAAGGCTAGCCTGGGCTACACAGCAAGTTCAAAAGCAGCCAGGGTTACATGAGACTCAGTCTTAAAAATAAAGAAATAACAAGTAAAAAGGAGGTAAGAGACTGTTTTGTCTCAGTTGTGATTTAAAAAAAGAATTTTAACTATGGCATATAATTTTTCACTGTGTCAAATTGCCTAATGTTTAAAAGATGAAAGAGGCACCTTTTTATTCCTAGCAAAAACTAGCTCTGTGAGTTTGGGGCCAGCCTGGTCTACACAGCAAGTTCCAAGCCAGCCACAGCTACATAGTGAGACCTTAAAGAAACAAAACGAGGCCGGGCGGTGGTGGCGCACGCCTTTAATCCCAGCACTCGGGAGGCAGAGCCAGGCGGATCTCTGTGAGTTCGAGGCCAGCCTGGTCTCCAAAGCGAGTTCCAGGAAAGGTGCAAAGCTACACAGAGAAACTCTGTCTCGAAAAAACCAAAAAAAAAAAAAAAAGAAACAAAACGAAAACAAATAAGTAAAAGATGAAAGAGGACCAGCAGGATGGTCTATTTAGTGTATAAAGGCATCTGAGACTAAGGAAGTTCTTTCCCCAGAGAGAACCAACTCAGAAAGCCATCCTCAGACCTCCACATGAGCTTCCTGTGCCCGTGCCTACAAACACACACAACAATCAAGTCAATCAATCAATAAATAAATGTAAAAAAAAAAATGCTAAAGATGAATGATATAGCCAAGCCGTGGTGGTGCCCTAGCTTTGGAGCCAGGCTGTCCTGGAACTCACTCTGTAGACCAGGCTGGCCTCAAACTCACAGAGGTCCATCCGCCTGCCTCTGCCTCCCGAGTGCTGAGGTTAAAGGTGTGTGCCACAAGAGACAAGTAGATGGGGAGTTCTTCTAAGAAATCCTACAGGAGCCTGCTGTGGTGATGCATCTCTTTAATCCCTTTTTATTTTAAAACAACAACAAAGTAAGAAAAGTCAAAAGAATACTTATGTACTTATGAGTTCATCAGTTTCTTTCTTTCTTTTTTTTTTTTTGTTTGTTTGTTTGTTTGTTTTTTTTGAGACAGAGTTTCTCTGTGTCGTTTTTGGTGCCTGTCCTGGATCTCACTCTGTAGCCCAGGCTGGCCTTGAACTCACAGAGACCCGCCTGCCTCTGCCTCCCGAGTGCTGGGGTTAAAGGTGTGCACCACCACTGCCCAGCAAGTTCATCACTTTTTCCTAAAAGTACCTTGGACAACAGCTTCCACCTTCACTTCAAAGGCTTTCTTTAATGTGGGGAGACAGTGAGAGGGAATATGAACAAGCAGCAAGGTAAATATGTGTGAAAATGTCACCATGAAATCGACTGTTCTATATGCTAACTGGAAAGAGTAACGGAAAAAGGAAGGGTGCATATACACACAAAATAAAGGCGTGCTCTTCTTCTTCAATGTTTTTGTTGTGATTTGTTTTTTTGTTTTTGAGATAGAATTCTGCTACATAGCTTAGGTTGACTTCAATCTTCCTGAGAACCAGAATTGCATGCACATCACTGTATCTGCCCTACAGGATTTCTTTCCTTTTTAAATTTAATTTTAATTTGAGACAGAGTCTCTCTATGTTCTGGCTGTCTGGGAACAAAATGTGTAGATCAAGCTAGCCTCGAACTCACAAAAATTCTCCAGCCTCTGCCTGAGTGCTGGGATTAAAGGTGTGGGCCACCACAGCAGGCTCGTATAGGGTTTCTTAGAAGGAACTCCCCATATGGTGCTTTTCATCTATTTGTCTTTTGCTGTTACTGTTTGAGGCAGGGTCTGGTGGAGGTCATGGTGGGTGGCCTTGAACTTCCTATGTAACTGAGAATGGATGTTGTTACTGTTTGAGGCAGGGTGGGTAGCCCTGAACTTCCTATGTAACTGAGGATAACCTTGAACTCCTGATCCTTGCTCCTCCTAAGCGTAAGGATTGAAAGAACATGTTGTCATGTTTAGCTGTCCTTTTTATTATTTCAGGGGTACAGAGTGCAAGGTCTCATTCTGTAGCCCAAGACGGCCTCAAAGTCACAGCAATTGTCTCACTTCTGCCTCCTGAGTGCTGGGATTACAGGCATGTACCACCACACCCAGCTCTTTTTATAAATGCAGTGCTGGGGTTGGTATCCAGAGTCATGTGTGTGCTGGACAAGCACTCTGCCACTGGGCTACACCCCAGCCCAGATATATCCCATGCTTCACGATGGCTAAGCATTGCTCTGCACTTTGACGCCTGAGCCTAAGTCCCAGGACCATCTCAAAGTTCTATCCCTGAAATTCGGATCTGCCCTAACCAATGCCCAACGTGACTACAATAACAAGGGCCGAGGGCGATGATGCCAGGTTTGGATTGTTCATCTTGATTTTAAAAAGGTCAGTGGTTTTCATGCTGTCCAGGAACAAACAGAACCACACATGACTCCTGTTTCACGTTTACATAACCCAGTGGGATTTGTGTACTTTTCACAGTGTGAATGAACATATTTCTCACTGTTTCAACATTTGTTTTCCTCTGGAATTATGAGAGGGGAGAAGATTATCTATTTTGATTTTAAATGTATCTCATTTTAAAAAACCAAAATAAAAATGCCCCAACAGATACAAAGTAAACCCGGAGGACACCAGCAGAGGTGGAGTGACAGCACCTGGGTCTGTGTGTCACTCACGGACACCCACACCCAGGGCTCACCACACATGCTGCCTGCACTGGGCTTTTTTTACAGACGAGAATGCAGTGAACTTTCCTTGTCTGTGGACACAGGCCCAGACGGGTCATCCTCCCTGCCAGGGAAAGCATAGGAAAAGGGAGCGGGAAGATGTGGGCGCGCAGGCAGGTCACAAAGGCGCCAGGATCTCTTGAGGACCAGAAAGGTCCCAGAGCACTCAGGGTAAAATCTCCACAAAAGGCCTCTCAGCAGCTTGACTCCTGACTCAAACATAATGGGAAATCAGAACCAGAATGCAAACAGCAATGGCGGTAGTGTATCCCCAGACCTTCTTCAGAGGTAAACTGAGTCGGTAGATGTCCCTGTTGACAGAAGCCTGGCCAGGTAAGTCTGCAGTCTTCCCTTGGGAAAGATGTTTCTATTCCTTCTTTAACTTCCTTCAGCCCCGCCTCCCGCCCTCCTCCCAGCCTAAAAAGAACCCATTTTGTGGCATCCTGGTGGTCCTGCCAAGAGCACACTCCACATTCCAAGAAACGGTTCCACCTATCTGGCCAGACATCTGTGCCCTAGCCAAGAGGAGTGTCACAATGTTGCCGCTCAGTTCCAGGCACCTGCAAAGGTTGGGGCTGGGTGGTTCCAGGACAGGCTTGTCCACAAATGGCACTGTTAGCCAGAGTTCCTGGAGAGCCTCGGGACAGCAGCCAGGGAAGATAAGACACAACATGGCCAATAGCCTTTGTTTTCCCTGCTCCTGTCTTCTCTGACAGGGACCTGCTCCTTCATGCCAAAGGCAAGGCCAGAGGCAGCGCAAGTCACCCTGGGAGTCACACCTGCCTGCTTTAGAACCAATGAGAATGGCTTTGCTGTCAGGCCACAGAACCCTCGGCCCCGTACTGCTTGGGACATCCAAGCATATAGGGGAACACAAAAAAAGGACTTGGAAACCAACAAATATGCCTCGAATCCACCATTCCCTCAGCTGAAAACGTCCTAACAAACCAATACTTACTGTTAACGAGGTGAACGTCATGCACATCCCCCCAAAGCCATTCAGAGCCAAGGCGATGAAGATGAGCACAGAGAGGGCTGTGGACAGACAGAAAGCCGTTAAGGAGGGGACACAGGAGCAGAGTTCCATACTGAGGAGGCTACAGATGAGCTAAAAATAAAGGACAGGCCATCAAGGGTGAGCGACGCCTGGAGAGCGCTCTCTCCCTCACCCTCGCCCTCCTGCCTACCTCATGGAGCTTGAGTTCTAGAAAAAGATGAACGCCCACTCTCTTTCTTGTTAACCCAGCAGCAATCAAATGGCCCCAAAGAGCTGTTCTAGACAACAAAACCCCAGGTTCCTGAAAATCAGCACATGAGCCTGGCTCAAATGTTATTGAAATTCAGGTCCTATTTTGGTGTTTTAAAAACCCTTAAACTCCTTGCCTGGGGATGGGATCCAGGTGTTTCCTAAGCTGTTTTTCAAGGGCTGGCCCAGGCTGCCGTGAGGGCTAGGCTCAGCTGGGTGTGGTGTATCATGCCTGTAATCCCAGCCTTCAGGCTGAGCCAGAAGGACTACAAAGGCAAACTTGGACTTAGTCTCAAGTGTCCAAGTGCTGGGGATAGTTCCTCAGTAACAGAGCACTTGCCTGGCATTTGCAAGCCCTGGGTTCAATTCCCAGGACTGAAACAAAAAAGAGGAGGAAGAGGAGATGGCTTAACCTACCATTTCTGCACCATGGAAGGCTATATCCTGTAGCTGGCCTGCTCCATATAGCTTGTCTTTCAAGTGGCATCAGTGAGGCTACCACCAGGGCTTGGGGATGAGACAGGAGCCTCACAGACCCTGAGAACACCTCTCACACTTCTGCTTGCAGTGATTATTCTCTTACTAGCCATGCAGTTGAAAGAGATAAATCCTAGGCAACACACCCAGGAAGCTGGCCTGGCCACCCATGAGTTAAGTGAGTAGAGGGCTAAGAGGTATCTCTTTTGGCTTGAAGAGGGAGCACCAAGCCTAAGAAAGCATCAGAGAACAGGTGGGCCAGTGAGCACCTGTGGATGATAGCACTTCCCCCAGCATCTGGCAAAAAGGAAGAAAAGGCATACTCACAGTCTGGGCTACTTGCTCCATATGCAATCAGCAAGCAGGAGACAGCAAAGCAGGCACTAGAACCAAACAGAAAGTGTACTGTTGATACTACGTTACAATTGCTGTTACTATATAGTTATATGGGGGTATTTACTATGTGTCACATTTATAATCACTACTTAACAGTTCCAGGGAGACCAGGGAAGTATGCCTTATGGGGCATGCAAGATCATCCAGGAGGGTGATGGTCTCTTAGGATTTATTTTCAGTGCTGAGAATTGAACCCTGGGGCTTTTGTGCTACACAAGTGCTCTACCACTGAGCTGCGGCCTCAGCCTCACTTCATACTTGTTAAAATTTCATTCATTTTGCTAGGCAGTGATGGTGCATTCCTTTAATCCCTGCCCTTGGGAGGCAGAGGCAGGTGGATCTCTGAGTTTGAGGCCAGCCTGGACTATAAAGTGAGTTCCAGGACAGCCAGGACTACACAGGAAACCCTGCTTCAAAAACAAAAACAAAAACAAACAAAAAAACTTCATTCATTTTAATTAACTGATTAACTTTATTCTTACTTTTTTTTTTCAGTGCTGGGGGTAGAACCCAGGGCCATACACATGTTCACATGCTGGGCAAGCACTCTACCACTGAGCCTATCCATAACCTTTATATTTAAAGCACACAGTATTAAGAATGGCATATGTGAGCTCTAACTCAGTTGTAAAATACTTGTCCAGCATACATTAGGCAGAGTTTCATGTGCAGCAATTATCACCACCCCCCTACACACACACACTCACACAGATACACATACACACACACTCACACAGATACACACACAGAGGAGGAGGAGGAGGAGGAGGAGGAGGAGGAGGAGGAGGAGGAAGAATGATACATGTATACCTAATCTACATTTGCATCTATTTATACATGTTCAAACCTTTTTTCTTCCTGGAACGAGTATAAGACCAAAAGTCTTTGGAAACCAATGTTCTTTTCTACTTATTTTACTTTGCCGTGTATAGACACACACACGTGTTGGTGTGTGCACTCCATGGCTTGAGTGTGGTGGTCGGGGGCAACTTGCAGGAGTCAGCTCTCGAGCTTCTACCACGTGGGCTCCAAGGACAGAACTAAGGTCGTCAGGCTAGGTGGCAAGTGTCTTTACTGAAGAGCCGTCCTAATGGCCCCACAAACTAACGTTGAAGACCAGACAAGCGAATTCAGTCATCACAGATGGGCGTGAGGCCTGTGGCTCGCATGCAGAACTACTGATTCTGCGCCAGGGAGTGTAGTAACCCTGCCTCAGGCAGGCATTTAGGGAGCCCCATGGTGCACCTGCTAGCACATACCAAGATTGCCTGCATCAGGGAATGAAGCTCAGGATCACCTATCCTTATCCTTCCCCCCAGGACACTGACCTGCCCAGCAGCCTGAGCTTCCTTGGACCATACTTGTCCATGATGATGCCCAGAGGCAGGGTGATGGCACTGAGTAGGAAGGAACCCACGGTGAACGCCAAATTCAGAATCTCGTCTTGGGCTTTGCAGCTGAGCCAGCCATTCACCAGGATCACCTCCTCATGATCTGGCTCTGCCGTGCTCCCGATGGTGCCATTGGTGACATTCTCTGTGTGTAAAAAGAAAGAGAACGTGGCAGGCATTCACAAAGACCTAAGAGTCAGATGCACCTTCAGAACTGTACCACAGAGAAAGCCAAAGCTCGTTCTGAGAGCCTTGAGGCTCCGGCAACTGACAAGACGGGGCTTCTTCCCCCAGACCCCTACAGCAATAACGCAGATGTTTTCAACATTTGTAGAAATCACAGACCAAGCCAGGCGTCAGTGGCACACGCCTTTAATCCCAGCACTCGGGAGGCAGAGCCAGGTGGATCTCTGTGAGTTCGAGGCCAGCCTAGTCTACAGAGTGAGCTCCAGGAAAGGCACCAAAACTACACAGAGAAACCCTGTCTTGAAAAACCAAAAAAAATAAAAAAAATAAATAAAAAAAAATGAAATCACAGACCAGTTAAAGAATCCAATAAAGAAAGTCATTCCTCAGAAAACACAGAGTCTCATCCACAACTTCAAGGGCTTCATGTGTCCCTTGACACCAACCATTAGAACCAGATTAGGATTCCCATTCTAGAATGATGGTGAATGCCTGTTGTCTAAGCAGGAGGATCAGAGGTTCAAAGTCATCCACAGATAATGAACCTGAGGGCAGTCTAGGCTACATGAGACCCTGTGTCACAAGGGAAAGTTGGTGGTGGGACAGGATGGCTCAGTAGGTACAGGGACTTGCTTGTCCTAGAACTCACTCTGTAGACCAGGCCTGCAGCTGCTTCCTAAGTGCTGAGACTAAAGGTGTGTGCCACCATTGCCCGGCAAGAATTTCTTTCTTTCTTTCTTTTTTGGTTGGGTTTTTCAAGACAAGGTTTCTCTGTGTAACCTTGGCTATTCTGAAGAATACCTTTCTTAAAAGAAAAAATCCAAGGCCAGGTAGTGGTGACACATACCTTTAACGCCAGTTCTCAGAGGGAGGTGGATCTCTGTGAGTTCAAGACCAGCCTGGTCTAAGAGAGAGACCTTGTCTCAAAAAACAAAACAAAACAAAAAAGTGATTTCCATTCTAGAGTATCCTATACTCTACACCCAATAACAACAGTAGCTCAGGGTCCAGCCTTGGCTGGGGTGCCCTAGGCTATCTCAAACATTCTCAGTAGCGCTGTCCACAGCAACGCATGCAGCCAGTGTGGAGGAGGACTTGGGAAAGATAAGCTGCTGGTCTCACCAGAAAACCTAGGTTTTCCACAGCCAATCTGAGCAAACTGGATGGGCCTCTTCGCCTCTACTTCTTTTTTTTTGTTTGTTTGTTTTTTTTGTTTTTTTTTTTTTTTTTTTTCGAGACAGGGTTTCTCTGTGTAGCTTTGCGCCTTTCCTGGAACTCACTTGGTAGTCCAGGCTGGCCTCAAACTCACAGAGATCCACCTGGCTCTGCCTCCCAAGTGCTGGGATTAAAGGCGTGCGCCACCACCGCCCGGCTTCGCCTCTACTTCTAAAGCACAGCACAAGTCACGTGACAGCTTCCACCCTCGACTTTCCATACCTCCAACCACCACACATTATAATTCAGAACCAAAAGGTTGGACTTCTTGTTTTGTTTTTGAGGTACTGGGGACTGAACCCAGGTCCACAGGTACATAAGGCAAGCTACCTACCAGCTTGTACTGTACTGTAGCTGTACTCCCAGCTTGAGTTTTTGTTCTGTGAACAGCACACAGTTACTTTTCTCTCATTTATCAAGATGTACCATTCTTAGTTCTCTTACTGGAGCCCTGTGTTGCTGCTGGCCACCCCCTCCCATGACCACCCCCTCCCATGACCACCTCATCCCATGACCACCTCATCCCATGACCACATCCAGAGCCTGTCCCACATCCAGGCGGCACATGAGTAGCCCCTCCAAAGTTCAACCAGATCCAAAAGAACACCAACAGGGAGGGAGAAAGAAGCACTGCCCTAGCAGGAGGGGTGGGGGAGAGCTGGGAACGGGACGGAGGGTCTCCTCGCTGGGACCCACTCCTTACGTGATGCTGACTACTCCTGCAGAAACAAGCCGACTGATTCTCCCAGGTGCAGCCCTCTGTTGCTGGGACTGCTTAGATGAGGGCTACAAAGCCTTCCCAGGCCTCTCAGAGCCCCCCAACTGAGAAGAAAGCACTTGGGGCGAAGAATGGCATATTCCAAGCTCTGAGCAATAAGCCGTGGTAGGGGCAGGCAGAGACTAGGATGGCAGGACCTGCCCTGGGTTCTAACTTCCCTGCCCTGCTCCCTGCGCTGTGTATCCTTACAGGTGGGACTTGATCCGAATCTGTCGGTTCCCGTATCTGTGAACTAGACATAATATAGCGGCTCGTACATACCTCTAGAGCTCTGGGGATGATCCCGAGAAAAACCAGCTGGCATTCTAGAGCTCCCCGCGGGCATGCAAAGTGTTTGGTAAATAACTACTGTCATTGCTAGTGTCAGATGTGCTGGGACTCAGGATGGGGTGATTTAACAGGATGGCAGGGAACACGGTGCTGGATCAACGTGTGATAGCCTGAGTGTGTACTTCGTTGCCCACTGGGCTGAGTCTGAGGCTCCACACTCTCTTCTGGCTACCGTGTCGCATTATCTCAGCGGGCCCTTGCCACAGTGGCTGTTTACTGAATGAGTGGTAACAATGAACCAGATTCCAGGGGCCGAAGGGGTCAAAATGGGGAAGGAAACAGGACATGTAGAACCAAGCTAACAACAGAGGGACTTAGGAGAACAGAGCCACAAGTTAATAGCCTGAACTCACAAGCAAAACCTTCCAGGACAGACTCCCAACCCCGCCACTTTGAATCCCCTTTCCAAGACATCTTCCACACTGACAGCCCAAACACACGGCAAACGGTTCTCGGGGCCATTGGTCCCATGTGTTGCTGCGTTGGGCAGGTGTGAGGCAGCTCCTGGGAGGGAAGAGATGGTTTCGGGTGTCAGCCCTGCAGAACAGGAACCGACCCTGCAGTGCGGGGAGTGGGCCTCCACCCAACAGTGAGCATTTCTAGGCAATCGTGCAGGTGTGACAGCCAGCACAGACGAGAGTGGGCAGGTGGAGGGGAGCACTCCAGCCTGACAGACCTGACTGTGGAAGTCAGTGACTCGCACTCAAGAACTTTAAGTGCCGTGGGCGCTCTGACGACACGGAACAGGGGAGGAGGGAGGTTGTGGGGGTGGGGGGCAAGGCCAGCCCAGGGGCTTACAACCACTGAAATGACAGCTTCAGAGACGCAATCTTTCTGACCTCCAATGGCACCAGGCACACACGTGGTGCATATAAGTACATTCAGGCAAACATTTATACACATAAAATAAAGTAACAATAATTTTTTTTTAATCCTAAGATAGGCCAATAGATGACTAACAGGTAAAGACGCTTGCCACCAGGCCGGACAACTTGAATTCAATCCCTAAGACTCACACGGTTGAAGCTGAGAACCAACACCCGCAAGTTGTTCTGACTTCCACGTGCACATCACAGCGCACGCGCGCACACACACACACACACACACACACACACACACACATACACACTGCAGCTCACACACACACCAAAGCTCACACACACACACCCACACACTGCAGCTCACACACACACACACACACCACAGCTCACACACAACACACCGCAGTGTGTACACACACACACACACACACACACAACACACACACAACTAAATGTAATTTTAAACATTAAAATCCAAAGGCACTCTCAGTCTCCTGATACGGTAGAAGCAAGGACGAGGATGAACATCTGGAGTTATCTGACGATCTGTTCAGTCTACAGCTAGGCACAGGGCCTCCGAGGAGAGGGGCTGAGGTAGAAGTAAGGGCGTCCATCCTTCCCTCCTTCCTGCTGGGGCCACGATACCCAGGAGCAGGGACCAGTGCTTCAAGCCGCTTGTATCTGTTCTTAAATCCTTGCCAATGGGGCCACCAGGCCTCTGCTCATCTCCCTCCAGAAAGTGACATCTAGCCACAAATTATCTGGGGTTGGGGGAGCAAAGAGCCTCTTTTCTCTGTCTTGGGAGCAACTTGAGTGTCCCTTACATGGGGCTGAACCTTCAGGAGTCTGGAGTTCTGTTAGCAATAAACAGCCCCACACACTATCTCGGTCCCAGCAGATGCCCAGTCCTACCCAGGCTGCTCCAGTTTCGTCTTCTCCCACCTGGCCACAGAAAGCCGGGAAAGGGACAAACAGATATGTCCCTAGGAAGTGTCAAGCCCCAAGGTGTCCCCTGCTCAGTCTAGAGTGCAGCCATCATCCACTCAGCTCAGGCCAGCCTGTTTGGGTCCCACCTGTACCTGCCATTAAACAGGTACCTCGACCGTGGGGTGGTCAGAGCGGCCAGGACTGGTGCAGCCAGGGAGGGCTTAACCAGAAGACAGGCAAGAAACTGGTGGGCCAGAGTGTGCTGAGAACAGGGCTGCCGGGGCCAGGAAGAGAGAACAATGCCCTGTACTGTTGGCTCCACTCAGAAGACTCACAAACAAAATCTTAACAGAGGAGGCAGAGGAGGCAAGAGAGTTCTGTGACCCCGCTCAGGGCTCCCTTTGGCTTCTCTAGGGTCGGAGAGAGTCCTCCCCTCACCCCAGGCAAACAGAGAGAGTGAGGAACTCCAGAATATCTCCCTGATGGTGACGAGGGGACAAAGAGGCACATGGCTGGAGACAGCCTCTCCGTCCCTCAGCAGTTCTTCCTCAGGCTGGTGACCGAGCCCCTCCCCTCCACGGTGCTGACCCAGGGCCAGCCCTCCTGAGGGTACCTGCCCCAGCATCTCCTGCCTCTCTCCCATCCTTAGTCTATCCGGCAACAGGAAGCAGCATCTCAGCCCAGCAGGGGAGATGTGGGTGAGAGGTCGCCTAAGCCACAGAGCAGGCAGGACACAGGACACAGGACACCGCTGGTCCCAGCAGCAGCAGCAGCCTGCTGTGGACAGCCGTGTCCTGGCCACTGTGTCGGTAGGAGTCATTCCTTGGGCCGCTGAGTACCCTTCTCACCCTGACCCCATATTCCACAGCACTGTGTGTGGAATTGCAGAGCAGGTGCGTGTCCTGAGGAAGGTCTTGGGGAGCCAGGCTTGCAAGGCGTCTGTCTGTCAGAGCCCGAGACTATGATTATGCTGTCCTCGTGGGTTAGAGGCAGTCTGGAAGGCTGAGACAACAAAGCTAGGAAAAAGCTGGGCCCCACCAGACACTCTTCCTATCACCTAGTGAGAACAGGGCTGTTCCACGGCTTTCCCACAAAGCCACGGAAAGCCAAGCCATGCCCGACAGGACCTTCACGAGACACTAAGACAAAATAGGCCAGCAGATGTCAGGGAGGGAAATCGGGTCATGGGAAGGGTAAGGGTGGTGGCGACCGACAGGGCGCTTCTTTTGTGACACATTTTCTGAGGCTGTGGGTACCAGCTTTTAGCCCTCTTACTGTTTCTTTGGGAATTTTTCTGCAATCAAAATAAACTGGGGGTGAACAACAGCTGTAGCCAAGTGCCAAAGCGATTACCTGGCACGAGTGAAGCCCGGGTTTGACTCTTAGCACTGAGAAAATGAATCAAAAGAAACTGGGGTGAGAGAAGTAAAAACAAGCCCAGTCTGGTGGCACACATCTACAACCCCAGCACTTGGAAGGCTGAGGCACTTCGAGGCCATCCTAGTCTACATAGTGAGTTCCAGGCCAACCAGGCTTACATAATAAACCCTGTCTGAGAGAGAGAGAAAGAGAGAGAGAGAGAGAGAGAGAGAGAGAGAGAGAGAGAGAGAGAGAGAGAGAAGAGAGAGAAGAGAGAAGAGAGGATAAGTTGAGAGGATCATGAGTTCAAGGCCAGCCTGAGCTATATAGTAAGGTCCTGTCTCAAAGAAAAACACAGACAGTCGTGCTCATAAGCAATAAAAGTCCAGAGTTAAGTTTCCAAACGCTATCCATCACTGGCTTGTAGGTAGGGATAAAAGCCCGTAAAAGGGAAGGCCTTGGAGTAGCACAGAATTCTCCCTGTCCACGTCTCAAGTCTGGCTTTGTGCTGCTTCCCCGGGGGACGGCAGCCCCTCTGCCCTCAGAGGCCCAGAGTCCTTGTTCCTTGCTGTCGGGGTGAGAGGTCCTGCCAGGTACTGACTGCCGGTAAGGGCCAAGACCAGAGAACTGAGGCTGGGGGGTAAAGCACCCCTGTGCAAACAGGAACATTAGCGTCTGGTCCGCAGAACCCGTGGAAAAGCTGTGAGCTCTGGGCTCAGCAAGAGACCTGCCTCGATGTATTTTTAAAAGAGGACAGGGACCGAAGAATCCTGGCATCCACTTGCACGTGCACTCATGTGGCCATAAATGTGAGAGCATGGACGTGGACGTGCACAACAGGGGTCCATCTTCATGTGCAGGGCTGAACTCCTCTAGCAGGGGCCATGGAGATTTCCATCTTCACAGTCCTCATTCCGCCCACACCCAGCATGCGGCAAGCCTTCAACTGTTCAAGAGCCTCAGAGAGGTTCACTGAATTCTGGCAGGCCGCTGCCTCCCTGGCCTCCTCCGGCCTTGAGAATCAAATCCAGTTTTCCTTGCCTCCCGGCCCTTCCACCTGCCCAGTCATCTCCCTGCCGTACCAGCCTTTTCTGTCTTCCCCTCTGAGGTATACGGCATGGCTCTCCTCCTGCCCTCCCCCATCAGCTCACCCTTCCTCACCCTCTAGGCTTCTGCCTTAACTTTAGGGAGACTTCCCACCTGGGGACAACCAGATCCCCCCCCGCCCCCCCCCCCCCCCGCACCATGGCCTCATTCCCACCACCCTCCACTTCTTGGAGTCTGTGTGTAAAGATTTGTTTGCGAGGAACCCCTAGTCTCACACATCAACAGGGTTTATTAAGCCAGATGTGGTGGCACATGCTTTTTTTTTTTTTTTTTGGTTTTTGAGACAGGATTTCTCTGTGTAGCTTTGCGCCTTTCCTGGATCTCGCTCTGTAGACCAGGCTGGCCTCGAACTCACAGAGATCCGCCTGCCTCTGCCTCCCGAGTGCTGGGATTAAAGGCGTGCGCCACCACCGCCCGGTGGCACATGCTTTTAATGCCAGCACTTGGGAGGCAGAGGGATCTCTGTGAGTTCAAAGCCAACCTGGTCTACATAGTGAGTTCCAGGACATTCAGGGCTACATAGTGAGACCCTGTCTCAAAACAAACAAAGAAACAATGTTTACTGAATGTGTGAGCTAAATAAGAAGAAACAATATTCACAGATACCCCTAGCCCAAGCTGCCCCTGTCAAAATCCACTAAAAGGCCAGGTGTGTTGGCACACACCTTTAGACCCAGCACTCAGGAGGCAGAGGTGGGTAGATCAGCCGGCCCAGTGGACACAGTAAATTCCAGGCCTGCCAGAGTTCTATGATGAAACTCTGGTCTCAAAAACAAAACAATAACCCAAAACTCCACCAAAGAACAAAAGAGAGGTGGGCAGTGGTGGCACACGACTTTAGTCCCAGCACTTGGGAGGCAGGCGGATCTCTGAGTTTAAGGCCAGCCTGGTCTACAGAGTGAGTTCCAGGACAGCCAAGGCTACATAGAGAAACCCTGTCTTGAAAAACCAGAAACCAAAACCAAACCAAACAAACAAAAAGAACAGAGAAGATGAAGAAAGAGGTTATGTCAGCTGAGCAGCTATGGTGGTCATATGGGGCCAGAGGACGCAGCTTGGGAAAGGCCCACTTTTCCCATACTACACACCCAACAGTCTGCACCAGGAAGACAAGAGAGGGCTCTAGTTGCCATTACCAGGTGAGTAGTTACAAAACTCATGAATCGTCCAGCCCAGCTCCCAAGCACTAGCCCCTGTCCAAGCTGTGACAGGCCAAGCGAATCTGCAGGGCAACAGAGAGGCAGGGAATTCCTTTCCTTTTCCCACAACCATCGAACTGGAACCCAACACCACATCTGTAGCCAGATTCTGGCGAGAGTCCCAACACAGTTCTGAAAACCTTTCAACGGGTTCAGGCAAATTTCCCCTGGTGAACAAACTCATGCCATCAATCTTGAAAACAACAAAAAGCTGAGATTCGCATCTCAATCAGCTGTATGCAGGTCAGCTCTTTAAAAGTCTAAAGCAATCAGCTCAGCCATCCACCGAGGTGGACAATGTTGGGCCACAGAGCAGATCTTGACCCGAACCTTGCCAGGCACTCCCAGTCAAGGAAGCACACAAGTTTCTGGTCCCAAAAGTCAACAGGTTACTCAGACTCCAAGAAGCAAGGAGGCTAGAGAGATAAGCTTCGTGGAATCAGCAGGCTTTCCCTGCCGAGGATGCTAGGTCAGCGGGTTTACCAGATAATCAGAAAAACCAAAATCAGACAGAGGAGCAAAGGCACAGGATAAGAAGTTGATGTTCAACCCACAGTCCTGACCCTTCCCCTTCCCTCTGGTTCACAGGAATGACCTGTCAAGTCTCCCGGGCACGTAAATACCAACTCAGCGCTATGCGGGCACAGTCTCTGGAAGGGAGAAGGTTTCATCAGGAAAGCAATTTCCAACCCCGTGGTGCCCCTACCGTCCAAGAAATTGTGTAAGTGGACAATTTGACTTCACCAATACCACGAGTCAAAGAAAAGAAAAAAGAAAAAAAAAGAAAGAAAAAAAGAAAAGAAACTCTGACCACAACAGTCCTCCGGTCTGGATGAGATACTAAAAGTGTTGTCTGAGGATGACGATTTTTTTTCTTTTTGTTTTAAACTCCCAGTGCACCCTGCAACAAAGAGAGGAAGAGCCATACACCCCTACCTATTTCTTCCCAGGGGGCCATTAATTTCCTAACATCTCTTAAGCAGAACAGAAAGCTTGGTCAGGGAACAAGGTCTGACTCTCTCATCTCAAGATTTCTTGCTGATGTGGAGAAACACCCGCCAAGAACCCTTAGGCTATTAGGAAATATTTTTGAGTGCTAAAGGCTAAAGGTTGGTTATAAACGATAGACTTTCTGCCCTCTCCCAGATGGCCTTTGAATTCCCTCCCTTTCTCCCGCCCTTCCCCTCTCCTGCTAAGCTCTGTACACTAAGACTCCTTTGGGCAGGTAGGAGAAGGGAAAGGAAAGTTGACTCAGAGTTACAGGGAGTGGGAGCAGGTCCAAAGCTTTCTCTTCCTGCTAAGAATGAGAGGCTGGGTGATATAGCGTAGGCTTGTAATCTCAGCACCCAGGAGAAGGAGATGAAAGGATTACAAATTAAAGGCTAGCCTGGGCTACATAGCAAGATACTGTCTCAAAAATAAAAGAAAAGCCGGGCGGTGGTGGTGCACGCCTTTAATCCCAGCACTCGGGAGGCAGAGCCAGGCGGATCTCTGTGAGTTCAAGGCCAGCCTGGTCTACAGAGCGAGATCCAGGAGAGGCACCAAAACTACACAGAGAAACCCTGTCTCGAAAAATCAAATAAATAAATAAATAAATAAACAAAAGAAAAAAAAATCACACACAAACACCACCTTTAGAGCAGGGTGGTGGTTCACAGAGAAACAATCACCTTTAGACGTGGCCCTTGCCACTGGGTTTGTCAACCTGACGAACAATCACACGGTGGAAGAAAAGAACCATCAACCAGGAGTCGGCGGCCTCTGACTCTCCACACAGTGCTCTACCCCCACCCCCACTCCAGTGAATAAATACAAGAAAATAATTTAAAGAAAAGAAAATAAATAAACAGCTCTGTAAACAAAAAGGCATGCTAGCAGTGACCTAAGGAATCACATCCGGGCTGCCTCCATCCAAGTGGACTCAAGTACGGGGTGGGACGCAGCAAAGACAAGAGACATTTCTTACAAGGATGCCTGAGGAGGAGGGAGAGGTTAGTCGTGCCTGGGCCCTACGGATGGGCTGACTCTCCTGAGCTGCGGCAGTCAGGGTCGGGAGACAGCGAAAGATGAAGGGCTACCCTCAGCCCGCCTTCAGACTGCTAAGGGAGCTAACCCAGCATCCTTTTCCTCACTGTTCCCCCTCCTCTTCCTCCCGACTATGTTTTGGAAGCCACTGAGATGTTCTCACAGTTCAGGAGAGGAAATGGCCTTTGGAGAATCATAAAGCAGCAAAAATAGACAAGAAATTATATCTTGGCAAGCCCTTAGGAGACTCCATAATGGCCTGACTTAAAAACATGTACATCTAGATGAACCTTCCTTCGGGTGGAGGCGAAGCCACTTCCTCCCTCTTGCTGCACCCCGGCCTATGAATCGAGTTCCTCTTTCTCATACATGTTTACTGCAAGGCCCTGGAGGGCTGGGAGGCTAGCAATGTTCCTGACTGCACGCAGGGTCCTGAGTCTATTACTCTGCAGCTTGGGCAAACGGAAGACTGGTCCCAGCCTCAGTTTCTCCATCCACAAACGGGGACGATGATAATAATATGCACCCAGAGAGTTGGACCAGGATCAAATGGGCCTTTTGGCACTCGGAGGCTTGGGCAGCAAGCGGGCGTTGCTTAGATCCTCACCACCACCCACCCTCTCCCAAAGCCCCGCTCTAGGAGCCTGCCCCTGACCGAGGCATTCTTCTCACCTGGCTTCGTACACAGGTAGGAGTAAAAGCCCTCCGACTTGAGCATGATGAGCAGCGAGCCCCATCCCAGGAGGACTGCCGAGAAGAGGAGGTTTTCCAACACAGCCGTGCAGGCCATCCACCAGCGGCGCCGATGGGCAGTGGCCAGGGTGGGCGCCATGGTGCGGTGTGGCGGCGGCGGCGGCCCGGCTCGGGCTCTGCAGACACCTGCGCACAGACCTCAGCTTCAGCGGTGGCTCTAACCCAACCCGTGTGGCCGCTGGCGCACAGCGACCAGACTGTCAACCCCCAGGAGCCCAGGCTGTAGGTGCACGCCGCAAAAGAATCGAACCCCATCCCTGTCTGGGACCTGGGCCACCCTGAACCCGCGACTGGCTGGTACCACTCAGTACCTTCGGCCCGGTGGGGCCCTGCGGGCCGAGTGGAGAGGCTTCTCACTCAGTTCACTCGGAGGTAAACTGAGGCATGGCAGCTGGGAAGGGACTAACGCATGCTCAAGGACGTGGAGCTGGTCCTGGCCCCAAACAAAACTGAATAGCTAGTTTGGGGGCCGTAAATGGAAGCAGTTTGCCGTACGGGCACCTGAACAGAGGCACACCTGAGAGCTGCCACTCCCAGGGACCGACAGGCGCCCGCCCGCCCGCCCGCACTGAAGACCCTTCCCTAGAGCTTGTTCCTTCAACCACAAGATCAGCGCAGGGAGCTCCGGAACGGCCCGCCCACGGCGCCTTTATTGGCGGGACCGCAAAGGAACTGCTGCGCCATTGGCCAGTGTCTAGGTCGCTAGGCGCTACCGCCACGCGAACCCCGCATGGGAGAGGCGAAGCCGGTTCAAACCGGCGGCGCGAGCCAACCGCGCGACCCCCGGGCCGGGCTGCTCCCCTAGCGATTAGCCCGTTCCCATAGAAACAGGTCCGGTCCCTCCATCCTCCCGCTCTCCCTTTACGCCTCCCGCCCGGTGCCTTCCCTCTGACAAGCATGCACCGTCCCTCTAACCCCGGGCCTGCGAGCCGCTTCAGGTTCCCGCACCCTCGTCGGGGGCCCGGATCTCGGGAGTCGAGCTCACCCGGCTCCTACCGGTGTGTATCGGGCCCGCCCGGCGCCTTTTCTGTCCCCTTTATTTCCAGCCCTTTTATTCCTACCCTAAGATGAAAAACACTGCTGCCCGTTGATTGGCTGAGTGGGGCTGGAAACAGGCGTTGGCCAATCAGCAGCTACCCGCCCGCCCCCCGGCGAGCAGAAGCCGGTTCCGGCCGGACTTGGAGACAAACAAGAGGGATGGGGGGGCTGGGGGGCGGCTTGGGCAGGCCCGGCTCGACCCAGTGACACTGGAGTGTCTCCTCGACCCGGAGCCCCCGCGGGCATCGCCCCACGCGCTGCTCGGAGCCCTCTTCCCGGTCAAATCCCTGGGTCAGCATTTCAGGGAGTCTTGGTCCACCCTGAGCTGGGCTCCAGCCCGGTGTCGCTCGCTCGGCCCGCCGTGTCGACCCGGGTCCCCACCCGGAGAGAACCACGGTTGGATGCTCCTGCTCCGCGAGCCACTGCTGCCCTTTTGGGCTGCGCTGCCCGGCCCGCTCCCGGGGCTTTGTCTGCGGGTTCCTCGCTGCCCTGCCCCAGTTGCCCTATCCAGGCGCTGTCTGCGGGTGTCGGAAACTCCCGACCCAGGCAGGTCCTGGTGTCGTGTACCGCATCCCTGCTAGATCTCCTGGTTCACCGGCCCCTTGCCCTCAGGTGCCTCCTGCCTGGCCCAAAGTCGGTGTCTTTTAAGGCTCTGTAGTCCAGTTTTAGGACCGAGACGTCCCTGGTCATCCATCCAGACGCCACCGTCCCCATCCGGTGCCCTCGGAGACCAGTGTTCAGACCGGTCACCTTGGTGCGCCCTGCCCTCCCTCTCTCCTTCCCTTTTCCCAAACGTCTCTTTCATGTGGCTGACACACTCACTCTTCCACCCCTCGGGCTGTGGGCAACTCCAAGCAGCTCGTCTAAGTCTGGCTTTAGAGAGCGCTGTGGGTCGCTAGGGGTCTGGAGGGCTCCAACCGTTCTGTATCATCACCAGAACTGCACTGCCCCGAGGACCTGCCGGTACGGGAGGTGAAGCCTCGGCTCGAGCGCTTCACTTTCCGCTATGTCTGCCTGACCCTCGGAAAACACTCAGATTCTCCATACTTCAAGAGCTGACTTGCTGTAGGGCTGTGGGAATCCCCCCAAGCCTGGCTCCGCTTCCCTCAGTTCAAGTGCGCCCCCTGGTGCCCTGAACCTTCGCCAGCCGTCCTGCCAGCCCATGCCCTCCCAGACTTGGTCTGGGCTTGTGGATGGGTTTGGGGGGTCTGATGACCCACCCACTGTGCAGAATCCCACAAGCTCCAAGTTGGACCTGCCACCTGCACATATACTCAGCCCTTCAGTCCTTTCCCTGAGCCCTCTGCTTGAGGACTTTTTACAGACATATCTCTAAAATGTTTTTCTTAAAATTGTGCCCCCCTTCTTCCTCAGATAATAATAGTACTATCTGGTTTTTTTCTGGGGAGGAGGTGTTGAGACAGGGTCTCACTATGTAGTTCTGGCTGTCCTGAAACTCACTATGTAGACCATGCTGGCCTCTGCCTCCCGAGTGCTGGGTTAATAACATCTAATGAAGTTAGACACTGTGAACTTACCTCTTCAACAGAAAAGGTAGATAATCTACTGTGAGTCTCCGCTTCCCTCCCTCTCCCCCTCCCCCTCCCCCCTCTCCCATTGCATCGGTATAGCCAGGCGTTCGGTTTATCTAATCTGCCCATTTCTGTCCCTGGGACGCAACTATTCATCCAGCAGTCTCTGCATCTCATAGCCACCTCGCAGGGAATTGTGGGAAATGTAAACCTGACCTTGATAAACCTGACCTCTTGCTAGATCCTGCAGAAAGCTTCTACCATTTGTTCTGCTAGATAAAGTTCAAGTTCCCCAACTGACTCACCCATGCTGCTTCCTACACAACAGCCTTTTCCTCCTCCTCCTGCTCCTGGGTGCTCCAATCCCGTGGAATTGCTCGGGTTCTCAATTTGCTCTTCTCTCAGAACTAGGGCCCCTTTCTTGGGCAGCACCTCCTCTGGGAAGCCTTCCCTAGCCACACTCTGTAATGCCTGCAGCTCTTTTTGTCTGATGTCTGTAATGCTTTATAATATGTACCCCCATTTTCCTCTCACTGGAAACTCCTTGGGGGCAGAAATGTCTTAGTCATTGGTACTTCTAGCCCTTCATACTAAAGTAAACTCAAGCTGCTGTACAGTATGAGTTTGTGGGATGGAACACGAGCAAGGGAAAAGTAACAGGTTCTAGGACACGAGATCACGCAACACTGGAGGATTATGGTAGTGTCAATGATGATTACCTTTTATTGATAGCTAGACTTTTCCTAGGTCTTTGACATCCTCTGTGTCAACCTTCCTAGATATAGCCATTATCCTTATCTTCCAGACGAAAGACTGAGGATTTAGGTGGCTTTCCCAAAGCAATGAAACGTGAAAGAAGTCACTGTTGAGATGGCCCAGGTCCATCTGAATGAAACTTTTTGTTTTTAATTTGGGAGTGCCTAAGCTAGACTAGCAGGGCTCCTGGCAAATTTGTAAGCCAGGAGTTGCGGTTCACGAGTGTAATCCCAGCACTTGGGAGGTAGATGGAGGTGGATCTCTGTGAGTTTGAGGCCAGCCTGGTCTACAAAGCAAGTTCCAGGACAGACAGGGCTACACAGAGAAACCCTGTCTTGAAAAAAAAAAAAAAGAATAAAGTCACACTGCCTGGCTTGAGACCCTGAAAAAAAAAAAAAAAGAAAGAAAGAAAGAAAGGAAAGGAAAGGAAAGGAAAGGAAATTGTAAGTCATGTCTGGTGGCTCACACTTATTATCCCAACACTCAGGAGAATGAAACAGGTGGATTGCCATGTGTCCCCGGGCTGCCCGGGATGTATATTGAGTTCCAGGTCAACCTGAGCAATAGAATGAGACTGTCTCAAAAACAAAAAGAATTTAATATAACCAGATAATATGTAGAAAAATGCAGTCACTTTAAAGGTCTGAAAAGAACCTCAACCTTAGAATGAACATAGAAATTCAAATAGTAACAGGACCTCTTTGTTTTAAAGTTCACAAGTGTTTTGTCTAATGTGCACCACATGCATGCATTACCCAAGGAGGCCAGAAGAGGGCATTGGGTCACCTGGAACTGGAATTAAGTGGCTGAGTGGCCAAGGAGGTGATGGGAACCAAACTTAGTCCTCCTCAAAAGCAGCAAATGATCTTAACCACGGTGCATGCATGTCTGCACACCAGAAAAGGGCATGGGATCCCATGGGACTACAGTTATAGAAGATTGTGAGCTGCCATGTGGGTGCTGGGACCTAAAAGATACTTTTCTATAAAGGGGGAGGTGGTGCTGGGTATCAACCCCAGGCCCTTACATACGCTAAGCAAGCTCTCCATCATCCAGTTACAGCCACAGTCCCGAATATGGGATGATGGTTTGGGGTTTTGTTTTGTTGTTTGTTTTTCTGAAACAGAGTTTCTCTGTGTAACCCTGGCTATTCTGGAACTCACTGTATAGACCAGGCTGGCCTTCAACTCAGAGATCCACCTGCCTCTGCCTCCTGAGTGCTGGGATTAAAGACATGAGCCAGTACCGCCCAGCTAATGGTTTTGGTTTTGTGTTTGTTTTTCTGTACTTTTCTGTTTGCATGCATGAGTACACATACTTGTACACATTCATGTGTGTGCACCTTCATATGGAGGAGGCCAGAGCTCTGTATAGGGTGTCATTTTTTTTTAAGATTTATTTATTTATTATGTATACAGAATCGGGTGCCAGATCTCATTACAGATGGGTTTGAACCACCATGTGGGTGCTGGGAATTGAACTCAGGACCTCTGGAAGAGCAGTCAGTGCTCTTAACCTCTGAGCCATATCTCCAGCCTGGGTGTCATTCTTTTTTTTTTTTTTTTTTTTTTTTTTGGTTTTTCGAGACAGGGTTTCTCTGTGTAGTATTGCGCCTTTCCTGGAACTCACTTTGTAGACCAGGCTGGCCTTGAACTCACAGAGATCCGCCTGCCTCTGCCTCCCGAGTGCTGGGATTAAAGGCGTGCACCACCACCGCCCGGCTCCGGGTGTCATCTTAATAGCATTCCACCTTATATTTTGACCTACTATGTAGACCAGGGTCTCTTATTGAACCTGGAGCTTCTAAAGTAGGCTAGGCTGGCTGGTCTGCAAGACCCAGGGATCTCCCTGTCTCTGCCTCCTCAGCACTGGAATTAAAGATGCTCACTTTGTACTCAACGCTCCTAACACCACCACTTTGGGTTTTGTTTTTCTGAGATAGGATCTCCCTCTGTAGTCCAGGCTGGCATGGAATCCTCCTGCCTCTGCCTCTGTACGGGTATGCGCCAGCATGCCTATCATTTTTGGATGAATAAAGAACATTTTTTTGCTAGTCTAACTTGGGATGTATGCCTGTAATCTCAGCACTTCAGAGTCTAAACATGAAGATCCAGAGTTCCAAGCCAACCTTGGCTGCCACAGTGAGACTCTGTCTCAAGAAAACAAGTTTTGTGTTTGTAGAAGGATTTTAAATTTTAGCATATAATATTATATTTATTGTTGCTTTTTTTTTATCTAAATACTGAGCTACTATTTTTAACCTGTCAGATTTTGTGTGAGGGAATGAGTACGCTCATAGTTTTTTTTTTAGGTTTTTCTGTTTGTTTGTTTGTTTGGTTGGTTGGTTTACTGGTTTTTTGTTTTTTCAAGAGAAGGTTTCTCTGTGTAGCCCTGGCTGTCATGGAAGTCACTCTGTAGACCAGACTGGCCTTGAACTCTGAGGTCCACCTACCTCATAGTTTGTAAGAATACAAACCCATACGGTGTTTTGGAGGGCCATTTGGAGCGAACATATACATTCCTTAATGTTCTTATCAAGTCCTTAGCATCTCACTCCTAAGCAAGTGCTTTAATATACTCTCAAATCCACAGCATCATTTTGTATTGAAACAATTAGAAACAACTACTCAAGCCAGGTGGTGGTGATGCACACCTTCAATCCCAGCGCTTGGGAGGCAGCTCGCTCGCTCTCTCTCTCTCTCTGGTTTTTTGAGACAGGGTTTCTCTCTGTAGCTTTGGAGCCTGTCCTGGACTAGCTCTGTAGACCAGGCTGGCCTGGAACTCACAGAGATCCACCTGCCTCTGCCTCTAGAGTGCTGGGATTACAGGCATGCGCCACCATCACCTGGCAGATCTCTTGAATTCAAAGCCAGCCTGGTCTACAGAGTGAGTTCCAGGACAGCCAGAGCTACACAGAGAAACCCTGTCTCAAAAAAACAAGGAAAAAACAAAATTAAAAAAAAAAAACAACAACTGCGCATGGAAAGGAGGGGTAGCTTATGATCTATGTTATTTTCACACAATGGAATTCCATATATTTTGTTTTTGAGACAAACCTAACTGGCTCCAACGTGCTATGTAGCCTGAGGATAACCTTGAACTTCTGCTCATCCTATCCCCACCTCCTGCTGCTGAGATTAGGGCCATGGACCACCACATCCATTTTGTTGTTGTTGTTATTTGTTATTGTTTCTTTAGTACCATCATTTTTATGAGGAAACTTTATATTCACTGACACCTAAAAATAAAGCCAAGTATGGTTACACATGCTTTTAATGCTGGTACTCAGGAGGTAGAAGCAGGTGGATTTCTGTGAGTTCCAGGCCAGTCAGTCAAGGTACATAGTGAGATCCTATCTTAAAACAAAGTTTTAGGGCCTGGCGGTGGTGGCGCACGCCTTTAATCCCAGCACTCGGGAGGCAGAGCCAGGCGGATCTCTGTGAGTTCGAGGCCAGCCTGGACTACCAAGTGAGTTCCAGGAAAGGCGCAAAGCTACACAGAGAAACCCTGTCTCGAAAAACCAAAAAAAAAAAAGGAAAAAAAAAAACAAAAAAAAACAAAAAAAAAACAAAAAAAAAAAAACAAAAAAAAAAAACAAAGTTTTAATCCCAGCACTTTGGAGGCAGAGGCACTCGAACTCACAGAGATCCGCCTGCCTCTGCCTCCGAGTGCTGGGATTAAAGGCGTGTGCCACCACTGCCTGGCATATCTTAATTTTTATTTTATTTCATTTTGGGTATTTTGGGGACAGGGTTTCTCTGTGTAGCTTTGGAGCATGTCTTGGAACTCAGTCTCTAGAACAGGTTGGCCTTGAACTCACAGAGATACACCTATCTCTGCCTCCCCGATGCTGGGATTAAAGGTGTGTGCCATAAAATAAATCTAGTTTTTGTTTTGTTTTGTTTTGTTTTGTTTTGTTTTGTTTTGTTTCGTTTCATTTTGTTTTGTTTTGTTTTGTTTTGTTTCGAGACAGTGTTTCTCTGTGTAGCTTTGGAGCCTGTCCTGGAACTCGCTAAAGATCAGGCTGGCCTCGAACTCAGAGATCTGCCTAACTCTGCCTCCCGAGTGCTGAAAATGAATCTCAATTTTTTTTATTTTTTTTAAGATTTATTTATTTATTATATATATATATATATATATATATATATATATATTATTCTATCTGCATGTTTTATCTGCACACCAGAAGAGGGCACCAGATCTCATTAGGTGGTTGTGAGCCACCATGTGGTTGCTGGGAATTGAACTCAGGACCTCTGGAAGAACAGTCAGTGCTGTTAACCTCTGAGCCATCTCTCCAGCCCTTAATTTTTGTTTTGTCTTGTTTTATGATACAAGGTTTCTCTGTGTAGTCCTGGCTGTCCTGGAACTCACTCTGTAGACCAGGCTAGCCTCAAACTCAGAGATCTGACTGCCTCTACCTTCTAAAAGTTGAGATTAAAGGTGTGCCCTGCCACTGCCTGGCATTAAAAGAAAATCCAAAAGAAAAAGAATTTAAAGAGAAGTTGGGATCAGTGATGTAGTTTGGCAGTATGTAGTGGGTAGCGGTTCCAGCTTTGACCTGGAAATACCACCCCCTTTGAGACTTTGGTAACTATCATACCTACAAGACGGAGCCAAGAGAGGACCCCTGCAGACCCGGGATCTGGAAGGGGGAGCTCTCTTGGTTCCTGGACCCTGGATGCTGGAGGTAGACCAAGCAGAGTTCTCCAGAGAACACCTCCGGACTGTGCTACACCTTTCCCAGACCCTGTAACCTATCCCTTCACTTGTGAGTTACCCCACAAAATAAACCTCCCTTTTAACTACGTGGAGTTGTCTTAATATTTTAACTAATAGCAGTAGGGTGGATGCTTGGTATGAATGAGACCCTGGGCCCAGTCTCAATACAGAACTGAAAATACAGTAATGGGAGAGCAGGAACTACACCATGGCCTGTGCTTGTTACTTACTTTATACTTTCATGTATCAGGTTTTTAAAATTTTGATTGTTTTTCATACGTGTGTGTGTTTTGCCTGCATGTGTGTTCTATAACCTGCTTCATGCCTCCTGTCCTCAGAGGCCGGGTTGTGAGCCACCATATGGGTTCTAAGAATCAAACCTGCATCCTCTGGAAGAGCAGTCAGTGCTCTTAACCACTGAGCCATCCCTCCAGAGCCACATAGCAAATATTTTAGAATAACGTCTTTAGCCACTGTGCAGAAACCAGTTTTAAGAAATACTTGTTCCATTGGGCTGATGTGTAGCTCAGTTGGTAGCATGCTTGCCTACCATGCCTGAAGCTCTATGAAGCAGAAAACCAAGGTTGTACAGGCCAGCCCTTGGGAGATAGAGGCAAGAGGATCATAAATCCAAGGATGTTCCCAGCCACAGGACAAGTTTGAGGCCAGCCTGGGCTACATGAGAGACCCTGTCTCAAAAAAGAATGGCTAGCAAAGTGGCTTAATGGTTAGAAGCACTTGGGTCACAGGCCTGGCAACCTGAGTGCCATCCCCCGGACTCACAAGGTGACAGACAGGAAGGGACTAATTCCCAAGAGTTGGCCACTGACCTCCAGGTTGTGGCACTACCCTTCACCCAAATAAATGAATTAATAATTTTCTAAGAGAAATACTTGTTTAATCAATCTTTATCATTTAGGTTGTTTTCCATTTCAGAAAAAAAAAAAAAAAAGATGTTTTGAAGTGATGGAAAGAGTAGTCTTGGGACTGAATCCAGGACAACAGAGGAAGAGCCTTGCAGCTACCTCCTTCCGCTGACCCCATTCCGCAGGGTCTCTATCCAGGCCTTCCAGCCCCACCTGGGGACACTGCCAGGGCCAGACCCACAGCCAGGTGGCCTCTAACCCTTGCCTCTTCCAGGGCATAGTTTCTGCTTAGTCTGCCGCAGCCTTGGCATCTGTTCCCGGCACAAAGCCTGATCTGGTCCATAACAGTTTCAGCGGCTTCCTCTCTCCACATCCCCGTCCAGTCTTTCCATTCACCAAATGCGGGGTCTTCAGTGCTTTGGTGGCACAGACCTGAGTGCAACATTCTCATACAGGGGCTCCTCCGGCTCCTTCTCTTTGGCCTGCTTCTGGGAACCCTGTCCCAGAGAGCTGTTCCCATAGACTGGCTCCTGGACAGTCTCTAAGCTCTCAGTGCCATCTCCCAGACCTCTGGATGCTTCCTCTGGCCTAACCATGGTATACTCTATGGTTCCAGAGAGCATGGCATCTGGAGCTGAGCCAGAACCCTGGGAGAGCCCAGGACTGCCCTGGTTCCGACCCAGAGATCGGCGTAAAGGCTTAGCGATGGCACTCTTGACCTTGGGTGCCTTCTGATCTTTCTGGTAGTTTCCCAAACGACGGATGACAGACCAGACAGAGCCCTCGGGTTTCTGGGGTGACCCTGCCAGCATGTAGATCGTGGCCACAGAGCCTGAGCTCTCCTGGATGCTGCTGGTGGTGGTTTCCACACAGTCAGCCACTCTCTGGTTACTAGGTGGGAGTTGGTGGTGACTAGTGGTAGCCTCTCTGGGGCTTGTGGCAGTAGGAGCATCCTCCTCTGTATTTGCTTGCTCTGGGCCGGCAGGCTCCTCAGCCTCCTGCCCTTCAGGACGTGGCTGAGCCCCTCTGGAGAGTCTCTTGGGTTTTCGGATGGGGCTGGAGAGATCCCCAGAGCTTCGGCCATTCTGTGACGCAAACTTAGTACCTTCAGCAAAGGAGACGGATGGCCTCTTGGCCCGAGCCAGGCTGGAGGTGCGAGGGATGGGGAATGGTGTGGAAGCATCCTCAGGGGAAGGGAAGGGGCCTCCAGGAGGGCTGGCCTCTGGCGACTCTTTTTGGGCCACAGAGACCATCTCTGGCAGGGAGAAGACAGAAAGAGCTTGTGTAAGGGTAGGCATGCTGCTCTAATCCGTTCTACCTGGGCACAAAAGCACAGAATCTTCCCAGAGGCCTCACCAAGTGGCAGGGAAAAGTGAGCCAGGGGAGGGGCTGGTGCAGTGAGCTCCAGGCCTTCCCTCTTTTCTCTCTACCCCTCCCTGCTTTGAGCCACTACTGCACAGGGTCCCGTTTATCCAAAATGCCATCAATACTGCCTACTCATCACTTGCTAATTCCTACTGATTCTTCTAGACTCAATACAGCTATTACTAACAGACACATGCCTTAACCCGGGCTACCCCAGACATGGGTAGCTTCGGAGTTCCTCCTTTTTTTTACCTGTCCCACTAAAGCATGACTATTGTGACTGTCCTCTGAGCCAAGCAACTGCCATGTTGGACTGCTCAGCTGTGTCCTTGGAAAAGGATTATCCCAGCTGTTTACATCCTCTTAGGGAGGAGTGGAGAGGGTCAAGAGAGCCTCGCCTGAGTATCCAGCCCTTCCTACTACCTGTTGTGTGCCTGGTTTTTGTTTTTGTTTGTTTGGCTTAACACAGATGCATGTGTTAAATGCATGTGGCCTCTGGGGAGGGGCTAGATTATGTAGGCTGGGGAATACACAGGAGAGGAGGGCTCCATCCATGTGGCTGGGTAAGCCCACATCCCTATGGGTAAAGGCTTTCTAGATATGGCCTATTGCAAGGAGGAGCACCCATACCCCTATAAATAAACCCTCATTATATGGAAAACAGATAAATTTGTTGGTTCCCAGAATAAGTTTTGGTGGCATCGTGCCTCAGTTTGTTGTTGAGACCTTCATTTTAGGAGAAGGGGTAGATATTGCTTATGTTTCCCCTGGAAGGGATTTTAGGACAATTCTATCCTCTATTGTCTGGTAACATTCTTTTTTTTTTTTTTTTAAGACAGGGCCTCTCGCCGATGGTGGCGCACACCTTTAATCCCAGCACTCGGGAGGCAGAGGCAGGCGGATCTCTGTGAGTTCGAGGCCAGCCTGGGCTACAGAGTGAAAAACCAAAACCAAAAAAAAAAAAAAAAAGAAAGAAAGAAAGAAAGAAAAGAAAAAACAGGGCCTCTCTACATACCTCTGGCCATCCTGGAATTCACTATGTAGCTGGCCTTGAACTCACCTGCCTCTGCCTCCCAAATGCTGAGATTAAAGGCATGCGCCATTACGCTCAGCTCAGCATGACTTTTTACTGCCTACCAGACCACAGGCTGGGGGAGGACAGGACTCTCTTTTGTTCTGAATTAGTTCTCAGAGCCAGAATCAGCAAATGGAGACGAATAAGCAGGAGACACATTCACTTAAGGAGCACAGACGGTTCAGCGATGGGCCAGGCTGCTGGGGCGGGGGGCTGCTGGGGCGGGGGGCTGCTGGGGCGGGGGGCTGGGGGGGCGGGGGGCTGCTGGGGCGGGGAGCTGCTGGGGCGGGGGGAGCTGCTGGGGCGGGGGGCTGCTGGGGTTGGGGACTGCTGGGGCTGGAGGCTGCTGGGGCTGGGGGCTGCTGGGGTGGGAGGCTGCTGGGGCGGGGGCTGCTGGGGCGGGGGCTGCTGGGGCTGGGGGCTGCTGGGGCGGGGGGCTGCTGGGGCGGGGGGCTGCGGGGGCGGGGGGCTGCTGGGGCGGGGGGCTGCTGGGGCGGGGGGCTGCGGGGGCGGGGGGCTGCTGGGGCTGGGGCTGAAGGGGCGGAGGGCTGCTGGGGCGGGGGCTGCTGGGGCTGGGGCTGCTGGCGCTACCTTCTCCAGGGGGCATGAAGTTGGCGTGACCTTCATCTTCTTCTCCAGAGTCAGGATCAGAGGAGAAGGAGTCATCAGAGGCCCAGCCGGCAGAGGGTGGCTCGATAAAGCTGTGGTTGAAGGGGACCTCCGGGTCGTGGTGAGAAACTGTAGGGGCTCCAGGTCAGGTCTGCGGCCTCATGGGAAGCCTTGTCCCATCGAGGCCCTAGACTGCTGACCCTGCCCCCAGTGCCCACTTACCTGTCACCCAGGGTAGCTTGTAGTTACTGAGAGAGCCACAGGACAGCGTGGAGCCCAGGCTGGTGAGGGCCCCCCACACCTGCTGCTTCATTCTGAACAAGGCAGCTCCAGTTCTCTCTGGCCTGAGAGGATGGCAGAGGGAGGGTGATCAATGTACAGGACCTAAGGGGGCCCAGGCCAGACTAAGGTGACTACGTTTACTTCAGTGGCCCTGTATTGATGATAGAATAAAACCCAAACTATGGAGTGTTGCAGAATCTTTGTTTACACTGTGAAGACGTATGTCTTTGCCAAGGTGTCTTCTGGTTTTTTTGTTTGTTTGTTTGTTGTTGTTTTTTTGTTTTTTTGTTTGTTTTTTTGGTTTTTCGAGACAGGGTTTCTCTGTGTAGCTTTGCGCCTTTCCTGGGACTCACTTGGTAGCCCAGGCTGGCCTCGAACTCACAGAGATCCGCCTGCCTCTGCCTCCTGAGTGCTGGGATTAAAGGCATGTGCCACCACCGCCCGGCTCTGTTTTTTTTTTTTTTTTTTTTTTTTTTTTTTTTTTTAAATTTTTTTTTAAACATTTCAGTTTCTTTTTTTTTTTTTTTTTAAGATTTATTTATTTATTATGTCCACAGAGGAGGGAGCCAGATCTCATTACAGATGGTTGTGAACCACCATGTGGGTGCTGGGAATTGAACTCAGGACCTCTGGAAGAACAGTCGGTGCTCTTAACCTCTGAGCCATCTCTCCAGCCCTCTGGTTGTTTTAATAAAGGGCTGAATGGTCACTAGCTAGGCAGGAAGAGGTTAGGTGGGACTTCTGGGGACAGAGAGGACTCTGGGAAGAAGAAAGGCAGAGACACTAGGAGATGCAGAGCAAGCAGGATGTGCAGGGGGAGGGTAACAGCCACAAGGCAGAATGGAGAATATATATCATTAATATAAATGAGTTAATTTAAGTTATAAGAGCTAATTAGGAACAAGTCTAAGCTATAGATCGAGCTTTCATAATTAATAAGACGCCTCTGTGTTGTTATTTGGAAACTGGCGGGTGGGACAGAAAAAGACTCGTTACAATGGAGCCCAAAATCTAAATCACAGAAGGCAGCATGACTCTGGAGTAGTTGTTCTAACCCATGGGTCGCGACCCCTTTGACAAACTTCTATCTACAAAAATACTGATATTACAATTCATAACAGTAGTGAAATTACAGTTATGAAACAGCAACAAAAATAATTTTATGATTGGGGGTCACCACAACGTGGGAAACTGTATTAAAGGGCCACAGCATTAGGAAGGTTGAGAACCACTCCTCCGGAGCCCCGCAGTAAACGTGTCGGCTCTGATTGCACTTTTCTTGGCCTCCGTGGTAAATCTGACAGAACCATTGGCAGTACTAGGTACCTGCGATGGTTTCTCAAGAATGTAGCTTTTTGTGACTACCATCCTAGCTGAGTCCCAGGAACTTACCTTTGTTCCCACTTTACTCCCCCGCCCCCCAAACTGGAGTGACAGCTTGTCAAATTTCTCTGACAGCTTTTGGACAAGTCCTCATCTTCAGCTGGGCGGTGGTGGTGCACACCTTTAATCCCAGCACTCGGGAGGCAGAGCCAGGCGGATCTCTGTGAGTTCAAGGCCAGCCTGGTCTACAGAGCAAGTTCCAGGAAAGGCGCAAAGCTACACAGAGAAACCCTGTCTCGAAAAACCAAAAAAAAAAGTCCTCATCTTCTTCCAGGGGTGGGGGGTGGGCTGCTTCTCTACCCTCAGGCTATATGCCCACCAATGAATGCCCCACAGCACCGAGGGTAAAATCAAGGATTAGGTCTCATGTGGCACATTCCCTGAATCCTACACTCAGGTGGCCGAGGATGAGGATATCCAGCTCACGATAGCCTGAGCTACACAGTGAAGTATTTTCTCAAAAACAAGCAAGCAAACAAGGCTCAAGGCACAGCTCAGCATGTGCAAGCCCTGGCTGTGGTTACTAGCATGATGGAGGAGAGAGAGCACCGGACAGAGAGCGGTGAGCCAGGCAGGGCCTCCATGTGAGCCACGAGCAGCTGAGACACCACGAGCCTCAGTGGCCTAGTAAACTGAGGAAAATGATCCTCTCATCACTGCGTTCCCTGTTCCAAACTCCCATGATGTGGTGAGTGTCCAAGGGGCCAAGAGAGGAAGAACAATGCAACAGATGAACACATGCTCCCGGGGCCTCCATAATCCACCCCTCAGGCTGTGGTCTCCGTAAAACCACAGCTCAGACTTTTTCTCTTGTCTCTCTCTTTCTGGCTGTTTTTTCTTTTCTTTTCTTTTCTTTTCTTTTCTTTTCTTTTCTTTTCTTTTCTTTTCTTTTTTTTTTTTTTGAGACAGAGTTTCTCTGTGTAGCTTTGCGCCTTTCCTGGAACTTGCTCTGTAGACCAGGCTGGCCTCGAACTCACAGAGATCCACCTGCTTCTGCCTCCCAAGTGTTGAGACTAAAGGCGTGAGCCACCACTGTCAGGCTTTCCTGATGTTTTGAGATCTGATCTCTTCCCTTCGCTTCTGAACTGAGTGGATTCTCTTACGCCCCAACCCTTGTCACGATGTCACAAGCTCAGCCTTCCATTGCAGGTCTGACTTTGAGTCCCCAGCCACTCAGTAACGCCTGCTCATGTCCATGTGACTCAGACACTTCCTTGTCAAAGGTTTCTAAGGGAGACAAGCGGTTCCAGGCTTCAATCTGTACTAATTATTACTACCTGAAGTGTGACAAGTTCAGCCCTTCCCCAACCCAAAAGGAACACACAGAATGGCCAGTGTTTACCTGTCCTTGGGGTCGGGTCGGTTAGCTGAGTAGCAGTAGACACAGCCGATGATACCCAGGAGGAGGAGCAGCAGAGGTACCAGGATGCCCGCAATGAGGGCGTTTTTACCATGATGGCCTAGGGACACGGGAGATGGTTACATATTCAGGGCCCTCGAGGATCCCGTCTCTGAAGTGGGTCCAACCTTCCCCCAGGTGAGACTCCTGAAGACCATGGGAAGGACCAAATGCTCCCCCATCTTCTCTCCACTTACCCAACTGGCAAGCCCCAGACACAGGGTGGCAGAGCCCCTCTGGACATTGGCAGGGGATAGAGCAGTTGTTTCCATGGAAGCCAGATGGGCAGGAACTATTGCAGCTAGGGGTAGATAATCAGAAAGGCAGGCTGAAGGTACTACAGGTAGGGTAGATTTCTGGGTACTGTCCCTGGCCCCTGCCAGGACAACCCCTCTGACTTCTAAGTCACATGCTAAGTTTTCCTTCAGTGTGGAGAGTCACGGTAGAGACTTTGGGTAGGACCCGCCTCTGATGACCCTCATCCCTCAGTCTTAATGTGGAGAAGCAAGGCACAGTGCATCAGGACCTGTCCCGCCCCAGTACCCTGGACCTCCATCCCTTCCTCTATAAAAACAAGTCTTCTCACTTGACGCTGAGTGTGGTCCTTTAGACAGACACCTGACTGGAGATGCTGGCTGCTTGACACCCAAAGTACTAGAGGAATAATATCGGGGTCCGGGTCCGACCCCCAAGTAAAGTCTTCATCTAAATAGTGAGCCTCCATCCCCTTTTTTCCCTGATTTTTTTCTTCCCTTTAAAAATTCTTCTTATTGCCGGGCGGTGGTGGCACACGCCTTTAATCCCAGCACTCGGGAGGCAGAGCCAGGCGGATCTCTGTGAGTTCGAGGCCAGCCTGGGCTACCAAGTGAGTTCCAGGAAAGTCGCAAAGCTACACAGAGAAACCCTGTCTCGAAAAACCAAAAAAAAAAAAAAAAAAAAAATTCTTCTTATTGTTTTCTTTTCTTTCTTTCTTTTCTTTTCTTTTTTTGTTTTGTTTTGTTTTTCGAGACAGGGTTTCTCTGTGTAGCTTTGCGCCTTTCCTGGGACTCACTTGGTAGCCCAGGCTGGCCTCGAACTCACAGAGATCCGCCTGGCTCTTTTTTTTTTGGTTTTTTGAGACAGGGTTTCTCTGTGTAGTTTTTTTTTTTTTTTTTTTTTTTTTTTTTGTTTTTTTTTTTGGTTTTTCGAGACAGGGTTTCTCTGTGTAGCTTTGCGCCTTTCCTGGAACTCACTTGGTAGTCCAGGCTGGCCTCGAACTCACAGAGATCCGCCTGGCTCTGCCTCCCAGTGCTGGGATTAAAGGCGTGAGCCACCGCCGCCTGACCTACTGTTTTCCTTAAAAAAAAAAAAAAAAAAAAAAAAAAAAGTCTCATTTACTTTTTAGTCCTTTTAGATTAACCTCTGACTTTCTTCAGAAGGCGCCACCCCACACAGGAGAATTAATGTTTTAGGGTTGGAGAGAGGGTTTCTGGGCAGCAGAGAGGCTCAGTGAGGGATGTTTTAGGAAACCTTACACAGAGGCCTGACCTCATCTCCCATAATTCCCTGTCGCCAAGGCCTTGTCCTTACCTGGTCCCCCAGTAGCCAGCACTGCAGACACATTCCCCTGTCACCGCATCGCAGGTCCCCTGAACACAGTCGGGGCAGGTAGAGCTGCAGCCCTCCCCGAAGGAACCGAGGGGACACGGGTTCTCACATCTGGGGCCACAAAAGGGAAGCAAAACTCAGAACCGAGAGGGCAGAAAGGCCCTACAGCCTTTCCCATGTTCCTGGACTTAGACTCCCCAAAGGGTCATTCCCCTGCAGCAAAGCTCTAGTATACATGGCCTTGAAGCTGGAGCCAAACCCAAGTGGGTGACAATTTACAGGTCCCTGAAGGGAAAAGGAAAGGATGGAGGAGGGGGCAGATAGATGTATACCCTTCCCAGAGTCCCTCAGAACCTTCTCTTCACCTCAGCAGGGCCAGGAGGCAGTCCCCGAGCTGTGTGACTGTGAACTCTGCTCTCCCAGAAAAAGCTGCTGTGAGGGAGGGTCTAGGAGACAAACGTATCCCGAGGAAGGTAACCCCTCACCTGTGCCCTAGCCAACCAGGGTCACAGCGCCGGCAGTACCCGGTCTCTGCATCACAGGGCTCTCCAAGCGAGCAGCGGGGGCACTGCTCATGGCACCTCTCACCAAAGGTGCCGGGAGGACATGGCTGCTTGCACTGTGTCCCGTTCCAGCCCGGCTTGCACGACTCACAATTGCCCGTGACTGGAGAACACGTGGCATTCGGCTTGCAGTGGCCACAGCTGGCAAGAAAAAGCGTTCATGGGCTCAGTGGGGGCAGACTGAGTGCCATACCTTCCAACCTGTCAACTTCCCACACTGCCCACTTAGGCCTCGGGACACTGGAGAACATCCAGGTCCCAGATGGATCAGTCAAGCTGAAGCCACATCTGTCTTATACATTGCAAAGGGCAGATAGATCATCTCTGAGGGCTCACAGGCCTCCGCCTCACTCCTGAGACCCTGCTCTGTGACTCATCCTTCCCTGGGTTCACAAGGGATGCCAGAGGCTGCCAGCCCAGCCAGAGCAGTCAAGTTACCACGCACCTTCTACCTCCCTCCTACCCATCTCTCTTCCTCCCCTTTCTCTGTCCTGTTTCCCATATCACACAATCTCTGAGGCTAGGACTGAGAGGCTGGGGACAGGGACACATGCCACATAAGGAACTGCTTAGGAGGCTGTGAGAGGACAATCACTTGAGCACAGGAATTTGAGACGGGCCTGGGCAACACATAGACACCCTGTCCTTTTTGTTATTTATTTTTAAGGTATATTAGTTTAACTATAACAGAAAAGTCTACAGACTCATTCTTCTTTTTTTGTTTTGTTCTTTGTTTGTTTGTTTGTTTTTGTTTTTGTTTTTCAAGACAGGGTTTCTCTGTGTAGCTTTGGAGCCTGTCCTGGAACTCACTCTGTAGCCCAGGCTGGCCTCGAACTCACAGAGATCCGCCTGCCTCTGCCTCCCGAGTGCTGGGATTAAAGGCTTGTGCCACTACTGCCCAGCAACTCATTCTTCTTGAACACACACGTGGTACAGCCTTGGTGGCCAGTAGAAACCCTGTCTTTTTTTTCTTAATGTGTATTGGTATTTTGCCCACATGTATGTCTGCACACCACTTGCATTCCTGGTGACCACAGAGACCAGAAGAGGGCTTCAGATTCTCTGAAACTGGAGTTACAGATGATTTCAAGTCATCATGTGGATGCTGAAAATCAAACCCTGGTCCTTTGCAAGAACAGCCAGTACTCTTAAGTGCTGAGCCATCTCTCCAGCCCCTAAGACTCTGTCATTTCAAAAGATAAATAATGCTGGCTATAGTGGCACACACCTTTAATCCCAGCACCAGGAAAATCAGGTAGCAGGGCAGAGGCAGAAGCAGGCAAGATCTCTGTGAGTTTATATATAAGAATGTACTGATAATGTACTTCTTGTACTATATAGTATAATATGATCTATATAGTGAGTCCTTCTCTCAAAAAGAAATACATAGGCAGCTGGGTGTGGTGTTGTATGTCTTCAGGTAGGCAGACCTCTGTGAATTTGAGGCCAACCATGTGCCCATTCCAGGACAGTCAAGGCTGTTACACCAAGAAACCCAGTCTCAAAAACAAAAACAAAAACAAAACACAAAAACACATAGGCACTGGAGAGATGGCTCAACAGTTAAGAACATTTGTAAGTAGTGGCTCTCAGCCTGGGAGTATTGACACCTTTGAATGACCCTTTCACAGGGATCGCATATCAGATATCCTACATATCAGATATTTACATTACAATTCATAACAGTAGCAAAATTACAGTTATGAAGTAGCAACAAAATAATTTTATAGTTGGGGGTCAGCACAACATAAGGAACCGTATTAAAGGGTCGCAGCAAACCAACAAAAAAACAAACAAAAAAAGGGTTGCAGCATTAGGAAGGCTGAGAACCACATGGTGACTTATAACTGGATGTAACTCCAATTCTAGGTGGCCTGGGGTCCCTTCTGGCCTCTGCAGGCACTAGTGTATAGACAAATGTGTTGGTAAAACATCCACATGCAATAAATAAAAATAAATTTTTTTATTATTAAAAATAAATAGCTGGACAGTGGTGGTGCAGGCCTTTAATCCCAGCACTTGGGAGGCAGAGCCAGGAGGATCTCTGTGAGTTCCAGGCCAGATTCTACAGAGCGAGTTCCAGGACAGGCTCCAAAGCTACACAGAGAAACCCTGTCTCAAAACACCTAAACAAACAAACAAATTAATTAATTAATTAATGGACCAGGTGGTGGTGGCACACACCTTTAATCCCAGCACTCAGGAGACAGAGACAGGAGGATCTCTGAGTTTGAGGCCAGCCTGGTCTACAGAGCAAGTTCCAGGACAGCCAGAGCTACACAGAGAAACCCTGTCTCGAAAAACCAAAATAAATAATAGATGATAGATAGATAGATAGATAGATAGAGCGAGCAAATAGAAACTATTTCATCACGATAGTTTTAGGATTAACTCATCTTAATTTTCCATTGTGCTAATAGGAACTTGATTCTTCTCTCCAGATACTTAATCACCTAGGATTCATTATCAGGGAGAAGAGGTGACCATAAAATCAGTTTAGCTGAGCTGGGTGTGGTGCCTTCTACTCATAATCCCAGCACTCAGAGGCAGAATCAGGAAGACATCTGCAAAGCCAACACCAGCCTGAGTTACATAAAAAGACCCTGTCGTTAAAAAAATGTGACTGATTCTGATCAACACTCAGAAAAAAAAAAAAAAAAAAAAACCTACAGGCTGGGAGAGGTGGCCAGGACCTGAAACCCCAGTGCTCAGGAAGCAGGTCTGCCTGGGCTATGGAATGAGACCCTGCCTCAAAAACATCAAAGAAAAGGGGGGCGGGGCTAGCTGCGGTGGTGCATGCCTGTAATCCCAGCACTTGGGAGGTAGAGGTGAGGAGCGTCAGGGGTTTGAGGTCAGCCTAAGCTACAGGAGATTGGAACCCACACCACACCAAACCAAGCCAAAGACAGAAAGGAAAAAAAAAAGAAAACAAACAAACAAAAAAGGCTATAGTACATTCTTGTTTTTCATAGTAAAGGCCGAGTTTTATGTTGTCTTGTTACATTTTGACTCATTGTTTCAAATACACCAGGTATTACGGTATATAATGTCTTGCTCTACATTTTCCTCCCTGACTTTCTGGTGATGGAATTGAACCTAGGGCTTAGTGAATGTCAAGCCAGCTCTCTCCTACTGATCTGCATCCCTGAACCCATTCCTTTTTTTTTTTTTTTCTAAATATAGTTTGTTGCTACTTTGTGGGGAGGGGAATCATTGAGACAGGGTCTTCATGTAGCCCAGGCTAGCCTCAGACTTGCTATGTTGTTAACAATGGTATTAAAGGGATCCTCCTGCCTCTAGACTGTTTCTACTGATCCTGCATAATCTTGCTGCCTCAGTGTGCAGCCCAGGCTGACGTCAAATGTATGCTGGCATAACTGGATGTCAACATGTAAAAGATTACAAATAGATCCATATCTGTCGCCATGCACAAAACTCAAATCCAAGTGGATCAAAGACCTCAACATAAATCCAGTTACACTAAACTTAATAGAAGAGAAAGTAGGAAGTACTCTTGAACGCATTGGCACAGGAGATCACTTCCTAAATATAACACCAGCAGCACAGACACTGAGCACAACAATTAATAAATGGGACCTCTTGAAACTGAGAAGCGGGGGGCTGGAGAGATGGCTCAGAGGTTAAGAACACTGGCTGTTCTTCCAAAGGTCCTGAGTTCAATTCCCAGCACCCACATGGTGGCTCACAACCATCTGTAATGAGATCTGGCGCCCTCTTCTGGCCTGCAGACATACATGCAGACAGAACACTGTATACATAATAAATAAAAATCTTAAAAAAAAAAAAAAAAGAAAAAGAAACTGAGAAGCTTTTGTAGAGCAAAAGACATGGTCAATAAGACAAAAAGACAGCCTACAGAACGGGAAAAGACCTTCACCAACCCCACATCTGACAGAGGACTGATCTCCAAAGTATATAACAAACTCAAGAAACTAGACATCAAAATACTTAACAATCTAATTAAAAAATAGGCTAAAGAGCTAAACAGAGAATTCTCAAAAGAAGAATCTCAAGTGGCTGAAAGACATTTAAAGAAATGCTCAACATCTTTAATCATCAGAGAAATGCAAATCAAAACGACTCTGAGATACCACCTTACACCTGTCAGAATGGCTAAGATCAAAAACACTAATGACAGTCAATGTTGGAGAGGATGCTGAGCAAGGCAAACACTCCTCCACTGTTGGTGGGAATGTAAACTTGTACAACCACTGTGGAAATCAGTATGGCGGTTTCTCAGAAAATTAGGAATCGAACTACCTCAAGACCCAGCCATACCATTCTTGGGCACATACCCAAGGAATGCTCAATCATACCACAAAGGTACATGCTCAACTATGTTCACAGCAGCACTATTTGTAATAGCCAGAACCTGGAAACAACCTAGATGCCCGTCAACTGAAGAATGGATAAAGAAAATGTGGTACATATACACAATGGAATACTACTCAGCAGAGAAAAACAATGACAGCATGAAATTTGCAGGCAAATGGATGGAACTAAAAAATATCATCCTGAGTGAGGTAACCCAGACTCAGAAGGACAAACATGATATGTACTCACTCATAAGTGGGTACTAGATATAAAGCAAAGAACAATCAGATTGCAACCCACAGAACCAGGGAGGCTATATAGCAGGGGGGACCCTAGGATGACTGTGGCTTATAATAAATTTTGGTTTTACTCAATTACTGGGCAAGCCTCAATGAAACATTTCACTATCACTATTAGGATAAGAATTTATACTGTATCAAGCTGATAATAGAAAAATGAATACATAAATAAATTAATTAATTAAAAATATATATAGTTTGTTGCTACTTTGTGGGGAGGGGAATCATTGAGACAGGGTCTTCATGTAGCCCAGGCTAGCCTCAGACTTGCTATGTTGTTAACAATGGTATTAAAGGGATCCTCCTGCCTCTAGACTGTTACTACTGATCCTACATAATCTTGCTGCCTCAGTGTGAAGCCCAGGCTGACGTCAAATGTGAGACCCTTATGCTTCTGCCTTCCAAGTGCCAGGATTATAGGCCTACCCCAACACAACAGGCTGGGCAGTAATTTTTGTTTGTTTTTCTTTTTGGAAAGTCTCACTTATGTCATGCTGGCTGGCTTGAACTTGCTATGTAAACAAGGCTAGGAACTTGCAGCCTCACAGGGAATCCTCTTACCTCACTCTCCTGACTGTAGGGATTATAGAGATAGATAGATATAGATATAGATAGATGATTTTTTTTTTTTGAGACATGCTGTGGGATGTCTTTCTGTATGCTGTGAATATGAGTTACTCCCATTGGCTAGTACATAAAGCTGCATTGGCCTATGGCAGGGCAGGATGGAACCAGGCGGGAAAATCCAAGAGAGCTAGTGAAAGGAGAAAGGAGAGGAAGGGCAGACGCCAGCCGCAGTCCAAGGAGCAACCTGTGGTGGGACGCAGGTAAAGCCAGGAACACGTGGTGATACATAGATTAACAGTTATCGGTTGAGTTAAGTTGTAAGAGCTAGCTAATAAGAAGCCTGAGCCATAGGCTACATAATTTGCAATTAATATTAAGCCTCTGAGTGATTATTTTATAAGCAGCTGTGGGGTGGGGTGGGGTGGGACCAGAGAAGCTTATGGCTACAGAGACAGGCTCTTACTATGTAGTTCTGGCTGGTCTGGAACTATGTAAACCAGGCTGGCCTCAAACTCAGAGATCTGCCTATCTCTGCTCACCAGAGCTGGGATTAAAGGTGTGAACTACTATGCTCAGCAATATATAAATATGAAATATAATATATATATATATATATATATATCAGTTCTCAACCTGTGGGTCATGACCCCCTTGGGAGTTGAACAACCCTTTCACTGGGGTTGCATATCAGATATCCTGCATATCAGATATTTACATTACAATTCATAACAGTAGAAAAATTACAGTTTTGAAGTAGCAATGAAAATAATTTTATGGTTGTAGGGGTCACTACAACACGAGGAACTGCATTAAAGGATTGAAGCATTAGGGAGGTTGAGAAACACTGCTCTGTATGCTTGAGTATCTGTGTGGAGGTATGCGCACATGAGTACAGTTATCGCCAGTAGAGGGCAACAGATGTACGTGCTGAGACCAACACTCAGGTCCTCTGAAAGAGCCGTCTCTACAGCCCAGTGGTTTTCACCTTGTTGTTTTGTTTTTGAGGCAGAGTTTCTCTGTGTAGCCCTGGCTGTTCTGGAACTTGCTCTGTAGACCAGGCTGGCCTCGAACGCACAGAGATCCTCCTGCTTCTGCCTCCTGAGTGCTGGGATTAAAGGTGTGCACCACCGCCACCCGGCTTCTACTTTTTAACATTAATGGGGCTGTGAGAAGTAGGCACAGGTAGACGTAGATACAGTGGAGTTTTTTTTTTCTTTCATCCCTGCCTTATATATATTTTGGAGATCTCCTGAGAGACTCCCCTCCATACACCTGTCTTATTTCTTGCCCACCTCTGCCTGCAGCTCCCTGTCCCTGTCCCCCTCACCTTTCTTTGCATTGTTGTCCGTAGCGGCCAGGGTTGCAGGGCAGCTCACAGCGGGCTCCATGGAAGCCAGGAGGGCAGGAGCAGTGGCCAGAAGTAATGCTGCACTGGCCTCGCACACACTGGCACCTCTGGCTACACTCAGGACCCCACCAGCCCTGCAGGCAGTCGCAGTAGCCAGAGTCCTGATTACAGGGTGAGGTGTGACATCTGCACTTGAAGCTGCAGCGGCGGCCCCACCAGCCAGGTGGGCACAGGCAGGCTCCGTTGTCTTGGTTACAGCGGGCTATGGGGTTGCATTGGCAAGGACGATTACATGCGGGCGACCACCAGCCGGCATTGCAGTGGCACGCACCTGTCTTTGGGTCGCACCGTCCGTGAGGGCCGCAGGTGCAGGGGGATTCACAACGACTACCCCAGTAGTTAGGCTTGCACTGGCACACACCAGTGTTCGGCTCACACTGGCCATTGGGATGGCAAGGGCAGGTCTCACGGCAGTCAGGGCCCCAGTACTGGCCTGGGCAGCCTGTGAGGTTAGCAATGGGAGATAAGTGGGTTTAAGCCTGGGCACAGGTCCTCGCCCTTCCCCTTCCTCAAGGAAAAGGACAAGGGCCTGCTCTTCAAGACCCAAGGACAGACCCTGGGAACATCTGGCAGCCTCTCCTCCTGGGACTCAGCTCATTTCCGGCCCCAGATTCAGATGACAAAACTCAGCCTTGGCTTAACGTCCATTTCACATTCCAGAACACAGATCTTGAGTTTGACAGGGATGTGTCCAGACTCTTATAGGTGGATGGGATTTCATTCATGTCCCTTCCCCCTCCCTGCCGAGGTGTCCCCCTACCCTTGGTGGTCACTGACGCCTGGATTTCAGGTAGAAGATGCCCACCAGGATGGCAGGAAAGTCCATATGTCCCCTTTAAACCCAGAGATTCGTGGTACCTACTGCTCACCCCTTCTTGAGAGCCTAGTCCCGGCTCCGGCTACCCTCCACTCAAGTATAGGGTATAGTCAGCAGGGATCATAGACCTATGACGTCCCACCCACCTCTGTATTTTTTCTTACTGAGAAGTTAGAAGCAAAGGTACCAGATAAACAGGGTCTTATGGCGGTGGGTAAAACCAGGCCACCCAGGGCATCTCCTCTGATG
The DNA here is from genome assembly GCF_949786415.1 of Peromyscus eremicus. Classification (NCBI taxonomy): domain Eukaryota; kingdom Metazoa; phylum Chordata; class Mammalia; order Rodentia; family Cricetidae; genus Peromyscus; species Peromyscus eremicus. Next base: position 58,588,957 of record NC_081423.1, on the reverse strand, counting down.
ACTGCCCATTTCTGAACCTGTTTCCTCAGTGACCTTTGGGGGATTTTGACCTTACACCTCTACGTTTACATCTCTGTTTGCGTTGCCCACTTCCTGCCCCTCACTCGCTTTTGCCTAACAACTTCACCCGGCCCTTGAAACTCACGGGAGCTGCACTGGGCTCCGAAGAATCCAGGTTTACATCGACAGAGGCCTGGCTTCACGCACACCTCGTCTTTCCTGCAGGCATCAGGCCCCTCACAGATGGCTGAAAAACACCCCACCCAGGCTGGAAAGGACTGGGACACAAACAAGGGCCATCCCTCCCCCTCTCCCCCACTCCTGGGGCTGTGCTCCCTTTAAAGCCATCCTCTTAGTGGCGGAGAGGGGCATGTGTCACAGGGTGGACACTGGTTCCAGGGCTCAGGAGGGGAGCTAGTGTAGGAAGGGTTCACTGGGTCATATCCTTCCTTTCCTTGGCTAGGGGACTGTCCTGGCTACTCACGGATGGTGCATTCTTGATCTTTCTGCCTCCAGCCTGGACAGCACTGGAGCTCAGAGGGGCTGTAGGGCAGAAAGGGGACAGCAGGTCCCCATAGCGTGGGTCACAAATGCTGGCTGAGGTGTGGGGGTCTTCTCCAGCCCCACTTAGGATATCTAGCCCTGATGTCACAGACCATAGTCATAGTATCCATGTTTCCAACCCCCCTTTTTTCCTTCCCTGACCTTCCCACCATCTGCCCTGGCCAGTTATTACCTTCCAGGCTGCCTCTCAGAGCCCCTTCCTTCAGGCCCTATGACCTCTTACTCTCCTCTTGATTTTCCGAAATGACTCAATCCTAGTCAGCCACCATCTCTACCAGTCAGACTCCCACAAGACCCACCTGTTGCCTCTACAGACGTGCTGACCGGCTGGGTCTAGTGTGGATCCCTGTGTCCCCTGAGTCCAGAGCAGCAGCAGTGGGATTACCAACCCTAGTCCCATGGCGGCCAGTGTAGTAGGAGGGTCTGGTTTGTTCTGGTCCCCACAGCGCCCAACCCCCTCCCTGCTTCCTCCCAAGGCTTTTCCTGAGGAAGCCAGCATAGAGGGCGGGCTGCTATGAGGCACCTCCCTGAGAAGGCAGGCAGCTGAACACTCAGAATGAAAGCTGATGGTGAAGCCTGAGTGGCCTTAGCCTAGAGGAGGGCCAAAAGACTGGAGCCACAGGTTCTCTAAGTATTGGAGACAGGCAGAGTGGTAGGGTAGGGGTGGGAGCCATACTCCCAAAATAAAGAGACGTTCCTCATCCTCTAAGAGGCTCCACGGAGACCTTTCATGAAACATCACCATGCCCCTGTTCCTGGCTGGGCTGGGAGGTAACAGACCACCGACAGACAGACAGGGAGCATTTTTAGGGGTATTATGGGTAAAAGCTTTATTGCACTGATCACCTGCATAAGCCTCAGGGAGGCAGGCAGGCAGGCAACCCTCTGTCTCTCAATGGGGAAAGTGGAGCTCAGAGACACCGTTACCTCTGGCTCTGAAGTGTGGGACAAAGATATCAAGAAAGGGAGAGGCTGAAATCCCAATCATGCCTAGCGCAGGCTCGGTATAGAGGGGAGCCTCGTCCTTGTTTGAGGTCACACATCTGTACACAACCAGAACTCAAAGTTAGGCCTCTTGATAGCCGAAGCTCTCGGAGTAAGATGTTCATCGGAAGCAGAGAAGGGCTAGTCAGGAGTTGGGGGCCGGAAGGCTGCCCACGGGTTCCATGTGGGGTTGCTGTGGGGTCTCTTCTCCTTCCTGTAGCCTGCTGGGAGCTGTATTGCTGGTCTCAGATTCAGGGGCCTCAGTTTCACCCCGATACCATAAGCCAAAGCTGGAAGGAAAACCAGGAGAGATGTCGGGGTGCAGGCTGAAGGCAGAGGTGTCGGGGTGCAGGCTGAAGGCAGAGATTTTGGGGTGCAGACTGAAGGCAGAGATTTTGGGGTACAGACTGAAGGCAGAGATTTTGGGGTGTAGACTGATGGCAGAGGTGTCGGGGTGCAGACTGAAGGCAGAGATGTCGGGGTGCAGACTGAAGGCAGAGAGAGGTGAAGAGGGGGCTTCGGGGGGAAGAGGATGGCACACGGTCACAGGGATCTGAAAGCACTTAGGGCAAAGGGGCAGAGGGAAGACAGATGCGGGAGAGCAGTGTGAAGGCAGCCGAGCAGAACAGAGGGGTGGAGAAGAACCAGGCAGGCCCCTCCTCCACCTCCTCCTGCCCTCCCCTCCCCAACATACAAATTCTGTATTCTGGATCCAGGAACAAGAGGAGCATCATCCTTGTCATTGGAGAGCAGAAGCCACGAGTCATCCTCATCATCACTAAGATAAGGACAAAAGGGCTTAAGGGACAGACACTGTGAGTCCAGCTCATGTGGAGCCTCCTGAGGGACTTTTAGGAGCGTCAGGGGAAAATGGAGTGGCTGCAGAGGCCTCAGGGCTGGAGAGGGGACACTGAGGAGACACAGGACACCTTGAGGCTTTCACTTTCTAGTCTGGCCAACAGGGAAGCCACAGCTTCCTTTAATAAAGAGATCCAGCCAAGGAAGGGAACAGAAATGAACGTGGAGAAGTGGCATTAACAGTTTCTTCAGCAGGCCGGACAGCAGCCAGGGCAAATGGGAGCCGCGGGTTCCAGACAGAGTCAGCAGGCTCAGTGAGGTGCAGGGCATGGCCAGGCTGGGTCACTGGGCACAGTAGAGCTGCAGCAGGGAAAGGGTCCCTGCAGCGGGTGCGGAGGCAGATCTTACCTGCTCTCTGCTTCCTCTGGTGTCCCTAACATCTTGGCCTTGATCTTCTTCCGCTGCCTCTTCACTGCCACCTTCATGGCTTCAAGGAGAAGCCCAGGGACCCGGTGATCCGTGAGCAGCTCTCTAAAGAAGGGGTGTGGAAGGGGAAGAAAGCGGGAATGCCAACAGTAGGTTTCAGTTGAGTACTGTGCTCTGTTTCCCCTGGAAACACCTGCTAACACCTCTGAACTGAGCTTAGACGGCCCCTCCTCAGAATACTTCTGGCCTGCTGCTCCGGCTTGCTGGCCCTTGGTGCTGCCCTGTTTGAATGAGGTTCCAGAAGGGCAGGGACTATGGAATTTCTTTCTTTCCAGTGCCTGAGCAGGACACTGGCAAATATCACTGCTGACTCTATAAATGATTCAAAAAAAAAAAAATGAGGTGGGGTGACCTGTAGGCCAGGAACAGGGGTCCTAACTTCCGGCCCCTCACCGCTGGAAGTAGGCCAATTCCTCCTTGAGCAAGAATACGTTGGCTTTGAGCTCATTCCGCTCCTGAAGGATCTGCTGAAGCTCCTCCCGGCTGAAGCCACATTGAACGGCCTCTGGAGGGTGCTCTGGCCGCTGCTGGGCATCCATCTGTGCAGGGTCAGGCATGGTCAGAGGGTAGCCTCTCTTAGCCCTCCCCTAAATCCCAGCGCTCACAGTAATGTTAGGGGAAGTGTCTAGTAGGAAAACTTAAGGAACAAGGTTGCTGCTACAGTAGGTGGTGGACTACTGCTGCAACCAAAACTCCATTGCTGCCTTCCGACTTCCTGCAGACCTTCTCTATACTGCACGGCACACCCAGGCCTGGCCCAAGCGCTGGATGCTGTGAGCTCTGGGATGTATCCTGACTCCGCTCCGGCTCTCACCCGGTCATCTGGGGTTGCTGCTTCGGGCTTCAGCCTCTGTTCTTCCGCCAGCTGGTGGGAGCCATCCCGAGCTATTTGGCGTTCCCTCTCCCGGTCCTGCGCCGCCCTGAGTTGGGTCTGCACTGCTGCCAGCTTGTGCCGCAGCTCCGAGTTGACCAGCAGGAGGCGCTGCAGCTGCTCCTGCAGCTGGGGGTGGAGCGAGAGAGCTAGTGGGCGGGGCTCCGAAGCCCGTCACGGCTCCGCCCCCTCCGTGCCCGCGTCCGGCCGGCCCTCACCGCCTCGGTCTCTTGGCTTCGGCGCATTAGATCTCGGCTGTGTGCCCGAAGCTCGTCCCTCTGTCGGTCTGTCACTTCCTTGAGCTGTCGCAGCAGCGCGCGCTCCTCTAAGGAAGGGGTGTTCTTAGCACCGGTCTCGGGGTGCGGAGGCCCCGGGTGCCCCTAGCTCACTGTGCTCCGGCGGGACCTGCACTCACCCTGCGGCCCTGAGCCCAGCTCCCGGCGGAGACGCTGGTTCTCCTCGCGCAGCCGCCGCAGCTCCAGTTCGGCCTGCTGCGCGGACACCTGCAGCTGGGGGAACCGGGGGAGTCGGGGTTAGGGCCTGCTGGCTGTCCGGGGTAAGAGGAGGAGCCAGTGACTCACCGAGTCCGGCGCCGGCCCCACGGCGGCCTTTTCCAAGAGCTCCAGCGCCCGCACCACTAGTGGCACCAGCCCAGCCGCCGCGTTGGGCCCGAACCGGCGTGCCAGCTCCTGCAGCTCAGTGCCCAGGGCCCCCGCTAGATGGTACACGAGCTCCGCGGCTGACCCCGCGCCCACAGCTGAGCCCTGGCTGGGTGGCCCGGGCGCTGCTCTCCTGGACTCCATTTTTCCTCTCCTAAGGCCAAAAGCCGCCCCTACCCTCAACTGGGGCAGGAAAAGCCCAGTTCCGGCCCAGGAAGTTTAGGGCCCTAAGGGGCGGAGTAGAAGTGACAAGGGAGGAGCAAATGGAGAAAAGGGCCTTGGGGTGGGAGAGTGCCCTGGGCCCCTTGAGCCCTCTTCTGGTCCACCTACAAGGTCACTGGATACAGGACAGCCAGCTTCCAGGCAGGTATCCAAGAGCTGAGGACCAGGGCTGTAAGTGGTCACTTTAGGCAAGCCCTCCCCATAGCGCCTGATCCAGGCTCCACCCCTGGACTTGGCTGCCAAGCACTCCAGAGAGGTGAAAGACTGAAGGTCAGCAAACAGCCTCCACTGGACTGCAGGGACAGCCACCAGGAACGACAAAGTTTACAGATGGACTGGGCACTACAGCTACAGGACCAGAGTCCTAGAAGTGATGTGGAAAACAGGTGGTTTCCAGGTACAGAGAAACAGCAAATATGGTCATAGTAGAGTGTCTCTGAGTCTAGAGTATATGGAGCCTCAAAGCTCTTAAGGCGGGGCCCAGTACCTCACAGTGAATTGCCCAAGCCAGTCCCCAATCCCCAAGGTTATCTATACCCAGAATTTGAACTCATAAGAGCAAGAAAACAAAAGCACTCCTATTTATACAAAATTTATTACATTTCGTTCAGGATTACAGTCTATCAACACCACCAGCACAAAACACAAAGGGGCCAGGCTGCTGAATGTCAGCAGCTTGTCTGGGGAGGGTGCAAGAGGCTCCAGCCTTTGGGGACTCTGAAGCAGAAGGAAGCAAGGAAAGGACTAGGCGTAGAGGTCCTCTCTGTCTGCAGAGTAGACCTCACCCTCCTGCAGGAGGGCAAAGTTGAGGAAGTGGGAGGGCCTATGGACCTCGTGGTAGAATTCCTTGGGGTTTGCCAGCTGCAGCTCGTATTTCATGTTGGGGTCATGCCGAACACCTTAGAGAGGGGAGACAGCAGATGTTAACAAGGGTCTGCCTGCCTCACCCAGCCTGGGCCCTGGGCAGGCAGACCCCACGAGCCAAGAGTGCTGGCCTCTCCTGATCCACCCTTCCCTGCTCACACCTCCCATGTTGTCTGTCACACAACCACATACCCATAAAGTTGTAGTTCCAGGAAGACTGGGCAGGAACCATAAAGAAGCCGAGGAATCGGTCTGACAGGAGCATCTGGACCCTCTCGTAGTGTGAGGGCAGGTAGCCTTTGGGGTTGTTGCCTTTGTCCGTGTTCTGTCGGCCCCACTCATAGCCACTGGGGGTCAGCTTGTAGGCTGTCAGTGTGCAGGATCCTGGGGTGAAGCTTCGGGGAGGGAAAAGACAGACTGAGAGCTCAGGGCACCAGTCCAGGTCCTGACCTGCAATACCTGCCCTATAATATTTCCATTCAAGGAGGCCCACACCCACCTGCAGGTGATGATAATTGTCTTCTCGCCATCCCAAGATGGGTTGTCCGCCATGATCTTGGCATGAGTGGTGACATCTTGGGGTGACAGCTGGGGAGACTCATTGGGCTGAGTGTGGATCCAACCTAAGGGTTCCATCTCCTGCAGGCAAAGAGCAATACAGAGCTGTTCACCCTATCTGCAGACAAATGCCACCCATCAGGGTAACCTGGCAGAAAGTTCAGTTCCCAGGCTCCTCCACCACAAACCTTGAGGTACTCATGCTGGGGCAGCTGGCTGGGCAGGTGCACAGTCTGGTGAGTGCCCCACTGGGGCACCATCACAATACAGCGGATCTCCTTCACCTGAGGGTTATCTGGAGGACTCACCCCATACAGGTATCCTGCAATCTGGAGATGAGGGGATCAGAAACTATTCCCAGTACCAACTCAGAATGCCAGAATTTCTTCCCATTCCCAAGAAAAAGGTGGTTTTTCAAAATACAGTTACTTGTTCAAAATGTTACACACGAACCTCATCTCAAAGTGTCCCAGGATCTGGGAGAATCAAACTTGGGTCATTAGGTTTGGCGGCAAGTGCCTCTCCCCTCTGAACCCCGAACTTCTTAAAAATTTATCATTGGAGCTAGAGAGATGGCTCAGTGGTTAAGAGCACTGATTGTTCTTCCAGAGAACCTGGATTCAATTCCCAGCACCCACATGGCAGCTCACAACTGTCCGTGATTCCAGTTCCAGGAGACCCAACACCCTCACACAGGCATGCATGAAGGCAAAAACAATGCATATTAAAAAAACTAATTTAAAAATATTTAATGTACTGTTATTATGTATGTGTATATAAGAGGACTTGTGTGCACTGAGTGTGAAGGTCAGAGACAAGTCTGTGGACTCCTTGGCTCTCTCCTTCCACCTTTCCAGGGTTCTGGGGAACCAAACTTGGTGTCCGGCTTATGCGAGGTGCTTCACCTATTGAGCCATCTCACCAGCCTCGGGTTGGCTGGTTTTCTTCTCAAGAAACGGAATCCAGGGCCTCGAGCATGCCAGGGAAAGATTCTGCGACTGAGCTTTCTCTACAGTCTTTTTCTTTCCTCTTTAAATTTCTCTCTCTTTTTTGGTTGGTTTTTTTTTTTCTTTTTTTTTTTTTTTTTTTTTTGAGACAGGGTCTCACTAGGTAGTTCTGGCTGTCTTAGAACTCACTATGGCCTCGAACACACATGGCGCTGTGTTACAAAAGATTTTCTTTCTTTTTTTTACTTTATTATTATTACGTGTGTACTTGTAGATGAATGCATGCCATGGTGTGCATGTGAGAGTCAGGGGATAACTGAGGAGCCGGTTCTCTCCTCCCACAGTAGAATTTGGGAACTTGACTCAGGTTTTCGGCTTTGTGCAGCACATGTTTATCCTCTGAGTCATCTGCTGCCCAAGGATTTCTGGGTTTTTAGTTTTAAAACTTTTAAATATATACCTATTTAGTGTGTGTGTATGCATTAGTGTGCATGTGTGTCACACTGGACATATAGAGGTCACAGGACAATTGACAGGAGTCAGTTCTTTCCTTCTACCCTATAGATTCTGGAGCTCAAAGTGTGGCCAGCAGACTTAGCAGCAAGCACCTTTACCTACAGAGTCATTTCACCAGCCTGACATTTTCATACAAGTATATAATGGGTTTTCATTTATTTCTTTGAGAAAGTTTCATTTGGTACCGGCTGGACCACAGAAGCTGGCTTTGAACTCCTGATCATCCTCTACTTCTCAGGAGCTTGGGTTATAGGCCTGTGCCACCACACCAAACCAAAATACAGCTGTCTCAGTTTGTAGCGAACGCTGGCCTTTAAACTTACAGCAATCCTCTTCCTCAGCTGTCCAGGTGCTGAGATTAAGGCGCTTACCACTAGGCCCAGCTGAGTTTAATGTTGCGAAAAGTTTCAACACTAAGATTATCAGTATTTTCTAATACTTCAGTATTTTCCATTCATATTTTTACTCTATTTAGATTTTACTTTTGTGAGTGGTTGGGAAAAAAAAAAAAAAGGACCTTGCTCTTTCCTATCTCAATATCATAAAGTACGCAGTAATAAGATTTGACTATGCACATAAATGAATCTATTTGTTATTTTCTGCCAATAAATTCTACCCCGATAATATTTTCTCTGAACTGCCATAGCTTTGTGAACTGTTTTGATACCCTCCTGTTTGTGCTGTCTTTTTCAAGTTATTCATTCATCCATGAATCCTGAAACCAGCACCTCAGAGTTCCTGGGACTAGCAAGTGAAATTTACACACAGACTAGGTGGGCTCACACACGGCCCAGCTGTGTGCTTACTCACTTGGGCACGCAGATCAGATATGCAGATAAACTTCTTGAGCACATTCTTGGGAAGAATGTAAGTATAACCAGTTTCCTTGATGTCGTCAGATGAAACATAAATGTGATTGGTCCGCAGATGCAGGTTGGCAGCAGAGATGGCCCTATACAACAGACAGGAGTGTCAGCATCTCAGCCCAAGCACATCCAGCAACATGGATGGCCTGGCCACCCCTACCTTCTTGCCCTGCACAGTACCTGACTCTCCATTCAGTCTTTGATGAGAAGGTCTGGGTCTCGTAGTTGCTAGTGGTGGAGGTGATAATCTCATCACCATGCTTGTTGACAGTCCGAGTCTGTGTGGCAGTGAGCTGGGACTGTTCCTTGGTCTGCTTCTCAATCTCAGCTATCTGCTGCCGCTGCTGTGACGGTGCCGAGATCTCCATTCCTAGGATGATGTCTCGAATTTCTGACTGTGTCAGTGAAGCCACATTCACACTGTGGGGACACTGTAAGTTAAACAGGATCCCTCCCCCAGTCACTTTGGCCTTGACGGCAAAGTAGGACCAGGCAGGCAGAGTATACTTTGCCAAGATAGTCCTCAAGTAACGTTTCTATTTGTAAGGGCAACTTTGAGAGGTTTCTCCTCCACCTGTGGGTTCTAAGGATTGAAGTAAGGCCCTAAGGCTTGGTAGCAAGCACCTTTATCCCCTAACTATCCTTTGATGAAATGGAGATATAGTGACACTGTGAAGAATTACCACATCCCAAGAAGCACGACACAATAACACACATGTACTTTTAGCTACTCAGCATCTGTAACTCTTACTTTTCTTCAACAAAAATTGCCCCCATACAGGACAACTCTCAAAAATGGAAACCCCAAATTGGGTGTAGGGATACACATTGATAATCCAGCACTTGGGAGGTTAAAGCAAGAGCAGTGTTGGGAGTTCAAGGCCAGCCTGGGATACATAACAAAACCCTGTCTCAAACACAAGAGAAATCGAGAGAGCAAGAGCAAGAGAATGCATCTGTTCAAAATGGCATCGGTACCTTCACTGAGAATTAGTGGTCAATAGTGAGACTGGATATTGACTACCTTTCTTCCTAAGCACCTCTGAGATGCTATTTTTCTTTTGAGACATTACCTCATGTGGCCCACTTCTAACTCATGCACTTAAAGATAACATTGAATTCCTGATTCCCCTTGCCTCTACCTACCAAATGCTGGGGTTGGTTACAGGCATTACCAAACACTGCTAAAAAACCTGAGGAACTTCTAAGGCTAAAAGTTCAAAACCGCTGGGCGGTGGTGGCGCACGCCTTTAATCCCAGCACTCGGGAGGCAGAGCCAGGCGGATCTCTGGGAGTTCGAGGCCAGCCTGGGCTACCAAGTGAGTTCCAGGAAAGGCGCAAAGCTACACAGAGAAACCCTGTCTCCAAAAAAAAAAAAAAAAAAAAAGTTCAAAACCCCAGAACCTCTACCCCGAGCGGCACACCTTGCCCTGTCTGCACTGTGGCACCTGACCCTCCCTGCTCACTTGTTTTTCTTGCCGTAGTCGGCCAAGATCAGGTCCTTGAGCTGCACCTCCACCTTGATCCACTCCTCGTCAGTCAGCGTGGGCCAGATGTGGTGGGGTTCTGTGATGGTGGTTTTGTCTGGCTTCAGGATTACCTTGGCCCTATCATTGTTCACGTGCAAAGCACGAAGAATCAAGATGAGCCGGGAGAAAGCCTGGGAGGAGATGTGGAAGAGCGTGAGGTCATCAGCCTTGTGGGGATTTCCCCCCTTACCCTGTCCTCACGGGAAAGCAAGCGCTATCTCCAAATTCTTAATGTGCCAACCCCTTACAAGTCAAAAGGCCTCACTCTTTGTACGCACAGCTCAAGAATTTGAAAATGACCTCATCAAGTGTCTTATGGAGATACTGAGGCACAGTATCTTCTCTCTGTTTCAAATCCACCCCAGAGAGACCCTCTTCCTAAGGAGTCAAATTACCGTGTAGGAGGAGATAGTCTTGAGCCAGTCATCGTAGAGGTTGAAGAGAACCATCTGAGGCTCTGTGGCTTTAAGGATGAGATCCCCAAACTTCTCCACCTTGAGACAAGCCTGGAAGGGGAGCTGGAGCTCGGATCCTTTGATCACAATGTTGGGGAAGTCCAGCAAGTGTACCTAAGGCAAAGTTCAAGGTCAGAGAGAAAGCCCAGAGGCTCAGGCCTACTTTCGTCCACCGTGTTCACCTCTCACCTCCAACGGATCCAGCATGCCCTTCCTGGTGACGATGATCTGTTTAGGCTGTTCCTCCACAGGCAGAGATCGGATCAGGGCAGCCACTTCCTCAGCTGTCTTCCACTTGGCCAACTAACAACCAAAACAAAGAAAACGAAGCTGAGTCTATCTTCCTCAATTAACTAGAAAAAAATCCTACTTTTGAACATTGACTGTTTCTATAATGAACATGAACACAGTTGTTTAACTTAGTAATTAGAAAAAGGTACCTACATGTTTAATGATGAATTATAGTTCAGAAACAGCAAAATAAGACAGGGGCCAGAGCAATGAGTCTTACGGAGGACCCGAGTTTGGTTCTCATCACCCACCCCAGGCAGCTCACAATTAACTGCCTCTAGCTCTAGCTGCAGACCCAGTGCCTCTGGCCTCTGTAGTTGCTCTCCCCTACATGTAACCACCCCCCCCCACACACAATTAAAATAAAATAATATTTATTTTTTTAGAGACATGACCTCACTATGCAGTCTTGGCTGGCCTACAACTCACTATGTAGGCCAGGCTGACTTCAAACTCATGAAGATATACTTACCTCTGCTTTTCTTTTTTTTTTTTTTTTTTTTTTTTTTGGTTTTTCGAGACAAGGTTTCTCTATGTAGCTTTGCGCCTTTCCTGGAATTCACTTGGTAGCCCAGGCTGGCCTCGAACTCACAGAGATCCGCCTGGTTCTGCCTCCCGAGTGCTGGGATTAAAGGCGTGCGCCACCACCGCCCGGCTACCTCTGCTTTTCAACTGCTAGGACTAAAGGCATGTACCAGCATGCCCAGCCTAATAAGATAATTTTCAAAAAAATCTAAATAAAGCCATGTGGTAGTGGTGCACGCCTTTAATCCCATCACTTGAGAGGCAGAGGCAGGTGGATCTCTGAGTTAGAGGCCAGCCTGGTCTACAGAGTGAGTTACAGGACACTAAGGCTACACAGAGAAACCCTGTCCTGAAAAAGAAAAAAAAAAAAAAAGTTAAGACTACTAAAGCTAGGGCTGGAGAGATGGCTCAGCAGTTAAGAACACTAGCTGTTCTTCCATAGGTCCTGAGTTCAATTCCCAGCAACCACATGGTGGCTCACAACCATCTGTAATGAGATCTGGTGCCCTCTTCTGGCCTGCAAGGATACATGCAGACATTACACTGTATATATAATTAATAAATCTTAAAAAATACTAAAGCTACATAAAGAAATGAATCTTGATGGATAAGACTGCGGTGAACACACACACACACACACACACACACACACACACACACACACACACACACACAAAGACTGTGGTGAGCCAAGTAAAAACAAGAGCTCATTCTAGAAAGAAAAATATGGACAAAGCCCTAGAAATGAGATGAGCATTGAGATTTTGGGAGAGTAGGATCTTGGAATAATTATTAAGAGGACTTGTAAATATCATGCTATATGTACTATAAATATAGAAAAGAGAATCGTGACTGGGTAGGTACAGCCCAGCCTGGCATCAAATGTCCAGGAAACCAAAGGGTATACATTCCCTTTATAAAGACAGAGGACAGAGGGAGAGGCTTAGGAAGGTAATGAAGACCTTCACATGCTTGGACCTCCTCCAAGGGCGTGAAGAGCTGACTCACAGAGTCGAGGGTTTACCAGGCAAGTGTGAGGCCATAGTCTGGATTCCCAGCACCCACTTAAATCTCAGGCACGGGCACTCATAACCCTAATACTCAAGAAGCCAAGTATGCTGACAAGCTCTGCAGATTCACACAAAACATGTCTCCTTCTCTGTGACTGTGTGCAGCCCTGGCTGTCCTCAAACCTATGGCAATCCTCTTCCCTCTGCATCCCGAGTACTGAGATATATGCCACCACACCCAGCAATGCCATCTTTCAAGAGAGAAATAGGTATGTTTTCTCACGTTCCCCCTCCCCCCTTCCAAGAATGAGAGACAGTAATGTTCACGGCCTCACTATTATTTTTGTGGCTTACCTGACCCAAACGCTTCTGTCCAGCCCACACAGATGTGTGGATTATCTTGAGGAAAAGCTGCCCTGTGCGTGGGTTGAAGATGAAGATGGCCCCATTGATGGGTTTGGTTGTCAAGTTCCCCTCAAAGGTCTAAAGAACAAGTATATTAGTTAGCATGGACTAGACACAACCACCCCGATTCATTCAATGGGTACACATGCTCTCACAGGCACTTGAAGTCTGCAAGCCCACTCTCACCTTGTGGATAGTCACTCTATAGACATTGGTGTCATCCACAAACCAGATAATCTGGTTAGAGAAGAGTTCACCATAGTTTTGAGAGGACAGATAAGGTTCAGTGGGCTCAGATGAATACAGCTGCAGTCCTTTGCGTATCCGTTCACGTAACACATACAAGGCAGGATTTGCCTTCATGATCTTGGCCATAGCCTGCTGTATGAGAGGCTTGCTGCCTGGAAACCAGTTTCCATAGGCACTGTGAGGACGAAAGGGTCACAAGAACTTAAGCATAGGCCAAAAGCCCCAAGGAAAAGGTGAAGGGACAGCAAAGGGATAAAGCTGGTTGGTCAGATGTATGTAACAACCTGCTAATGCATGTACATACGAGAGAGAGTCAGTGACCCAGGAAGATAAAACCTCGTCTTAGCCAGGCAAACTAAAACTGGTGTAAATGGGCTAATGTGAAGGGTGTGGTGGGACACACATTTAGTGCCAGCACTTGGGAGGCTCAGGCAGACAGATCTCTGTGAGCTTGGGGCCAAGCTGGTCTACATAGTGATTTCCAGGCCAGCCAAGGCTATGTAGTGAGACTCTGCTTCAAATAATGAAAGAAAACATAGAAGGTACAGGGCTAATGGAAAACCTGCTTCTGAGCCCTGACTCACCTGTGTAGATTATAGGCCAGGTCAATGGCGATGAGCACACCAGTGGGCGAAGGGTAGATGCTCATGTTGTCTGTGGTATAATCCAGGAACTTGGCCCGGGCATAGCGCTCAATATCATGGGAATCATAGTCCCCCCAGCGTAACTGGATGTCAATCCAATACTTCTGTGTAGTTGTGCTGTCCATCACATCCCTAAGGGTGGAAAAAATTCAAGTTTCCAGGAAACCACAGCATAAGCAATGTCTCAGAATCGTAAGAAGTCCCAAACACTGCACTTAAATCTCAAAACCATCTCCTTTCTCATTCGAGATCAGCAAGACCCTTAGCCAGGGTGGTGATGGCACATACGTTTAATCCCAGCACCCAGGAGGCAGAGGCATGTGGATCTCTGTGAGTTTGAGACTAGCCTGGTCTACAGAGTGAGTTCCAGGGCACACAGAGAAACCCTGTCTCAAAAATCAAAATAAAACAAAACAGAAAACAAACAAAAAAGATTAGTAAGACCCCAAGCAATTGGCAGATCTGACTGTTGGTGGGTTACAGGGTTAACACTGCCTCCAAGTTTAAAAGGATGTCTGAGTTGGGAATGGTGCCTACTCTTGTACAGCATTGGAGGGGAGAGGGAGGGGTTGCGGTGGCTGAGGCAACAGGATCATAAGGTCAAAGCCAGAATAACAAAACAAAAAGGGCATGGCTAATCCCTTAAGTAACACGGCTATCATAGTAACATAAAGTCCCTGGGTACCTAAAGCTGGGCCACAAAACACTTACTTCGAGTCTGCCAGCAGTGAGGGCCGGGAGACATTCCACTTATAGGAAGCAAAGAGTAGTATATCAGCACAGGAAGAGTTCATCTTATAAGATTTTCGGGGATGGATTGTCTCTTTCTGTACTGTTTCAATTTCCAGAGCATCCAGTTCCTGGTCAAAGACCTGGAGGGAAAGATGAAAAGATTGGACCTCATTATAGAAACCCATTTACAATGAGAACTGATAGAATTTATATGAGGCAATAAGAGTCTAATCCTTAATGTGTCCAGGATAAATTTCCCATACTCAAAAGAGCAAGCTGGCTGGGCATGGTGGTGCATGATTTGAATCCCAGCACTTGGGAGGCAGAGGTAAGCAGATCTCTATATGAGTTTGAGGCCAACCTGGTTTACATAAGGAGCTCTAGGCCAGGGCCACATAAAAAGACTGTCTCAAAAAATCAAAAACAGCAAGCTAATATAACTATGATCTCTCGGCCTCCACTGCTGCCCACCTGACATAAGTCCATCACGATGCTCTCATGGATCTTCTGCCACAGGTGAGCTCGGAATATCTGGATAAGAGAGATCTTCAGTGTGGGGATCTTGCCATGCATGAAAATTCCTGTCAGGTCCAGCTGCACCTGGAAGCCTACATATACCTGCCAGGAAAGAGAAATGACATTAGAGACCAGAGAGGCCAGCTCTTAGGACAAAATGAAAGCAACAGAAACACCTTTTCTTATCTCCCATGTTGGACAATCACACTCACATTGGCTCGATTGATTGTTGGGGACCACCAGAGAGTGAATCTACGATTAGGAATCTGGTTTAATCCTGATCGCTGAGCATTGGTTAGCTTCTTCCACTTCATGGACTCCTCAAAGCCACTGGCTTTCTCCCTGAGGGGCAGAGGAACCAAATAAGATGATGCCCTTGCATCTCCCAGAGCTGGCTAACCCTCACAGGATAACTGAGAAGCAGCAGACCACTAAAGCCTAGCAGTGAGGAGCTCAGGTGGTTGTGACGAGTCCCCGTAAAGAGGACAGAAAGAGGTCTTACCAGAACAGACCTTCCCAGGTAGGGAAGTAAGTGCCCTTGAAGAGAGTGTGCTCCAGAATGCCCTCCACACCACCCAGGGCCTGAATCATGTCTGTGCGGTAGTTGTTGAGGTTCCAGAGCTTGCCATCATGCCGCTGATGTGTCCACCAGAAGGGGTTCTGCTTCAAAACCTAGACAGTGCGACAGGGACGGTGAAGCTTTGGGTGCCCACCACCCGAAGTGACAGGGATGCTATCCTGATTTAGAGAATTCCATCCATTCACCACTCCATATACCTGGTACTGCTTAAAGTCAGTTCGGACACGCCAGCCCTTGTCATAAGCCAATGTGTGCCGGTCCTTCTGGAAGAGAGTATTGATCCGTGGAATGCCTCGATCCCATGAATCTTCTAAATCTTCTAAAGTCAACCGTCTGCCAGAAAAAATAAAGTCAACATCCTTTCTCATGCAAAGAGAAACATTCAACATTCTTTGGCCAAGGATGAGTAGAATCAGTCTTAACTCCTAAAAACATACTCTGCCCATGAATCCACTTACGACTCACAGTGTTGTGATGCAACCCCCAGTCCTTAGATTGGTATACCCTCCAGGATGCCCACCTGTTCTGAGCAATAGCCTCCTGTCTCTTGAGTGCATACTCAGCCCAGACCCGTTGAGAGTCAATGAACTCGCTCTCCCACGGCTGTATGTAGCGGTACAAGTTGGGAATCAGTTGGTCTTCTTCATGACTCATTCCTGAACGGAAGTGTGTGATACCCACATCTGTTTGCTTGGACCACCTGTTTTGGAAAATCAAGACAAGGGATAAAAGTAAAGTCAAAAGTAACGAAACACCCACTCCCCTCAGAGTCTAAGTAATGAGACTAACATGAAGGTTGCCAAGCAAGCCCTACCTGAGGTCAGACTGGGGGATGAGCACATGGCCCATTGAGAGCATGCCAAGCCCACCCAGCTCTTTAGGGGTGTAGAACACAACAGGGGGGAACCGACTTGGCATCTTGGAGTTCAATCCAATCTTGATACGCGTCTGGATCTTGTTTTCACACTTTACCAGTAAGTCTAGGAGTTCCTGCGTATTTACCACGGCCTCTCGAAAGTATGTCATAAGGCCAATGAGAGCTGTATTCCACTTATTCACAATCTGAAGTTAGTGGGAAAGAGTAAATGCCACATGAGCAATGCAGGCCTTCCATATCTAGTTAGCTACATCTCTAGTACGAGAAAGCGTTAATCTTAAAATCATTAGTAATTAGAAAACTAAACAAACAACAAACAAACACGATGAGGTTGCTAGTTCACACCCACCAGGATAGAAATAATCAAGAGACAGAGGACTGGGCCACTGTGATGGTTCGGTGGGTAAAAGGACTGCTATCAAGCCTGAAGACTTGAGCGCAATCCCCAAAACCCACAGAGTTGGAGGAAGAACCCACTTCTGCCTGTAATCCCAGTTCTTAGGAGGCGGAGTCAGAAGGATCAAGAGTTCAATACCAGTCTGGATTATTGATAAAGTTTCTCTCAAGTAAGCAAACAAATAAACAAAACAAAGGAATAAAGTAAACAAGTTCAAACCCAACATTATGCTCTCGTAATCTCTAAAAGCACTTTGTAAAATAATCCGGCTAGCTGACTCACTATATGCATATTTCGTTAATTTTCACAAAAGCCCTCTGAGCTAGAACTATGGTGACCCTCACTTTACAGAGACGGGGAGAGGGCAAGGCTCTCAACAGACCCAGCAATCCAACTTGACTCTAGATGTGTACATTAACCATGATTGGGAAGCACCTCCCTCAATTCCCAGTCACTCCTCCATCAGGTCTGAGCAGTGCAGAGACAGGATTGCTGGAGCTCACTGGCTTCCAGTCGAACCCCAAGCTCTGGGAGAGACCCTATGTTAAAGGACTAGGAAGAGGGTGTCAGAGAAGCACAGCACCCCATCCTCCCCAAGTCAGTCAGTCAGTCAGTCAGTCAGTCACTCTCTCTCTCTCTCTCTCTCTCTCTCTCTCTCTCTCTCTCTCTCTCTCTCTCTCTCTCACACACACACACACACACACACACACACAAAACCTTTTAAAGGAGAGGCAGGAGGAATGGGAAGAAAACAAAAAAGGGTAAAAAGAGATAAATACAGTTATAACACATTGTACACAAGTGAATTATACCAAAAACAAAAACAAAAAAAAAGAAAGAAAGAAAAGGGAATAAAAGTAAAAAGCCAAAAAACAAAACCAAAAGGCCTGTCTTGATGTACAGCTTCCTCTAGGAGGCTTCTAACTATCTACTCCAGTTCTGGCAAACTGTCTCTACTCAACTCCCATAAAGTCTCATCCATACCATCTGGCTTCCATCCCAACTAGTTCTGAAATAGTTCTAAGGTCACCAATGACGTCCTAACTGCCAATTCCACTGGCTCCTATTCAGTCCTTATCTAACCAAACTGTTCTTAGGCAACAGACACAGTTAAACACCTGCTCAATTCTGGACACCAGTTCTTGACAGCCTTGACTGCCCACATCCCAGCACTGTCTCGTTCTGCTCAGCACACCTCAGAGTTTCCCATCATCCTAACCTGCCCTTCCTGTCTCACTCTCCACTCTTCCTGGCAGTCTCATGAACCCTTGAGCTTTCAACCTTTACACCATGAGACTCCCAGATCTATCCCTTCCCCACACCCAGGGGTAAATGACAGTCTCTCAGGACATATTTGGTTCTAACACAGGGACTGTTCCTGGCATCTCTGATGGGGAGATGTTGGGGGTAGTGCCAGACAACACACATAGAAACTCCAACAAACGACATGGCTGAAAGTGTCCATGTCCATGAATGTGTAACATTACTTTAGGCAGGTGTGCTGGCACACACCTGCCATCTCATCACCCATGGAGAAACTGGGCATAGCAGCACATGCCCAAAGGCCAGCCAGTCCAGAGATGAAAGCAGGAGGAACACTGAAGACCAAGACCAGCCTAGGTAACACAACAAGACTCCATCTCACCATGGGGGTACAAAAGCCAAGTGTGGTGGTGCACACCACACCTGGATTCTCAGCAGTGACAGGCTGAGGCAGGAAAGTTGTCTCAACTTTGAGACCCTATCACAGCAGCCCTCGTCCCACAAATAAAACAAGCCAGAATTAGCCGGGCGATGGTGGCGCACGCCTTTAATCCCAGCACTCGGGAGGCAGAGCCAGGCAGATCTCTGTGAGTTCGAGGCCAGCCTGGGCTACCAAGTGAGTCCCAGGAAAGGCGCAAAGCTACACAGAGAAACCCTGTCTCGAAAAACAAAAAACAAAAAACAAAAACAAAAAACAAAAAACAAAAACAAAAAAAAAAACAAGCCAGAATTGACATTCTAAAGTACTACACAGTGAAGAATTATAAAGCTAAAGAGTCTGGGCAGTGGTGGCACATGTCTTTAATCCCAGCACTTGCGAGGCCAGCCTGGTCCACAGAGTGAGTTCCAGGACAGCAAGGCTTACACAGTGAAACCCTCTCTCAAAAACCCAAAAACCAAACAAAAACCAGCCTAAGGGAAAATGCAAAATAGATGCTTTTGTTCAAATTAAAATCTCTTACTTTTGCCTTAATCTGAAATCACCAAAATAATAAAATCCTCAAAACCCCACAGATGCAATCTGATAAATTCTTGTTGTGAATTCTCAGAAATAAAGCCCAATCGACCCAACACTCTAAGTTGCCCTGCAGAAAGTATGGAGATTAGCACACTAGGCAAGGCTGGGAACGAGCAAGCTCAACCTCGGGAGGAGTTGAAAGGAGGAAGGACGGACTGAGAATGGCAGGGAAGCGGAGGCTTAGGGCCCTACATACCTTGGTAAAGGTGGTGGAGCCAGAGGCCATTAGGATCTGACGCACTCGGTTATGGAAGCGCTGCATCGACTCATCATCCACACGCAGGAAACACTGTGCTGTCCGTTCCTTGGTAACCTAAACCATTGAGTCAGTGTTAACTTGTCCCAGAACTTCCAGAGGGAGGGGCTGGCGACATGGCTTAGAGCAGGCAACGGTGCTTGTTACCGAGCCTTATTTCCTGAGTTCAATCTCCAGAACCCACAGAGTGGAACTGACTACAAGCTGTGCTCCAACCTCCACACAAGTACCATGGCAATAAATAAAGGTAATAAGCCTACATGGTAGTGCATGCATTTAATCCCAGTACTCAGGAAGCAGAGGCAGGGGTGGATCTTGGTGAATTCAAGGCCAACTGGTCTATATAGAGAGTTCTAGGCCAGCCATCACTATACAGTAAGACCTTGTCTCAAATAAAATAAAAAGAAAAAAAGAAAACCGAGACAGCAGGCCATGGTGGCATGTGCCTTAATCCTAACCTGTGGGAGGTAGAGAGGCAGACTGATCTCTGAGACAATCAGGGCCAGCCAGGGTTACAGAGAAACCCTGTCTACACAAGCAAGGATTAACTGTGATCACCACTAAGCTCAACCCACCCAAGGCTCATGGAGCTGATAATAAGGTATTTCTGTTCTTCACCCCACTGATGCCAGAGTTACAGGGGTGGTGAAGTGATGTCCTTTCTAGGCTCTACCTCATTCTGCAGGTTCCAGACGCCGTCCTTGTGGGTGAATTCTTCATAGCTGGTACGGCACTTAGGCAGGATGCGGCACTCAAAGCCACACATGTTGAACAGTAGGTTGGGGTTGTCTTTACTGTACACAGACACAAAGCTATTCTCCCACTGTACTGTAGTCACTGATCGTGGCAGCCGGTTTTTGATGTCCCAAAACACTGCCCGACCCCTGTCCAGAGAACATATAGAAATTTCAGTCTGTTGAACACATTTGCATTCAAAGACCAGACAGAAGACACCCCAACAGGCCTATATTCCTCCTACCCAAGACACAACCTCCTCAATATTAATTGCTTTCTGGGTCCCTAGGATTGGTGTCCTTTTAACTCTTACAAACCCAACTGAGACTCACAAGTTGACATCATGCTTCATGAGGCGCATGCGGGCATCTCGGGGCCAGCATTTCTTATTATTGTAGCCAACAATGTTCTCATTATTGGGGTCTGGATGCTCTGTCAGGTAACGCTGGATCAGATCTCGAGCCTCATCTGCTGTGAACCTACATTAAGGAAAGGTATATGTTGAGGCCCAAATACAGTAGGACCCTTTGAGAAGGCCAGCTCCATGGGTGGGGACCTCATGCCATTCTAGACTTCGTTTCACTTTACAGCCCCAACTCAGCCATTAGTCAACTAAGCTATAAGAGCCACTTCACAGGCACGACATGCTTCAATGTTCTGCAGGCTAGAGGATCTGTTCATGTTCTTTACCTGAAGAAAATGTGGATGCGATCAATATATCTACAGAAGAGGCGGATTGGGTGCGCAGCCTCAGTGGCTATGTCCTGGAAACTGAGAAAGTCATTTGGCATCTGAGGAGGCCCAGCCATCTCACTGGCCCGGTGCAATCCCAATACAAGCAAATCCATCACCAAGCCATAGTACTGTACAATGAACGAGGCAAACTGCAGGCCTCTGATGATCCCATATGAATTTGTATGGTTCATGTCCTAGAAAAAAAAAAAGAACCACAACTATTAACTATGGCTAAGGAGGCTGTGTGTGGCCCAGGTGCTTCAGAGTCCAATCTCCTTCATTCTCCCTCAGCAAATCCTAACTTAATGGGTCAGACAACCCCTTAACACATTTTTTGCTACTTGCTCCAAGACGGACCTTATAGTTAATGACAACATTGTTCTTGGCTGTCATGTAGTCAGCTATGTTGTGGTCCACAATGAGTCGCAGCAGCCTATTAAGCAAGGTCAAGTCAATCTTTTCATACATCTTCTCAAAGCGGGACTCCAACATGACATTACACTCGCCCTCACTGGTCTCCCACACATCCTGCAAGTTATTGATACCTAAAAAAAGCAAAAAGACAGAGCTATTGCTGATTAGAAATTCCTTTTCAGGTCTAGTAACCACAGCAGCTTTCAACACATTCCAAAACCCTCTATCTATCATTCATCCATCCGTCTATCCGTCTGTCCATCCATCCACCCATCCATCCACCCACCCACCTACCCATCCATCCACCCACCCATCCATCCATCCACCCACCCATCCATCCATCCATCCATCCATCCATCCATCCATCCATCCATCCACCCACCCACCCATCCATCCATCCATCCATCCATCCTGGCTGCTACAAGTGTCAGCTTCGCTCAACAACCATACTATTCACTTTTTTGTTTGTTTGTTTGTTTTTTCTTTTTCTTTTTCTTTTTTTTTTTTAAAGATTTATTTATTTATTATGTATACAGTGTTCTGTCTGCATATACACCTGCAGGCCAGAAGAGGGCACCAGGTCTCATTACAGATGGTTGTGAGCCACCATGTGGTTGCTGGGAATTGAACTCAGGACCTCTGGAAGAACAGCCAGTGCTCTTAACCGCTGAGCCATCTACCCAGCCCGTTTGTTTGTTTTTTCAAGATAGGGTTCTCTGTATAGCTCTGGCTGTCCTGAAACTCACTCTGTAGACCAGGCTGGCCTTGAACTCATAGATCTGCCTGCCTCTGCCTCCCAAGTGCCGGGATTAAAGGTGTTCGCAGCCACCACCAGGCAGTATTATTCACTCTTATCATGAAAAAGCGTCAAATGACTATGCAGCCTGGGTAGGAATTTTTATATAGAACACATCCCCCTTTCTCTGCAGGATGCTAACTCCGGCAGTTTTACCTTGGCACCACTTGTAAACAAGCAGCGGAGGTGGTTCTGTGTCAGCAGGCTTGATCCAGGGCGGGAAAAGACGGCGCTTATCTGCTTCATACCACAGGTACTGGTCCAAGTAGGCATCAGTTATTTTCTCCAGTGGTTCTACATCATAAACTGGCACCAGGTGGCTATAGAGATCCATAAACTCAATGCCCACCTGTGGGAGAAGGAACCTGGCTCACATCAATTCACCTAGTCAACTTGGCACCCTCTAGATGCCAAGAATAAATAGCATAGGCCAAAAGAAAGCTCAGAGAGCATCTCACTCACTTCCTTAAAGGCTCTCTGTGTGAGGAGGTGACGCTTGATGCGGGACAAAGCCTCATGGGGGTTGTCGTAGGCTTGCTCGATCAGACCCAGCTCCTCCCTCTGAGACTGGTTTAACCTAGACTTCACACTAACAAGCAAAGGAAAAGGTGAATGAAGGACTACACCTTTCTTTGGACTCTGACCACAACACCGTTCCCTGTTACCCTCCCAGCAGGAACCCTCCCCGCCATCCCTCACCTGTAAGCTTCCTTGAGGCGCTCCAGAGCCAAGATGAGCAGCTTGGTGTCGTGCTTGTAGGAGAGTGGAGGGAATGGGATGGGAGAGAATCTGCGGCTCTCCAGCCAATGCACAGTGGTCGTATACACCGCCACTGCCTCTTCTGCCGTAATGTAAGGACCATCCTGCAAGGGGAACATGGAGCTAGTCCCCCACTATCGTCCAAACCAGTACAAAGCAGGGCCCCATCTGCAGCCCACCTTACCACCCAGCCCTCACACCCGGCCTAGCTGGCCCAACCTTCAGGTAATTGTGCTGCCGCTCCTGCTCTGCCTTTAGGTACAGGCGGGTGAGACGGCCCAAGTTCTTTTTACAAACAGTCTTGTCTACAGTGGCCCCACGGCGGATTCGTTCACGGTTGTAGTGGGCAGTATTGGTCCACCAATCAGCCTTGGCCTTAACGTACCGAAGAATCATATTCTCTATAGGTGTTGGCAGTCCTGGGACCTGAAAATATAAACACAACGGAAAAGCAATAGGAGCTGAGCACAGTGTTTCACCCCTGTGTCCCAGCATAAAGGCAGATAGATCTCTTGAGTTGAGACCAGCCTGGCCTGCACAGTTACAGGTCAGCCAGGACAACACAGTCAAACAGTCTTAAGAAAGGAGGGATTGGGAGCGATAGAAGGTGGACATTACGGGTGCATTAATCCTAACCTCAGGAAGATGAATGGCTGTGCCTCCTTGGAGGCGGAGGAAAGCCTACCTTCCAGGGAATGTTGGCCTTCCAGCAGCGCCAGGCTTCACTGAGATGCTGCAGAATTGTCCGGGCCTTGTTCTGTTTGATGCCTTCAGGCATCATGTCCAGAATATCGTGCATCACAGCTGCCCTAAGCTCGAGGTCAAAATGGGACTCCACTCGTTGCTTTGTTACTGTCTTCGCCACCCCCTTTGAGTGACGGCCTACGAGTGAAGGGGGCCCAGAGATTAGATCAATAAACAGTAACAAGTGTCCATATGCTCCACACATGCAGAAAGACAAACCACTTCAGACAGTCACAACCATATTTCGGAGGAGCTTCTGCTGCAAATGCATGATAGTTCACATCCCACAGAGCAGCCCCAGAACTACACTACTAGGTCAGACTCATGTGAAACAAGCGAACTTAGAAGCAAGACTACACGACACACGCAGACCAAAGCACAGGACAGCAGGCACCCTCGTCTACCTGTGAAGCCATGAGACACCACGGGTAGAGAAAGTCACTTACCTTCAAACTGCCGGGCCAGAAGGTTGCCCAGCCATCGCTCTAGCAAAGGGGTAATTCCACGCATGAAAAACAGCCAGACTCTCCAGCCAGCAGCCCAGAAACCACAGCCGGGGCCTTTCCCTACAGGGCCCTGCAGTCAAGCAGAAATCAGGAACATAAATGAACAATTCTTTTATAAAAAGATAGAGGTGGAGGAGGAAGAGCCATTTGTCAGGCTGCTGAGGGGACAGGGTAAATGCTCTAGAGTCCTCAAAATCTAGAACAGGGAAGCATATGAGAACTTCAAGGCATGGAATGAATCAGTGGTAGGTTTGGGAGGAAGTGCTGAGATTCACCAAGTATGGTAATGGCACAGTCAAGCGAGTCTCTCCAAGGAGGTCCCGGGGAAGAACTGACTTCAGGGAAAAGGTCAAAGAGCAGCTGAGAAGGCAGGCAGGCAGGCAGCGAGGGCGGCTCTCACCGTGTTGAAGCGGTAATAGATGAGATGTTTCAAGTCCTTGCACATGCGGATCTGGCGCATCAGTTTGTATTTGTATCGATACATGCCCGTCAACTGCCCCACGTGGGCGAATATATACTGCAATCCATCTGCCAGCTGCAATAAAATGGCCCTCAGACTTAGAGCCTGAGCCCGCTCCATAGCCTTCACCCTGCCTCCCCACCTGGGCAGAGGTCCGGGCAGCATGGCCTCACCTGGAAGGCATCCACATTGCCCAAGCGATACTGCACGTGACTGTCCACAACCAGCTTAGTTAAACGCAGTACCTCCCGACACAGATGGAAAGCATTCCCAAAACGAGATTTCTTTCTTTCCTGAAAAGCCAAGAACAGAAAGAACATTAATGACAGTGGCCACAAAAGGAGGTATACAACAGTGCCATCCACCCCTAAGCCCAGCAGAGCTCCGAGGTCTGATGACGGCACCTTGGTGGTGAGCGTCTTGACAGGCTTCAGGTTGAAGTTGTAGTCCAAGTGCAGGTAGTTGAGGTTCTTCCGGTGAATGAGGAGGTTGAGCATGTTGTAGCCCTGGCGGCAAACCTGCAGGCCCACCTCCACCCAGTCTAGCTTTGTGGACTGAAAGAATTTGGTAGCTTTGAACGAGCGGAACAGATACCTGGTGAGAATAAAGGAGGGTTAAAGCTGGCACATTGACTCTCCTACAGCGAAAGTGTAGCAGGGCCTCCAGCACCTTACCTCTTCTTCTGGGCTTTCGGGGGCCGATGCTTGAGAGCATTCAGCACATAGTACTTCAGCAGCTTCTGATAGGAGACTCGCACCTTCACAGGCTGCCCAGCAGGACAGTGCTCCCGATACCTGGTTAAATTAGCCCATCAGAGAATTGCCCACCTCTCCTTCCAGACACTCTGGGAAAGGCTGCATGCCCATCCAGATGGAGTCTTTTCTCCTATGTTATACCTCTACTACCGGCCCCTTAGGTAGAAACCTTACCAGTTCTTGACAAGGGGTATGTCCAGGGCCCGGCGGGTACGACCAGAGCGTAAGTTAAAGGGCCGTGGTGCCCAAAGCAGGGCAATGCCATTGGCTGTATTGTCTGTATAGAGGGGTGTGTCCTTCAGGAAGGGCTCCACAAACTCTGGAAGTTCAAATTCCTCATCATCATCAGGCAGTGGTTCCTGGCTCTGAAAAAGAAATCCTCAAGTGTTCATTTTCCACTCACTGAGCGCAGACTTGAGATGAGCGGAAAACTCTCTGGGATGAAGCATAGTAGCTACACAGGTCACGAAGACTGGGATGCTGGACAAGAGAAGCCCTAAAGAGCCTGGCAAAGGATCCAAGGGAGCAAAGAACAAGACAGGGCTAACCAGGAAACCAACCCTTCCACTTACCACTAAAAGCCTCCCAAAGAGCTCCCGTGCCATACCACAGGAGGTGCCCACTGCAGCCAGTCCCCACCAAAGGCCAATGAGCTTAGGGAAGGAGGCCTGAAACCCCAGCACTTAGGAGGAGGCTAAGACAGAAGGACTGAGAGTACAAGACCAACCTGGAACTACACAGTAATTCTGTGCCAACCTGTACTACACGTCCAAAAATAAAACAGTGGGGTAGAGGTTGGTAAGAGGCAGAAAACTTACCTAGCATGCACCAGACCCCAAGCTCATTCAGGACTCTCACACCCCCGCACCCTCCAAAGAACGTGATTTTCTCTTACCTTGACTGAGTGTCTATGAGAGATCGGGTTGATCAGAGGATCAAAGTAGAAAGCTGGCAAATCGGGATCCTCGGTCTTGATGAACACCACGTTAGGAGTGTGGTACCTACACGGAAAGAAGAGTCAGCCAAAGGTCTGCTCTGGCCCAAACCATACGCCGGCTTTCTCCTGTCTAACTGCTATGTTCCAGGCACCTTACCAGGTCAGGTGCACATGGTGTGGAAGGTTGTTATACAGGTAAGGAAAAGCAATCTTGTACTCAGTACGAATAGGCTGACGGATGATGATCTTATTAATATCATTGAATTCATTCCAGTCTTCATCCCTAGAACCGGAAATCAAATGAGTAGTCTAGTTCCATTGCTAGACAAGGATCTTAAGGATAAGGACTAGATTTTCATACATACAAAGTGCCTAAAATTGATATTCTCCCCAACTTACTGTAGGTTGATGTCTCGAACCAGAGGTTCAAATTTGGGTCCTCCAGGAATGGCCATATTGAGTGCCTTTGAGGTAAAGAAGGCCTTCAGATCAAACAGATAGAAGTAGTTGTCATCCACCAAGTCAGTCAGAAGCTGATTGGCCAATCGGTAGAGAGTGGACATCATAGGCAACGTGAACTGCCAGCGTTGGTAAGTGGAACCATTAACATACCTAGGGAAAAGATGGAGGGCCCATATCAAGTAGGCATTGAGCCAAGCCACTTACCTACTGCCTTCCCACAGCTATAGTTTCCAGAACTCTCACGGGATTAGTTCCACTCACTTCCTACTGTCTCTCAACGGCTGGTGGTCATAAAACCAGTCCAACACAGGGGCATCCTCCTCAGGGTCCAGCTCCAGCTGAATGGCTTCCAGCGGCTCAACATCTAAGATGTTGTCAGCATAATCCAGGGGCGGTTCCTCATCATCAAAAGGGGGGAACCGCATCCTCTTGAAATGCCTCCTGTCTCTTTTTTCTCGACGCATCATGATCCACATTGACCTAGAAGGCAAGACCATCATACAACAGTTTCTACCCATGGATCCTCAGCTGCCACTGCCACCACCCCCACCCCTAAGCGCCATATGAGCTGCCACTACCCACCACCATCACCCACCACCACCACCACCACCCACCACCACCACCATCACCATCACCCACCGCCGCCACCCACTGGTCTTCAGCCCTTCTCACCCCCACTGGGAGATGTAAACTGGCTCAATAACCCAGGGAATCTCGTTGACAAAGGAAATGGCTCCAGTGATGTGGTACAGAACAGGCACATCCCGAATCTGCTCCCAAGGCATGGGCATGTTCTCTAGCAGCTTGAGAACTGCATGAGGCATGTACTTGAGGGCTCTGCAACATTAGGAAGAGAGACCATTAGAAATGACCAAGTGTTCTGTGACTTGTCCCTTGCTGACATGCCAGAAAGTTATCACATGTTCCACAGAAAATGCTGCCTTATAGTCCAAAGCCCCAAATTAGGACTCAGGTCCTACATGACTAGGAGTCCTGCCTTCCCAGCTCCACCTTCATCTAGTGCCATTAAATGTCTTAGTTCTAGCCGGGCGGTGGTGGCGCACGCCTTTAATCCCAGCACTCGGGAGGCAGAGGCAGGCTGATCTCCGTGAGTTCGAGGCCAGCCTGGGCTACCAAGTGAGTTCCAGGAGAGGCGCAAAGCTACACAGAGAAACCCTGTCTCGAAAAACCAAAAAAAAAAAAAAAAAAAAAAAAAAAAATGTCTTAGTTCTAATCCCGGGACTCAGCCTCTAAATGAACAGCTGTCCTTTTGAAGGCACCTTCCTTCTGCCCTTCATGTAAACACCAACATATCCACTACACTGCACCATCTGTTGCTATCTATCACGCACTCAACTGTATGCTCTTAAAGGAGAGGGTCAATACTGTCTGCCCACAGCTATATCCAGAGCACCAAGAGCAAGATTCAATAACAACAGTAATGATGTTCGTTGTTGTTTGAGACAGGGTCTCACCACAGAGCTCTGGATGGCCTGGAACTCACTATGTAGAACACAAGATTCACCTGCCTCTGTCTCCCATGTGCAGGGATTAAAGGCCTGTGCTGCCACATCTGGCTTTTGCTGATGTTTTGAACAGAGCTTCTCATGGAGTAGTCTAGGCTGGCCTCAAGCCTGAAATCCTCCTGTCTCTGCAACCCAGAGATTATAGTAGTGTTCTACTATACTTCCGTGGCTGGCTAAGAAATTATTTTTGGAATAAAACTTCCAAGGCTTCCCTACATCAATTCATTAACTAGCCAAACTTTCGTATCCAAATGGAATGCTAAGAATCTCTGCAGCTTAGGGTTGAAGAATTAACAGTAGTACAGAGATCCCAGGAATTAAACATCCTAAACCCCCAAATTCTGGTGACTGAACGAACATTTTACAATGACATTACCAGGGCAAAGCAAAACAATGGCCTAAGCAGAAGAGGTGAATATTATCACGGAATTCCAATGGTCTTGTCTTACTCTTACAATCATCACTAAGTGCGGTCAGGAGCTATGTTCCACACTGAGCATAGTGGCATCTGCCTTTAATTCCAGCACTTGGGAGTCAGAGGCAGAGAGACCTCTGTGGGTTCGAAGTCAGCCTGTCCTGGTCTCCAGCCAGGGCAACAGAGAGAAACCCTGTGTGTGTGTGGAAGGGTGTCATGTTCCAAACGATAGTCCCTCTATCCACCACTGTCAACGCAGGAACAGGGAAAGGAAAGACGCCAAACTCCACATGAAATTATGCCAGGATGTTGCTTACTTACCCCAAATAGACCCTTTTGTCATGGCGGAACTTCCTGTTGGTCATGTCGCCATGGTCTCGAATGATCTTCCTGACATGTTCTGGGGGCATGTCTTCCTTCTGAGCATCCACAAACCCAAATTTCCGCTTCTCTGCATAGCGCTTGGCCTGCAACTGCTGCCATTTTCGAGCTACAAAGGCACCTCGGTTTAAAGGGCTGCACACTCTCACCTTATCCCCGCTCTTGCCCCTACGGCAACCCCCGGCACTCTGTGGGAAAGAGGCATACTCGCCGCCAAGTATCTTGCCATTTTACTCCCCCAAACTACCTGACATTTTTGCTATAGATGTTTAGGAGGGAATACTGTCTAATTCCTTCATAGTAATGCAAACCCCATAAGGGAGTGGTTTTGTCTCCACTGCTGTATCACACACACACACACACACACACACACACACACACACACACACACAGAGCTCCTCCTGCAAACAACAGGTGCTTCCAATCTTTCAATGATTTGACTGAAGGTAAAAAAGTTAAACTCGTGGTTTTGTTTCCACTGCTGTATCTCTCTCTCTCTCTCTCTCTCTCTCTCTCTCTCTCTCTCTTAGCTCCTCCTGCAAACAACAGGTGCTTCCAATCTTTCAATGATTTGACTGAAGGTAAAAAAGTTAAACTCGTGGTTTTGTTTCCACTGCTGTATCTCTCTCTCTCTCTCTCTCTCTCTCTCTCTCTCTCTCTCTCTCTCTCTCTCTCTCTCTCTCTCTCTCTCTCTCTCTCTTAGCTCCTCCTGCAAACAACAGGTGCTTCCAATCTTTCAATGATTTGACTGAAGGTAAAAAAGTTAAACTCGGCTAACAGGGCAGCGGACCCCTGATTGAGCTGCCTACAGAGAGATAAAGTGAAACCCGCCCAACACGTTCCGGCCCGCACGCGCGGTGCCCACTCGTCCCGTTCCCACTGCCCCTTACCTTTCTCCTGCAGCTTCTCCTCTGACATGTAGTCCGGCAGCGGGGCTAGAGGGCCGGGAACCGGGTTACCCGGCCCTCGGTAAGGAAACACTCCGGCCATGCCGGAAGAGTCGGGGAAGGAGAGGGAAGCCAAAACTAAGCCGCTAGGCCCGGGCCCACAAGGGGCAAATGGAATGCGTCCGGAGCCACCTGGCCTGCACGCTAGCCGGGCTGAGCGCTCGCGGCCTGGGCCTGACGCAGCTCCTCAGGCCGCTCGGCCCACCCGACCGTCTGCAGCCCAGCCTCGGACGCCCGCCACCCACCTGTCGCCCCTCACTCAGGTAGCGGCTCCGAACGCAGAGCAATGGCGGAAAGACGACGTCCGCCCCGCGTTCCCAACTCCAGGAAGTGCGCAACCGGGGGTCAGAAACTCACCCAATAGGCGCAGAGATGCTCTGAAGGATAGGCGAGAAGTCCAATTGACGTTGCAGCCCGCGCCGAGGGGGCGGGTCAAAAAGGTGGATTTCATGGCGAGGGGTGTGGCCAGGGTGGGCTCGCGCCCCGCCTTCCGCCAGTCGGATCGACTTAGGAGGCCTTTCTTTAATAGAACTGATGTCTTAATTGCCTGTTGGCGTTGCTCCCCCAAAAGTCAAAGCCATTACAATTTTAAGAAGTTTACCTACGATGCACATTTTTCCTGTATTTATTCTCATGAATTCAGAGCTAATATGTAGTACTAGCTTCAACTCAATAAATCCTTTGTTCTTCTGTGCGTTTATTACATTATCGTTAGAGTTCCTACTATGTACCAAGGAGTCAAACAATTCTTGGAAGCCCAGGACAACAGGAGGGCTGACAAGAATGCAAGATCTGGACTGGGAATGTATCTCGGAGTGCCTGTCTAATTGTACAGGAGACCCTTGCTTCTTATCTTCTCTAGCACTGAATAGACCAGTGGAGAATGTCTTTAATCCCAGCACTCATGTGGGTGAAGGCAGGAGAATCAGACATACAAGGTCTGGGGCTGGAGATATGGCTGAGTGATTAAGAGCACTATTCTTCCAGAGGACCTAGTTCAATTCCCAACACTCACATGGCAACTCAAAATTGTCTATAATTCTGATTCCATGGAACTTGATACTCTCTTCTGGCCTCTATGGACACTGCATACACGTGGTACACATAAATACATGAAACCAAACACCCATACACATAAAATAATTTTTTTTTCTTTTTCAAAAAGAAATTCAAGGTCATCCTTAACTGTGTAGAGTTTAAGTCCAGTCTTTGCTACATGAGACCACATCTCAAAAACAAAACAAAACATACCAAAGATTCTTTCTCCTTTTTTTTTTTAATTTTTTTAATTGTTTTGCTTTTGTGTGTGTCTATGCACCACATACATGCCTAGTGCACATAAAGGTTAAAAGATGACATAAGATCCCCTGGATCCCCTGCAAAAGCAACAAATGTTTTTAACCCCTAAGCTATCTCTCCCACCCCCTAAAGATTCTTGTAAAGCTTGTAATGCAATGTGATGGGCACTGGCAAGCAGGGCATGCTAACTTGCCTTCAGGGCAAGGGTTTTTTAGCTTAATGCTTGCTTATTATAAGTGAGGCCCTAGAGTTAATGCCTGGCACTGCAAGCAATGAAATAAACTAAAAAATAAAATAAAAATCCTGCCAGTCATGGTAGTAATCCCAGCACTGGGTTGCCAGTAGCAAGTGAATCTCCATGAGTTCAAGGCTAGCCTAGCCTACATAGTAAGTTCCAGGACAGCCAGGGCTACGCAGAGAGACTGTACCAAAAATAAAATAAAATAAGAATCCTCCCTTGGAAGATGGGAGGAGTTAGCCTAGAAAAATTAAAAATGTCTTAGGGAGATTTCATTGGTTGTATCTTTCTTCTCTTATTTCTCCTTCCTCTATCTGACAATGATCACTTTAACTCATGCTATAGACAAAAATTAATTCAGTGTGAATTGTAGACCTATAAGGGCTAAAAAAAAAAAAAAAATCTTAGAAGAAACCATGGGAGCAAGACTGGGGATGTGTTGTAGTAGACCATTTCCCAGCATTGCAAGGCAGGGGCAGGCATTTTAGACTGTCAGAGGTATGTGGATAAGAAGGATTTGACCTAAGCAAATGAACAGAAACAAAGTAATTCCAGATAGCAGAAACTGCTACAATAGAACTCTTTTGTTTATATTACTCTCTGCAATGTTAAGAAATGAAGCCAGGCAGTGGTGGTGCACGCCTTTAGTCCCAGCATTCAGGAGGCAGAGGCAGGTGGATCTCTGTGAGTTTAAGGCCAGCCTGGTCTACAAAGTGAGTTCTAGGACAGGCTCCAAAGCTACACAGAGAAACCCTGTCTCAAAAAACCAAACCAAAAAAAAAAAAAAAAAATTGAATCCAGGCAGGCCAGGGAGTGGCACATGCCTTTCATCCTAGCACTCTGGAGGCCGAGGCAGGTGGATCTCTGAGTTCGAGACCAGCCTAGTCTACAGAGCAAGTTCCAGGACAGGCTCCAAAGCTATATGGAAAAACAACAAACAGATAAATAAATGAATGAATGAATGAATAAAGGAACAAACAAACAAATAAATAAATAATACAAAATAAAGAATTGAACCCAGGACTTGACACAAACTAGAGGGGCCCTCTACCACTGAGCTATGTCCCCAGGCTCCTGGAGTGAACATGCCGAAATAGTAGTTTCCAACACTGGGGAAGCAGAGGCAGGAAGGTGGGAAGTTGAAGGCCAACCTGGGCTACATAGCAAGACCTTCTTAAAAGAGGAGAGCAGAGGGGAGGAAATAAAAGGCCAGGAGAGGGGGCAGAGCAGAGGAGGGTGGGGAGAAATGGGAATGAGAGGGAGGGAGGAGAGGAAGAGAACAAATTTAGGAAGAGAAATCACTCTGTAGAAAGATCCAGCAGAAGAGCCTGGCAATGGTAACAAGTGTAGCTTCAGCATTATCATGGTCATCATAGTGAGGTCTTTGTAATGACTATGACTTTGTGTTAGACATCAGTCCACACTCTGTAAAGTTCCAACAGAGTCTGTAGTTTCATTAATATTATAGTGTGACCATTCATTTTCTGATTGTCACACTGTGGTTATGTATAAGTGTTCAGAAGCTGGAGAGATGGCTCTGTGATTAACAGCACTTGTTGATTTTGCAGGGAACCTCGGTTTGGTTCCCACCACCTACATGGCAGCTCATAACGACTTGTAACTCCAGCTCCAGGCAATCTAACACCCCCTTCTGGCTTCCACAGGCACCTGCATTGCGTGTGCTGCACATACATACACTCAGACGCTCACACATACTCATACATTAAAAATAGATACATCTTTTTTTTTTTTTTTTCAGAGCTGAGGACCGAACCCAGGGCCTTGTGTTTGCTAGACAAGCGCTCTACCACTGAGCTATATCCCCAACCCCCAGATACATCTTTTTAACAGTGTAAAACTTTTGTTTGTTTTGATTGATTTTTTTTTTTTTTTTGATACAGGGTTTCTCTATGTAGCCCTGGTTGTCCTGGAACTTGCTATATGGTCCAGGCTGGCCTTGAACTCAGAGATCCACATGCCTCTGCCTCCCAAGTGCTGGAATTAAAGGCATTCGCCACCACTGCCCTGCAAAAGTGTTAAACATTTTAAACTAAGTGAATAGTGTAGAAAAAGTCAACATATTGTTTTTCTTTTTATTATTAATTTTTAAGTTGAGAGCTGGAGAGATGGCTCAGCGGTTAAGAGCACTGACTGCTCTTCCAGAGGACCTGAGTTTAATTCCCAACAGCCACAGGGTGGCTCACAACCATCTATAATGAGATCCAGTGCTCTTTTCGGGTATACATGCAGGCAGACACTGTACACATAGTAAGTAAATAAATTAAGAGAAATCCTTAAAAAAAATTAAGTTGATACTTTAAAACTGTATTTTTATTGCTATGCCAAGAAATGTCTTCACACACATACACACACACACACACACACACACACACACACACACACACACACCTGTACAGTCTTCTGAACCACATTACTAAGACAATTTCATTCCATGGAGTTCATTCATTTAAAGTGTTTAATTTAATGAATTTTAATATGTCTGTTGAGTTATTATCATTATTTAATTCTAGAACATTCTCATCATTCCAGAAAGAAATATTGCAACCATTGGAACTCTCTATTTCTTCCTTAGCCCCAGGATTCTGTCTTGGAGTTCACATATTCAATATTTCTTATAGATATATTGTTGAGCAGCGAGGTCTTTCGTGACTGGTAAAAGTTTCTTTCACTCCACATAACATATTTAAGGTTCACACTTGTTTTAGTATGTATGTCTTCTTTAAAGAAATGTCTATTCATAGCTGGGCAGTAACGGTACATCTTTAATCCTAGCACTTGGAAGGAAGAGGCAGTCGGATCTCTGTGAATTCAAGGCCAGCCTGGTCTACAGAGTGAGTTCCAGGACAGCCAGAGACACACAGAGAAACCCTGTCCAGAAAAACCAAAAACAACAACAACAACAAAAATTCAGAGACAGGGCGTAGTATCATATACCTGTATTATTAACATTGGGGTACAGAGGCAAGAGGATTGACAAGATTTTTTTTAAGGTGGTAGGAAGAGATGGCTCTTCCAGAGGATCTAGATTTGATTCCCAGCACCCACGTGGCTGCTCACAACCTTCTGATACCAAGGCCCTGTTCTGGCTTCCTAGGGTACCAGGCACACACCAGATCCACAGACATACAAGTATTCAAACAAACACAGAGGGTAACAAATAAAAAGGAAAAAAAATTGCTCGGATCCCTTGCACTTGTTTGATGTCCAGGCTGTTCTCAGCCTCATGGATCCCTCTGTCTCCGTTCCTGAGTGCTATAATAACAAGCATACACCACCATGCCCAGCTCTGCTCTTTTTTTTTTTTTTTTTTTTTTTTTTTTAAAGATTTATTTATTATGTATACAGTGTTTTGTCTGCATGTATGACTACAGGCCAGAAGAGGGCACCAGATCTTGTTACAGATGGTTGTGAGCCACCATGTGGTTGCTGGGAATTGAACTCAGGACCTCTGGAAGAACAGTCAGTGCTCTTAACCTCTGAGCCATCTCTCCAGCCCCCCAGCTCTGCTCTTTTTAAAAAGAGACTTCATTCACTTTATTTTTCTGGGATAAAAACCCTATGTGGTGCCCATAGATGGAGCCTGGGTCCTCTGGACAGAGATTCTGAGGTAGGTTTTCACAAGATGATGGGTGAATTCCTGCTAAGGAGACTTGGTGAACATAGTCTCTTAGCAGAGATCAGGTGTGGGGACATGCCCCACCGGGAACTTAGGTCACCTGTGAAGAGGTGGCCTGGAACTGAGGAAAGGTAAGTGCGCCCAGCCTCCCTCTTACCCGGAGACAATCAGACCCAGTGGGGAGTCAAGTCAAGCAAGTACTCATTTATTGATAGGCAGTAAGCTTCTTTTATACCAGAAAACCTCCAAACCCTAGGAGGGGGTGAAGGAACAAACCAATCATTTTAAAGGGCACCCTATTTACAAGTTTTTTAAGTCCTGACACTATCTCTTGTTTTTTAGTATCTTATCTTAGCATAAATAACTGGAGCTAACTTTCTTCCTCACCATTTGTATCCACTCTCTGCGTAAACACCTTAAAGCTTAAGCTCTATTTATCTGAATTTCTCTGGGCACCCTCTTTGCAGCCCATGTATGCCCCACAATCAGGGGCCAAGACAATTATCAGAATTCTTTTTTTTTTTTTTTTTAAGCTGAGGATCGAACCCAGGACCTTGTGCTTGCTAGGCAATTTCTTGAGACAGGATCCTATTCAAACCAGCAAACCAGATTGGCCTCAAATCCTCTGTGTGGCCAAGGATATCACTGAACTTTTGATCCTCCTGCCTCTACTTCCCAAGTGCTGGGATTACAGGTGTGCACCACCACAATCAATTTATCCAGTGCTGCAATTGAACTCAGAGCTTTCTATATGCTAGGTAAGCATTGTACCAGCTGAGTGACATCCCCAGGCTCTGGATTAGAGGGTCTGTATTTCTGTATTCATGATTTTTTTGTGTGTGGTGCTGGGGATTGAACACAAGTCTTGCTGTGCATGATAGGCAAACATTCTACCTCTGAGGTACAGGCCTAGTCTCCTTATTTATTTATTTTTTTATATTTTTATGTGTGTTGGTGTTTTGCTATGGGTGTCAGGCCCCTGGAACTGGAATTATAGACAGTTGTGAGCTGTCATGTGGGTGCTGGGAATTGAACCCAGGTCCTCTGGAAGAGCAGTCAGTACTCTTAACCACTGAGCTATTTCTCTGGCCACCCCCCAGCCTCCTTTTTTAAACCTTTTATTTCATGTATTTTATGTGTATAAGTGTATACATGTATGTATGTACACTCCATGTTTGCCTGATACCCACAGAAGACAGGACGGTGGATCACCTGGAACTGGAGTTGCAGATGGTTGTAAGCCACCATGTGGGTGCTGGGAATCAAGTCCAGTTCCTCTGGAAGAACAAGTATTCTTAACCACTGAGCCATCTCTCCAACCCCCTCCTTTTCTTTTGAGATTTATCTGTTTATTATTTTATGTGTGTATGTTTTGCCTGCATGTATGTATGTGCACCATGTACATGTCTGGTATCTGTGGAGACCAGAAAAGGGCATTAAATCTCCTGAAAAGTAGAGTTACAGATGATTGTGAGCACCCATGTGGGTGCTGGGGATCGAACCTGGATCCTCTGCAAGAGGAATAAATGCTCTTAACCACTGAGCCATCTCTCCTGTGTACCAGCCTTGACAGAGTCTCAGTAAACTTTCCAAGCTGCCCTTGGATTAGCTCTGGAGCCCAGACAAGACTTGACCTCGCTATTGTCCTCCGTCAGCCCACCCGGTAGTTTGGATTTCAGGCCTGTGCCACCAGACCCAGCTCCTTTTCACTTTCTGGGTGGCGTTTAATGACACAGCATTTCTAATTCATATAAAGTCCAACTTGTTGGTCTCTTTTATCACTTACGATTTTGGTGTCACAATGATTGGAACTCATCATCTAACTCAGATCACAAAGGTCTCAGCCTCCAATTTCTTTTTCCATGTTGGGGGTGCTAGAGAGGGAACCCCAAGGCTTGCCCAGGCCAGTAAGTGTTTTTGATTGGGTTACACCTCCACCCTACTCCTGATTTCTTCTAAGATTTTTTTCTTAGTTTTGGCTCTTACTTATAGGGCTATGATTTACATTAAGTTAATTTCTGGGAGTTGGGGATTTAGCTCAATGGTAGAGCACTTTGCCTAGCAAGCGCAAGGCCCTGGGTTCAGTCCTCAGCTCTGGGGAGAAAAAAGTTAATTTCTGGATATAGTATGATACAAGGATCCAAATGTCTTCTTTCACGAGAATGCTGGCTAGTTTTTATGTAAACATAACACAAGCTAGAGTCATTTTGGAAGACTGAACCTCAGTTGAGAAAATGCTCCCTCCAGACAGGCCTGTGAGCAAAGCTGTGGTGCATTTTCTTGGTTGATGACTGATATGGGGAGAGCCCGGCTCACTCTGGGCAGCACCATCCCTGGGCTGGTGGACCTGGATGCTATAAGAAAGCAGCTTGAGCTGCCTCCCGAGTGCCGGGCAGTGGTAGCACACGCCTTTAATCCCGGCACTCGGGAGGCAGAACCAGGCAGATCTCTGTGAGTTCGAGGTCAGACTGGTCTACAGAGAGAGATCCAGGACAGGCACCAAAACTACACAGAGAAATCCTGTCTCAAAAAGCCAAAAAAAAAAAAAAGAAAAAAAAAAGAAAAAGAAAAAAGAAAGCAGCCTGAGCAAGCCAGTAAGCAATGCCATGGCCTCTCTATCAGCTCCTGCCTCCAGGTCCCTGTCTTGTTTGAGTTTTTGCCCTGACTTCTGTCAGTAACGGTCTGTGCTGTGGAAGTATAAGCTGAAATAAACCCTTTCCTCCCCAGGTTGCTTTTGGTGGTGGTGTTTTATCACAGCAGTAGAAACCCTAACTAAGATGGCCAGCACAATTTATAGAAAAGGCCATTCTTTCCCTATTGAAATGCCTGGATACTTTTGTCTGAAATCAATCAACTGACTGTGTGTTTATTTTTACTTCAATGCTAGTCATTGATGTACATGCTTGCCTTTATATTCTTGTGATTGTTGCACATGCATGTAAAAATTACTTTCAGTATAAAAGTTACTAAACTAATTTTTAGTTTTATTTATTATTAATGTATGTATGGGAAGGACATCCTTTCCACGGCACACATGGGGAGGTCAGAGGACAACTTCATAGAGCTTGGTTCTCTCCTTCCACCGTTACATGGGTTCCAGACAGTGAACTCAGGTCCTCAGGTTTATGAGCCAAACTTCTAACAGGTCCTTGTCTATTTGATTTTGTGAGGCTGAGAATTTAATTTAGAGGCCAGCAGTGGTGGCACATGCCTTTAATCCTAGCACTCAGGAGGCAGAGGCAGGCGGATCTATGAGTTCAAGGTGAGCCTGGTCTAAAAGCAAGTTCCAAAACAACTAAGGCTACATAAAGAAACCCTGTCTTGAAAACAAAACAAAAATAACAAGAAAAAAGGAGAATTGAACTTCGGAGTACTTGAATGCAAATGCTCTATCACTGAGCCATAATCCCAGCCCATAAAAAGTTAATAAAGAAATAGAACCATGGGGCTGGAGAGGTGGCGAAATGGTTAAGAACTCAGGGGAGTCAGTTTCCAGCACCACAGAGGAGCTCACAACCCCTCTAACTCCAGGGGCTCAGACACTGTCTTCTGGCCTCCTCAGGTTTCTTTGTACACATAGCGTACATTCACACAAACAGATACAACCAAATAAAAATAAAACCTAAAAAGAAAGAAAGAAAGAAACGGAGCACTAGATCTGGGACTGTAGCTCACTGGCCGAGTGTTTGCTTTCTGTACATAGGATCCTGGGTTCAGTCCTCAGCATCACACACACACACACACACACACACACACACACACACACACACACACACACACAGGAAAGGAAGGAAGGAAGGAAGGAAGGAGAAAGAAAAAAGAAGGAAACTAGAGCCAGGCCGAGTGGCGCACTACAGTATGGCTGTTTCTTCTCAGTTAGACTCCACCATTCTAGTCATGAAGTAGACCAGCTGTGATCACTCACATGAAATCCTAGTGAAAAATCACAAGGCTCACTCACCCACCCTCAAGGTCATACAGGAGGTAAACATTTGCTGGGCAAAGTGGCGATGCATTTTTTTTCCTGAGTCATCCCTGCTGGGGATGGAGTTCCTAGAAACATAGATGTCCAAGGTTACCCGTGCTCTTATAAACAGCCCTGATAACATGAGGTCACCACGGTGGCCTGGAACAGAACCCTTTCTTTGGTTTGTTAATGTCCTCTTTATCTGGGGTGGATAGACATAACAAAGAAAAAAGAGAAAGTTGGGCTGGCAGGATGACTCCATGGATAAAGGAGCTTGCTACCAAGACTGATTCTGAGTCCCACCCTCTGACCTCCACAGTAGTGGTAGGAAACTGACTCCCTCAAGTTATCCTCTGAACTCTACACATATGTGCTGTGGGTGCTCACACACACGGGCTATAACAATAAAGTCTCATAAAGCTTGTGAAAAAGATTTGCTAACAAGGACAGAATCTTCTGTTCATGTTTCTTCCTCACAAGGAGGCCGATTTCAGCCTGTGTCATGGCACATGTCTATGTTTTGGGCATGGAGAGTTCAAAAGTGCCCTGGGCTGCACAGTGAGACTGTGTTTAAGGGTTGTTCACTGACTCAACTGATTATTTTAGTATGTATTTCCGCATCACATTTATAGTATTTCCCAACTAAGAAGCACGGCTCCTCTTGGGCCTTCAGTGTTGGGAGTTATTGATTCACCTTCCCCTATAAAAAGGGACAGCGCCTGGCTCACAAACAAACAAACCAAAACACCAAACGATCGAGGGTGAGCTAGCACTACATCCATTTATGCAAAAATGA
Source organism: Peromyscus eremicus (assembly GCF_949786415.1). Taxonomy (NCBI): domain Eukaryota; kingdom Metazoa; phylum Chordata; class Mammalia; order Rodentia; family Cricetidae; genus Peromyscus; species Peromyscus eremicus. Next base: position 58,549,366 of record NC_081423.1, on the reverse strand, counting down.
ACTTGGTTTGTTTGAGTCAAGGTCTCACTGTGTGGTCCTGGCTGCCCTGGCTTTATAGACCATCTGGCCTTGACCTCACGGACAACTGCCCACCTCTGCCTCCAGCGTGCTGGACTAAAGGTGCATGACTTGGCTCAAAAATTGATTTTTTATTGATTTATATTGTTGCCATGGGGTCTTTTATAACCCAGCCTGGCTTCAAACTTGAGAGATGGGGATGACTGGACCTTCTGACCCTGCTGCCTGCATTTCTCAAGGGCTGGGCTTATAACCCTTCACTAACATGCCTGGTCTATGTAATTGTGCAGGTGTAGGGATGGAGTCTAGGGCTTAGTGAGTGCTAGACAAGCACTCTACCAATTAAGCTACAACCCCAGCCCAGTTATTAACATCATCAAAATTTCAATCATATTGGGAGAAGTTGGGAGTAGATGGGAAGGAGTCCATGGGAAGCTGGAGGGCTGTGCCAGTACTCAGGGGACTGATGTGAGAGATTTATTTCAAGTTTGGTACTAGCGTGGCTACAAAGTGAAACTCTGTCTCAAACAGAGAAAGAAAGAAGCATGAACTCGTTAATAAACTACAGAGCTATCCAAAGAGTAAAGGTCCCATCTGGGACCAAGTGTAAAGAAAGGCTCTTGGAATCTACAGGCCACTTGGTGAGTTTCGCTTTTATCTTAAGGAGAAAGCTACCCAGGATGCACTTTATACCTGTATGAAACTGACAAACAACAAATTCAGTAAGTGTTAAAAAGAAAGAAAGGGCCAGGCCGCGGTGGCACATACCTTTAATTCTGGAGGCAGGGCCAGGCAGATCTCTGTGAGTTGGAGGCCAGGTTGGTCTACAGAGCAAGATCCAGGACAGGCACTAAAACAACACAGAGAAACCCTGTCTCGGGGGAAAGAAAAGAAAAGAGAAGAAAAAAGGAAAGGAGGGATATATGTCAGTGGTGGAACGCGTGCCAGGCTCTGGGTATCCTGCTCCTGACACACAGGCACTCACAAACACACCACTGGACAGTCTAAAGCAGGGAAAGACGTGATAGACTGACTTTCTAACAATCACAGACTGTGTGGAGAATGTCTCTAAGGCTGCCATTGTCACCAGGCTAGAACTGATGGTTATTCAAAGGAGGATGGGGGATAGCAGAGATGGAAAAAGAGGTGGGGATGTGAGCCATTCTAAGCCTGGTGATTAACTGCACATGTGTGTAGGGTCTATAGGGTGGGATAGCTAGAGGAGGCCTGTGCTCTAGCTATCTATGTAATCTATGTAAATTATTACATAATGAGCTTAAGGTAGTTGCTATGCACAGCCTGGAAGATTCTGGAAAGGGTGCAGGCTTGGGTGGAAAGGTACTGAGTGAAGTTCTGACGTCCCCTTAGATGTCAGGATGCAACAAGCCTACCCTCCATAGGTAGTCCGCTCCTACCCAGGCTACTGGTCCTTTGGATCACCTGTCTATGTCCATCATTCTCGTTCTATCCTCTGAATGACTCCCACTTACCCAGTTTAACAAAATGCTGGCTGCGGGCTCCTGAGGCCAGGGCTCTGGCTCCTTTACTCGTTATTATACCTTGCCCTGTTTGCTTGGGACCTACTGGGGCCTTTATAAATACTTGTTAAAAAGGGGAACACTCGGAATGACAAAGTAAGACGACGATGCTTCCTTAGATCACAGTACCGGTAGCTGTGCTTGACAGTCTGTAAATATTTTAAAAACCAATTCAAAGTGGATCAAAGACCTTAATTTGAAACCCGAAACACTGAAACTTCTAGAAGAAAACATAAGGGATACCCTTCAAGATATTGGTGTATGCAAGAACTTTTTGAATAAAACATCAACAGCGCCGGGCAGTGGTGGCGCACGCCTTTAATCCCAGCACTCGGGAGGCAGAGGCAGGCGGATCTCTGTGAGTTCGAGGCCAGCCTGGTCTACAAAGTGAGTTCCAGGAAAGGCGCAAAACTACAGAGAAACCCTGCCTCGAAAAACCAAAAAAAAAAAGAAAAAAAAACAAAACAAAAAAAAAAAAACATCAACAGCACAGAAACTAACCATCCTCAACAGACATGACTACGTGAAAATAAAAGGTCGCTGCACAGCAAAGGAAACAATCATCATTTTTCCCCATTCTCTGTGTATGCCTGGCTGTCCTGGAACTCACTCTGTATCCCAGGCTGGCCTAGAACTCACATAGATCTGTCTGCCTCTGCCTCCTGAGTCCTGGGATTAAATGTGCACACCACTACCACCTGGCATGATTTTTTTTTTTTTTTTTTTGGTTTTTCGAGACAGGGTTTCTCTGTGTAGCTTTGCGCCTTTCCTGGAACTCACTTGGTAGCCCAAGCTGGCCTCGAACTCACAGAGATCCGCCTGGCTCTGCCTCCCGAGTGCTGGGATTAAAGGCGTGCCCCACCACCGCCCGGCTTTTTTTAAATTTTTCTTTTTTTTTTTTTTTTCTTTTTTTTTTTTATTTCTTTTTTTTTTTTTTAAAGATTTATTTACTTATTATGTATACAGAAGAGGGCTCCAGATCTCATTACAGATGGTTGTGAGCCACCATGTGGGTGCTGGGGATCGAACTCAGGACCTCTGGAAGAGCAGTCAGTGCTCTTAACCTCTGAGCCATCTCTCCAGCCCCTTTTTAAATTTTTCGAGACATGATTTTTCTGTGTAGTTTTGGTGCCTGCTGTCTGGGATCTTGCTCTGTAGACTAGGCTGGCCTCAAACTCACAGAAATCCGCCTGGCTCTGCTGGGATTCAAGGCATGCACCACCACTGCCCGGCCCTGGCATGAATTTTTCAGATTCATTATACAGTAAAGAAATACTACTGCAGCTGCCTTAAGCAGCACAAATTTCTCTCTCCCAACTCCCTAGGGTCCCAGGCATCACTTGGATTACTGTGGGGGAGGGGCACCTTTGGATTGGGCAAAGATTTAGATTTAGGAGGAAGGAAGGGCAGGAGGTTGGGGCAGAGTATACTCAGACAAGCAGCTAAAGGGAACAGGTGAGTCTGTGGCACTCCAGCTCCAAGGGCTTATCTGGCCTCCTCTTGCACTGCCTGAACTTGGGATCTGTATGTCTCTCAGCCACCAGGACTGGCACCATCGGCTGGGGAAGGTCAAGGAGATGAAGTAATTCTCTCAAGGGCATGAGCAGGTGGGGCTGAGTGAGAGGGCAAAGATTAATTGAGAAATCTGAGGCTGGAGACATGGCTCAACAGATAAGAGCACTACTGCTCTTGTAGACGAACTGAGTTTCATCGCCAGCCCCCTTTACTGACTGATTACAGTCGTTCATGACTTCATTTTCAGGGGATGCAACCAACCCCCTCGTCTGGCCTCTGTGGGCACCAGGCATGCACTTGAAGCACACACATGTAAGCAGGCTAATATTCATACACATAAAATAAAACTAAATAAACCACGAGCCAAGTGTGGTGGTACATGCCTCTAATCCTAGCTCTTGAGAAGCAGAGGCAAACGGATCTGTGAGATTTGAAGCCATCCGGGTCTACAGTGTGCATTCCAGGACAGCCAGGGCTACATCCTTCATATATACACTTATTCCCTGGAATATGTCAGATGTTATCCCAAGGTTTGTGTTTTCGGTGGTGGTAGGCAGGGAGCCCTTTCCAGGGACCCTCATGTTATCCTCTAAACACACAGGGCTTGTACTCTTATCTCTGTAGAAAGAAAGACTCCCTGAGACTGAGAGTCACGTCTGTGTCCGGATCCTGCAGAAGGTGTGTGGTGATCTACCAGATCCGAGGCAGGTACTGCTCAACAATGCCAACATCAGTGGCCGTCATGTCTGCAGAGGAAAGCTGGGCAAAGACTGCAGTCTTGAAAAGTGCAGGAATCGATAGTTGCTGACTGGTCTGGCTGACTTTCAAACGGAAACATCCTGACGTGGAGATGCCATTTCGGAGGTAATTATCTGAACGGATTGACCTTCGTCTCTCCCACTCTTCCACTCTGGAGCTCCTTCACTCTCAACTCTACTCCTCCCCACTTACGTAAATCTGAGGGGTTTTCCAATGAATTTCATTTTTTCCAGAGTCTTTGCTGACCATTCTCCCCCTACCCCCCCTTTCTCTCTCTCTCCCTCTCTCCCCCCAATCTCTTCTCTGTTTTTCTGTAGCCCAAGCTGGTCTTGAACGTATCACATACCTGAGTCTAGCCTTGAACTCCTCATCCTTCGATCTCAGCTTCCTAAGGGCTGGGATTACAAGTGTGTCCTCAGGCCTAGTTAGATTTGCTCTTTTAAAAATAATTTTTAATATTAAAAATGTCCTTACATTTCTTGGTGTATTTCTTTATTATTTTTTGGTGGTGTGTATGCGTAGGTACACATGTGTGTGACGTGCCTGTGGAGGTCGAAGGATAACCCAAGGGAGGTGGTTCTCACTCTTCACCAGGTGGTCAGTTTTGGTAGAAAGCACCTTGATTCTGGGCCACCATCACAGGACCTGGGTTTGCTGTTTTTTTAATTCTTACATTTGTACTTTTTTGTTTTGTTTTTGTTTTCCCCTTTGGGGAAGGAGGACTCACGCCACAGTGCACATGAGGAAGTCTGAGGAGAGCTTGTGAGAGTCTATTCTATCCTTCCATCATGTGGGCCCTGAGGATCAAACTCAGGTTATTAGGCCAAGTGTGGTGGTGCACGCCTTTAATCATAGCATTTGGGAGGCAGAGGCAGGTGGATCTATGGAGTTCCAGGCCAGCCAGAGCTAAAACAAACAAACAAACAAAAAAAACAAAAAACCAAAAACCAAAAACAAACAAACAAAAAAACCCACAGTAACAAAAAAACCTCAGGTTATCAGTCCTGATAGCAAGCATCTTTATCTACTGAGACATCTCCTTGGTTCCTACGTTTGTTTTCTGGGCACAGAGGATCTACTAACACTTCAGTTATTTGTAGGTCACAAAGAGAATGTGCTAGCCTGGCCTGGTATGTAGTACACTTCCATACTCACAGGTCTAGGTCCTAAGCCATAGAGGCAGGAAGATCAGGAAAAATTCAATGCCAGCCTCCACTACATCCAATCCAACTTCTCTCTCTCTCTCTCTCTCTCTCTCTCTCTCTCTCTCTCTCTCTCTCTCTCCCTCTCTCTCAAACACACACACACACAAAACAACAACAATAACAACAAAACCCACAAAACAAACAGAAAGAGAGATATAGAGAAAGAGAGAGAGAGAGAAAAAGAGGGGGGAGGGAGGGGGAGAGGCGGAGGGGAAGGAGAGGCAGAGAAATCAGTAACAGGAAGCCCTCCCAAGTCCAAGCCTCCACAACCCACACCATATTGCAAACCAGGATGCCACGGGAGCCAAGAGAAATGGCTCAAAGCAATCACACTCACAATAGACTAATGAAATCATTTGCATAGCCATTTATTCCTGTATAATAAGGATAGTGTTCTGAGACCTAAAATCTCAATGTTCTCTCCCCAGTGAAGCTCCTCTCCTCTGCTGGAAGGCAGAGTCTATCAGCAAATGACTGACAGTCTCGAGGATTACTTCACCTGGCCTTGGTATTACCCCAGTGACCAGACCCACATCAAACAAAGCACCTGCCAAAACCCACATTTAAAAAAAAGGAAAATTCTTTGTGCTGGGCATTGAACACAGGACCTCAAGAATGCTCCGTCATGCTACAGCTGCCATGTCCAATGTTTTCTGCTTTGGTTTGTTTGTAGAGACGGGATTTCATGTAGCCCAGGCTGGACCCCTGATCCTCCTGCTTGTCATTCCCAAGGGCTAGCATTACCAGCATATGCCAGCCACCTTGCCAGGCTGCAGTCTTTGCTCGGTATTTTCTCTGCTTTGCTCCTGTTTTTCTGACTGCAATGGAGATCTCATGCGATGTTCTCTCTTTGCTTCTCATTCTCTTTCCCCCTCCCTCCCCATCCCTTCGTTCCTCCTTTTCCTCGCTCCTTCTGGATGTTGCTTTACATGCTGTCCCCGCCCCCGTGAGTCTCCTCTGCCCTGCCTGTCCTTCTGTTTCACTGCACCTCTGAAGACTCGACCCTCTCCCCCCCAATCTCTGCCTCCCTGTTGCTGTCAGCCTGTCTGCCTCTCACTGCAGCTGCCCATCTCCAGGTCAACACACTTCCTGCTTCTATACAGCAAACCCTCTCTCCCGCCTCCGCCCCTGCTTCTCGGTCCCCTCTCTTATTCCCCCTCTTCTCCGTCTCCACCTCTCTCTCACTCTGTTAATTTCTCCATTGGCCACTACCACCTCTGTCTCTCCTGAGTCTACTTTCAATGTTTTGATGTCTAGACTAGCTGGGCCTTCCTCTCTTGGGGTCCCTTTCTGTCCCGTTTTATTCCCTGTTTTTCCTGCTTTCTTGGTGATCATTCCATCAACACTATGATCTGGCTCCTCTCAGCTTCGGTAACAAGCTTTGTCAATATGTCTGCTGAAGCTTTGCTCTCCTTGCGCTCAAGCTCTCACTTCCTGGCTTCTCTGTGGGGTTTAATCTTTCTCTCTTCTACCCAGACCGCTATCTGTGCACATCTGTCTCCCTCATCCTCTTTGTCTCTCTCTCCCTCTCTCCCTCCACTTCTTAGCATCGTCTTTTTTTTTTTTTTTTTTTTTTTTTTATGGTTTTGGTTTTTTTCGTTTTTCAAAACGGAGTTTCTCTGCGTAGCCCTGGCTGTCCTGGAGCTCACTCTGTGGACCAGACTGGCCTCAAACTCACAGAGCTCTGCCTGCCTCTGCCTCCCGCGTGTTAGGATTAAAGGTGTGCGCCACCAACGCCTGGCCTTAGCAGCGCTTTTTAAAAGCCCCTCCCTCCTGCCTCCTGTATCCTTTCTGAGGGTGACTAGGGGTTATCACTTTTTTTTTTCCCCCTTTGGTTTTTCGAGACAGGGTTTCTCTGTGTAGCTTTGTGCCTTTCCTGGAACTCACTCTGTAGTCCAGGCTGGCCTCGAACTCATAGAGAGATCTGCCTGCCTCTGCCTCCCAAGTGCTGGGATTAAAGGCGTGCGCTACCACCGCCCAGCCAAGGGGTTATCACTTTACTGTTCAATACAACAGTAACCCTAATCTGCTCCACAGTTCCTGTAACCTGGACGTTCAGACTAGAAAGGGAGGAGACTGCATGCAATAGGAGACTAGCTGTGGAGCCAGGAGGAGAGAGCCTTCAAAAGACTCCAGAAGAGGGTCAGTCAGCTATCCTGTCCCTCTGGCTCTTCTCCCCTGCTGGGCCTCTGCCTCAGTGCTCAACACAACCCAGAGCCTTAAAAGGCTTTGCATTGGGTGATCACACTGGGTATTCAGTCCAGATGGTTCAGTCTCTTCTGTGGCTCCTGGCTCTGTGCCGCCTTAGGAGAGACACCATGTTCATCTAAGAATTTACATTTCTTTAAAAAGGTCAGAAGATACATAAGTATTAGAAAGGCTGTGTGGGGGGCTGGAGAGATGGCTCAGAGGTTAAGAGCACTGGCTGCTCTTCCAGAGGTCCTGAGTTCAATTCCCAGCAACCACATGGTGGCTCACAACCATCCATAATGAGATCTGGGGCCCTCTTCTGGCCTGTAGGTGTATATGCAGACAGAACACTGTATACACAATAAATAAATCTTTAAAAAAAAAAAAAAGAAAAAAGAAAGAAAGGCTGTGTGCAGCAGAGTAGGGTTGAGTACAATCCTAGTACTTGCAGTCTCACCCAGAGGATGGGAGGTATCAGCAACGATTGTACTGGCCTGGCTTCTGTCTGTCCCTGGCAACTGCCATGCTCATCCCTCCTGGCAACAGATAATGTTTCTTGTGCTCTCATCTCACTGCCAGAATTTGATCATAAATGAGATCTCTCTGATTCTAGAAGAACCTCCTGTCCCACTGTCTGTCCTAACGCTGGAGCAAAGGAATTCACTGAGCGGTAATCGAGGTTCCCATGAAGCCACTAACATTCACATTTCTTCTTGGGTCTTGGGAAGGGGAGAGAAGTGAGTTAGCTGGAAAAGGTCCTGAGATGCTGATAATACAGTCTAGCCCTTGCTACACAGTAGACTGTGCAGGGAAGGCTACCATCTCCTCTTCCCGGCCCCAGGCCCCCAGGGCTGACAGAAGAGGAAGTCTCCACTTCTCTAGTCTTTCAGATTGAGAGTGGAATTGTTCCTGGTGACAGGCTCACCATCATGCGTCTTGATGTGACGAATCTCCTTGTGCACAGTGATAAATGAGTTGGGCCGAGACTGCAAGACATCCCTGATCAGAATTCGGATACCCAATGAGATGCTCATGGTACCCACAGTGACCAGCCCAGTTATACCAAGGATGACCAAAGCAGGAGGCACCTGGTAGTACTGCCGAAACAACCACAGCGTCATCCATCCTAGAGGTAGAAGGCGGAAGAGGGCCAGAGTGGCCAGGGTGGCCCAGCTGGTTACTCTGAAGGCCCAGGACGAGGCCTTATGGGAAAGCAGCAGCAGCCTCCGCAGATGCAAACAGACGGAGTTCAGCTCCAGAAGCAGAGATACCACAGCGAAGCCCACGTAGTGGCCCGACAGAACCGCGATGCTCAGGCAGCTCACTACCTGGGGGTGAGGTTCAAAGTCAGACCTTTGCGCACCTGTGCCCGTCAAGTCCCGCCAGCCTAATCTCTATAGAGGGGATGCACAAGCATTTTGTAGGACTCCCCCCAGACCTGACCTTTCTGCTGACCCTTATCTAGGACGCATGAGCAGCCTTCACCCAGAGCCTGTGTCACCCTGGAGCTACACTATTTGCATAACACACTCCAGGTTCCATTCCTGGCTTTTTCTGCCTCATTCCCACATCCTATACCATGACTCCTCCTTCTCAGCAAAACTCTGTATCCGTGTTTTCATGACCAGATGGACGTTTGTGGGGGATCCAAACTCGTTGGGTAATGCCCAGACTCCAAACTGTGGCTAGCAGTCAAAACCTCCCTCCAGTTCAGTCCAAGACGGGGAAGATAGGTTTTCAGGGGACTCTGTGGGAAAGTCAGAGGACAGAAGACTGAAGAGCGGTTGGGAGTGCTTCCTTTCTGTCTGGCGTCTCCCTTTCAGTCTTACCACCACATGGTGACCGAGAAGGTCCCAGGCCTGCGCCAAAGTCTGATTCCACAGCATGTCAACTCCATCCGCCAGGAAATAACCTGTGGGCATGGGGGAGGATTATCAGGCTCCTCGATGGTGCACAGCCTAGAGAGGTGTCTCAAGTCCCACTTTTCCCAGGTCCTTAATCCCTCACAGCAAACCTCCAGCAACACCTGCTCCATTCCAAAGCGGGGGCGGGACCTAGAATTCCCGTTTCAACACTGCCTTCCGTGGCCCAGCCTTTTCTAGACACTCACCCACTGACACCGCTACCAGGGCCACTGCCCACGATGGGTGGCCATGAATCGGGTCGGTAATCATCTGAGGATAAAGCCACAGCCTGGGGAAGATGGGGGGCTAAGGTCAATTTCTCCAAGACCTAGATCCAGCCTTCCCCTGGGTACTCCCACCCGCCTGCAACTCAACCCAGCTCCAGACTTTGAAGACCTCGAATCTATCTATTCTAAAAGGTACCCACCCAGTGTTCCGATCAGTCTTCCATGCCCTCGTCTCCACCCCCACCCCTCAGTGCTTCGTCAATCTCTAAGTTCCGCACCCGACCAGCGCCCCTGATCCAGAAAGTAGGCTATGGATCAGCGAAACGAAAATGTTCCGCCACATCCAGCTGTCCTGAGTAGATTCCGGGGTGGGCAGCAGCTGCAGTCCCCAGTGCAGCCCCCGAAACGACGCGAAGGAGGCACCAGCCACAAAGAGTCCCCAGGATGCCATGGTCTGGCAGGTCAGCTAGGCTTCAGTTTGTGTCTTCGATCCCCGTGCCTGGTGGACGGGACCTCAAAGTGCCCCGGCGGAGTCGGGATCTGGCTTTTCCACGGAGCTGTGCCTGGGGCTTCCTCGCCTGCCTTGCCTTTCCAACATGTTGTAACTTTCCCCTGCTTGTCCACGCCCCTATCCCTCGCAGGGCAGTGATTGGTTCAGCTGTGGGGCCACCACCAGTGGAGCCATAGAAATAATGGCCGTCCCGACCCTGCCTGGGGTTAGCGGGTTGGGGGCTCCCGGGCATCAAGTCCGGCAACGGAGCTCAGACCCCTTCCTGCACAACACTAGAAGTCTTTTCCAACGCCACGAGTCTCCAAAACCCCTCAGAGTTCCAGAAAGCGATCTAGTCAGCCTTACCTGACTGGTCTGGGGCTCCGCCCACTAACTTTCACATTCTGCTCTGATTTCCTCATCTCTCACCTACTGGTCATCTTTACCCACAGCCCCAAAGGTAGAAGGCTAGAGCAGCCAACCCCTGAAGGCCCACACCTTGCACCACCTCACCTTTACCTGAGAGCATTGCTAGTTAGGCAGAGGTGCCCTCGGCCCACCTGTCATTCTCTTACATAGCACTTCCCAAACCGAAGAGCGATCCATCCCCGCCCCCTCTTTGGGGATCCCTTCCCAAGTCCCGTCCCGTCCCCCCCCCCCCCCCCCCCCGCTACTGGGGATCTTTATTAGGCAGAGAAGGCAAATGGAAATCACTACTACCACATACCTGAAATGCATCCTCCTTCCCTCCCCAGGCCTCAAGAAAAAGGCCCGTTCAAGAGATAAACACCCACAGTGACAACACTATAAGCCTGTTCAGATTCTAGACCTGTTTGGCTTTAAGAAACATCCTCTCCAACCCCAAATTCCCTGGAGTGACTGGTTTTGAGCATTTTCCTTCTTTCTTACTCTGAGCCACACCTCCTTAGCTGGCTGACAGCCAGAAGTCTGAGGCATGCTTCCTGTATGCAGAGCAAGTGCGTGGATTCAGCCAACTAAAAGAACGAAGTTCACAGGGCAGACTTCAACGTGGTGAGCACCTGCTTAGCTCGTACAAGGCCCTGGGTGTGATTCCCAGCAACACACACACACACACACACACACACACACACACACATTCAAGAAGCAATAGGTGCCCCAAACAAACATTTTCACCAAGGCACTAGGTACAGCCCATCCTCCTACATCCAGTTCTCTGAAGTTTAAAAAAATTACCGCCGGGCAGTGGTGGCGCGCGCCTTTAATCCCAGCACTCGGGAGGCAGAGCCAGGAGGATCTCTGTGAGTTCGAGGCCAGCCTGGGCTACCAAGTGAGTTCCAGGAAAGGCGCAAAGCTACACAGAGAAACCCTGTCTCGAAAAACCAAAAAAAAAAAAAAAAAAAAAAAAAAAAAATTACCTCAAGGACTGAAGAGATGATGGCTTTAGTGGCTAGGAGCGTTTGCAGCTCTTCTAGAGGACCTGAGTTCAATTCCCCACATCCTTATCAGACAGCTCAGAACAGCATATAACTCTAGCTCCAGAGAACGTGATGTTCTCTTCTGGCTCTGCAGGCAGCCACATCAGGTGCACATACCCCCACACAGACACACAATATAAATCTTTTCAAAATTACATAGAGGGGGTGAAGGGATGGCCCAGAAGTTAGCACTGGCTACTCTTGCAGAGGACCTATGTTCGATTCCCACCACCCATGTGGTGGCTCAAAATAGTCCAACTCCAGTTCCAAGAGGTTCTAAGCCCTCTTCTGGCCTCTGGAGGCACCAAGCACAAGAATGGAGCATATACATGCATTCAGGCAAAACACTCATACACATAAAAAAGTAGAAATTTTAAAAATCACATTTACCTTTCGTTATCATTTATTTAACATGCAAAAGCAATATACAATTAGTATAGAAAACTTAGAATGACTGGAAAACAAGGGGGAAACTCACAATTGCTCTATCCCACCATTCAAAAATAACCACTCCTAACATTTTGAGTCTACTTTGAGTCTTTTTTTTTAGTCTATGTATTACAAGTATGCACTCATATTTTAAAACAAATTGTTTAAAGACAAAATTAAGGTCACAAAACTCACACTTTTTATAATCTTTTTAATATTCAAAGAGCATTTTTCTTTCCAGTCAATTTTTCTTCTGCAGGACTCTGGATGGCTGTGCAGTACTCCACCACTGGGATGAATATAATTCACTCAAGCAACCCCCCACTGCGAATTTTCATGACAGCAGAAAAGGAATAGATTTCCAAACAGCAGAAAAAGAATGGATTTCCAAACATCATCCCTGAGATGAGCATTTTATAACCAAACTCTGATTTTAAGATACATTTCTAGAACCACAAAATTACAAGGCCAAAAGACATCTCTTACAATGTTTGACGCCACTACCCACAACGTATGGGAGTGTTCCTTCGGCCTCCACTGACTTGTACCATGATGAGGGGAAATGCTTCCAGCAATGTCAGCCTTCTTTTAATTGCTTTTTTTTTTTTTTTTGAGACAAGTGTCTTATGTAGTCCAGGCTGGCTCAGAACTCACTGTGTAGCAGAGGATGACCTTGGATGTAGGATCCTCTTACCACCACCTCCAGGGTGCTGGGATTATAGGCCTGTGCCACCACACCCAGGTCTAGGCAATGCAAATAGAACCAGGACTCTGTGCATGCTGAACAAGCATTCTCCCAACTCCGCTACAGCCCCAGCCAAAACTATGTTTTTCCATAGTGTTACACATTTGAGTCTCTCTTTGAATTTGCTCTGTATTTCCTTTCAGAGGTGGCTCATGCTCCTCCAGGGTCATTATATAGAAACTGCGGGGTAGAGAAGAGACAGGACCATACTTCATTATGGGTCTTCATCTCCAAGGGAAGTAGGTCTGGAGAGGAGATGGCTGGAAGCTTGTCTTTCACGGAGGCTGGCTGTTCTGTTTCCTGGTGTTCTCCAGGCTTCTGTGTGCCCCTCTGACCAATGTCTGGGACAGGCCCTTGTGGCTCCAGGCCAGGTCCTTCACTGGTCTTCTTCCTGCCTCTGTGTTTCCAGGCTGCCCTTCCTCACCTCTGAGGCTCCATTTTGGGTGAAGATAGCAGAGCCATGAGCCCAGTGCTGGAGGGACACACTGTGGCCAGTGGTGTGAGGAGGGGAGAAGGCAGGGCCGAGGGACAGGGCAATCTTTGTTGCAGGGTCCGAGTAGACTCGGCCTCCCCACCCGCCTCGGCTGCAGTCCCTTACACATCCTACCCTCATCTCAGGCTGCAGTGGGGCTGGCTTCTGTGGTCTATTCTCCCCTATGACTCAGTTTCTCATAAATGAGAATAGGCTAGGACGACTCCTCCTTCTCCTGCCCAGCAGAACAAACAGCTTCCTGTAGCCCCTGAACCCCATCTTCTGGTAGGGAGACTGGGCCAAAGGTGAACCACAGTCAGAGCCCAAGCCCAAGAATGTCTCAGGAGCTAGAGGCAGCAGAAGGGGGGCTCCTATCATTACAACCCGTCTCCCCGATGGCTGGAGGAGACAATTTCTTGCCTGCCCAGCACTGAGCTGAGTCTCACTATCCTGGAAAGCAAAGGCAGAAAATAAATGGCAGTGGCTGTTGGGGCCCAACCAGAAGCTGCAGTCTTACTTGGGGTGGAGGGGAGACCTTGGGTCACCCCTGTATGATGAGAAGTCAGCATAGGACCAGCCTCCCACTAGCATTGGTCTTAACCCTAACCTTTCTCTCCACCCCAATCCCCCAGAGCTGGGTGTGTAGTCAGGGGGTGGGGGAGGGACAGCAGTTTATAGGAAGAGCCGGAGCCGTTTGGTTTCCACCCACGGAAAGAGAAGAGCCCAGGCTGAGTCAGCACAGGTGGACTTCTGATGCCCTCCTGCCTACTCATCTATGGGACTCCCCATTTCACAGATGGAGAAGTAGACATGTGTAAGGGTCCCCACAGAGGTAAGTACCCCTCAACCCAAAATCTGGACCAATCTAAAAGATACAGAGAAAGGTAAATGCACGGGTGACCACTTAGATCAGAATTTCGGTGTCACCTCCCCGGGAGTACATTTACTTTGGGACCTCATGTGAAAGGAAAGTTGGGGCAGGGGTGAAAGATAAGGCAGGCCTACAAGGAAGTCTTGGTGAACAGGTAGGCAGTCTTTCCTTCCGTTCCTTCCCATTGCCACACAGAGATCAGCTAACCTTGGGGAGGTGGGGCCACCTATTCCCCAATTCAGTCAGGGCCTTTAACCTGAATCTCTGGCTGGGCCAGTGCGGGTAAGGGCTCCCCGGGGCACCTTCCCTTAAAGCCATCACCCCAGCTGTCCAGCCCTTCCCAACCCCAGTTCTGTCACCTTCCAGATGGTAGGCAAAGAAGCTGCTCTTCCTCTTCCTCCTCGAAGCCAGGGGCAGAGGGCAACAGTTCTTCAACTGGCAGCTTTAGCTGGGTCAGGACATAAAGCTTGCCACTGAAGAACTACTGCGGCTCAGCCAGGTGAGAGTGTGGGAGGCCCAGGTTCCTAAACGGGAGGGAAGAAAAACAGGAACGCTCAGAACAGGGCTGGGGGACAGCGACAGGGACTCACTAGCTCTAGATGACTTTCAATACCTTCTAATGAGGGGTTCTTGAGTGAGAGGCAAGAGGCTCCTAAATGCACGTCTCTTGCCCCGCTTTACAGACCAGGAGGCACTAGCAACCCTTGGCAACCGGCTGAGGACTCCAGCATCTTCAGCATTCAAAGGGCAGGGTCTAGAACCTAGGTCCCAAGTGAAAAAGCAGACTTCAGGTCCAGAGATGGGAGTTCTGAGATTGGCTCAACTGACTTGCTCTTAGTGAGTTCAGCAGGAAGGAGGGTTGGTGGAGGATTAGAATGGGGAGGAGGGCTAGAGTTTGGAAGGTCAGCAGGGGCTCTGAGGAGTATGAGGGAGAGGACAGCTGACCAAAGGCAGGAGGGGAGGGAGGTATGGGCAGGGTGGCTGGGCAGCTTCCTCAGGACTCTGAGATGCCAGGCATTCCGCTTGCACATTCCGGGTACATCTGGTATGAATTCCAGGCTGTCTGCCGGCCCCTCCACGTCTGAACTTTGTTCCAAGTTCCAAGCCCCGCCCCCACAGTTCCAACGCATGAATCAGCAGGAAAAGCCGGGGCCCTGCAGCATGGCCCAGGGAGGGGGCTGGGGGCGTGGCAGGCTAGAGGGCTGTGAGCTGGAGAGGGTGGTTCTGCACAGTCAGTCCAAGGGCATGGCCACTGCCAGATCGAGGGGCCAAGGAGATTGTGCCTTGGGATTTCTATATTCAGGGAGTGGAAAGATTACGGCGGGGTGGGAGATTTTCAAATTCCAAAAAAGCCTCTTGGGAAGCATAAACTTTGTGGTATCTTCCTTCTCCTAGGTGATCAGTTTCTGTCCACTCCTCTCTCTGCCGGAGATGGCTCTGTTCAGCTACAGGGTTCATTGGCTGCTGAGAGTTTGTGCCAAGCAGGTGCCCTTGGCTGCCGGGCGGACGGGGTGGGCCCAGGGCACTGACCCTCTGACCAGCTGCTCCATCAACCCTCTGGCACCTCGACAGCTTCTAGCCTACTCTGACAGCCAGGATGACAGGCCAAATGAGTTGGAGGCTGAAACTACGGCCAGAGGGAGGTGGGGACGTTAGCCTAGCCGGAGGCCGTGGGGAGGGGCCAAGAGTTGGCCAGGAGGTGGGGAGAGAGGGAGCCCAGCGATGACTAACCCAGGCGCCCCACCCAGCCAGCCGGCTTCCCAGGCGGTCATGGCCAAGCCGGGGCTAGGGGCCTCACCACCGGACATACTGGGGGGAGGTGCAAAGGTGACCTTCTCTCTGTCCAAGACGGCCAGTTAGGCTGGGGGGGGTGCGGGTAGAGTTTCCAGGCCCTCCTCCTGTCCGCCCCCCCAACCTCCGCCCAACCGCGGTGAAACCCTAACCTTTGGGTTGCATAAGGCCTCTGCACCGCCGCCCCCTACTCCTTTCCCCTCCCCCCTTACATAACATCCCGGGAGGGAACGAGAGGAGGGGCTGGCCCGCCCAGCGACCCCTTCCCTGCCAGGGACTTGAACTGGCCCTGACACAGTCAGCGCCGGTAGAAGCAGTGCACCTCCACACTACTCGCTCCCCCAGATTCTCCCCAGGCTAAATGGTCAGCTCCCGGATCCTCAAACCAGAGGGCGTCGGGGTTAGACGTCCCCAGCCCTCTGGTCTCTCATCTTTTCCCCCAATTACCTCTCCAGACCTTCTGCCACGATTCCAGTCCGAGACCCTCTCTTTAAACGTCCAGACACACTACTCTGGCCAGTCCAGGGCCCCTCTCCCGGGAGCGTCCCCGTCCCCGCCGCCCCCTCTCCCCTCCCCCAGAAGGGCAGGGTGTGGTCGCCAGGACCCTACTTTCCCCCATCACCCTGTTACCGTGATTTCCCCCGGAATGACTGGGTCCCCAGATCACACCCACCTGATGCTGGGTGTGGGGGTTGCTGAGGACAGGGGAGCAAAATCACTGCGTCCTCTCCGCACGGCCGACCGCTCTGTCTCTTCCCATCGCCCAGCACACACCGGCTCC
The DNA here is from genome assembly GCF_949786415.1 of Peromyscus eremicus. Classification (NCBI taxonomy): domain Eukaryota; kingdom Metazoa; phylum Chordata; class Mammalia; order Rodentia; family Cricetidae; genus Peromyscus; species Peromyscus eremicus. The sequence goes on along the minus strand of NC_081423.1, from coordinate 58,532,974 downwards.
AGTCTCCGATCAGCTGGCGGCGTCGTGACGCACGAGCTGCGAATGCACCGCCCAGGGCCAATCACCGCCCACTGCTGGGCAACGTGACCACACCCACTCGGGGGGGGCTCCAGCACCTCCGCTTACTCCCGCCCCACCCGACGTCTGGGCTCTGATTGGCAAGGAGGCCACCCCCTTGCCTGGAGGAACTTCTCTAAGCCACGCCCAACAACTCACCAGCTGGCCAATAGCTGAAAAGGTGTGGCTAGCCCTCGGCCTAGGCCACTTGCTTAGACCAGTTCTACGTCAAGCCATAGTTTAAAGAGCAGAAGGAAGTGAAGGCGTGTGTTTTTGCAGTGCATCTTGGTCAATGAAGTTCTTACGGTGACACCCGGCTTCCCAGAATGCAGCGCGCTCTGTGAGTTGGCATTTTTAAACTGATCTCTGAATCGGTCGCGGGGAAGTCCTTAAAGGGCTACAGCCCCTCCTTCTTGGAACTTCTTTTAGACAACCTCAGAACTGATTCACCAGCCTCCACAGAAGGCCTGAGTTAAGGAAGGTGGAGCTCGCAAAGCAACAGGATTGGGCAGAACTGAAGATGGAAGTCAGCCACCGATGCAGCAGAACTCCCGAGGGCTTCGGGGTATAGGGACGACTGTCACCCGCGCGGCCCCAGTCTTCACTGGAGATCTAGTCTACCCTTCGTGGGTCTAGTGAGAGGAGTCTTTTCTAGTAAAGGTCTGTCTCGTCCTGGTCGCCGAAGAGCCGCGGCTTCTCAAGGGGCAGCTTCCTAACAAAGGATTTATAGCACAGCTCTCACTTTAGAGAGAAGGCTTCTGTTTAGAAATTAGGGGACGATCTGTGGAAAAGTAATAGAGCCAGAAACCCCATTCTCTGACTTGCACCCATTCAGTCCCGGCCTCCAAAGCGCCTCACTGACTCAGGCCTACTTAGGGAAGTGATTTCAAAGGTGGAGACCAATGAAGAGGCTGCTCCTTCCCCAGGGGCCAATCAGAGTCTGAAGAACGGGGGATGGGCAAAAACTGAAATGAACCCAATGACTTGGCAAAAGCTGCTGAATTGCTTATTTAAAGGGACAAGCCTGGGACCACCTCATCACTCCCTCCTCACCCTCAAAGAGGAACTTGTGGCCCGGGGTTCATGACTTTTGCATCATATCCAGATTGAGGGTGCCGGCAAATGAGGCGGAGAAATGAGAGGGAAGTCTGAGGTAGTTCCTGGGTCAAGTATGTGCTAGGTGACTGCTAATGTTCCTTCAGACTCCTAAGTTCTGCGCTCAGGACATTGTGCCTTTAAGGAGACTTCCTGCCTTCCGCCCCAGTAACAGCTGATTGTTCGACCCCAGGGGACGAATCAGCCTTAACCACATCCTCCTCCTTTTAGCCTGTCCTCCATCTCCTCTGCTCAGATCCGCCCCCCCCCCCGTGCCCCCATTGGGTGGTAAGGGAAGGAAATGGAACCCCAAGCATGGAGGGTGGAGGGTTATGGTTTTGTTCTTTCAATGATCTTTTCTCCATCACTCCAGGATTGCCACCTCCCCAACATCTTCTTAGTTTTTTCAGAGTTCTGAGGAAATTGGAACCGGAGATATTTCTTGTCAGCACAGTCAGTTTGGTGGGGAGGCCTGTTATGGTGGCTAGCTGAGTGTGGGTGCTCCAATAGGCTCTCTGGATGGTACAGGGAAACCGAGCCCAGGTCCTAGGGAAAAGGAAAGGTTGTGTAAAGTAAGCCTGGTAGGTCAGAACCCTGTTTCCTGTGCCAGCTGCCCCTTTCTCACTGTTTCCTTTCCTAGGTCAGGTAGCTGGTGGAGTCCTCTGCCTTTGCCTGCTTCCTCCATGTCTAACTTCTTAGGTGCCACTAATCTTTTATTTTAACCCACCCCCTCCCACAGCTAATGTGCCAACATTTTGTTAGCTCAGGTACTGCAGGTGGAACACATGGGTCCTAGAAGCCAGGTCGTCTTCTGGGAACTCCTACGGGAAGACCCAGGTAAATATGTTACCCCAGCTCTGAGCTGGGAGTCAGGGTCACTCCAGGACAAACTTGGTGTGAAGTCCTGGGACTGACTTGGCAGCGTTGGGGGAAATTGAGTAGGGCTCTGGCCAAGCTTAGAAGAAAGAGGAGTTTCAACAAGCTGCCCATTCTCCATTCTCCCTAGCATAGGAGCCCCATTCCCTCCTCACTCAAGACCCCTGTGGTGGCCCTTCTGCTGTTATTCCTCTCTAACCTCCTCCCACCACCTCAAGGCCAAGAGCATGGGCTTCAGGCTGAGATTTCTCAACCTTAGCACTATTGATAAGTTGAGCCAGATAATTTCTTATGTACATGGCTGCCCTGTGCACAGTAGGACGGTCAGCACTACCCTGGCCTCTATCTTAGATCCCAGCAGCACAGGATCCCAATTATAACTAACAGAAGTGTCCCCAGTTTTCCTCTGGGGAGTCCAAATCGACCCTAGTCGAGAAGCACTGAATTAGGCAAACTTTCCATTCCAGTGCTGACTGGCAAGTGAGCTTAGGGATGATATTTTCCTCATCTCCAAAACAGTACAAATCCCAAAGTATGGTTTCTCGTAGGGTTTTAAGAAGAAATTGTTTGAAACCACTTAGCACAGTGCAAATTCAGTGGACCCACGGTTGGCACACTCTTTGCCAGCTTCTTTCTTGCTGACCTCACTTGGCGCGGGCTGGTGGCCCACAGGCAGCTGCGGTTTCCTCAGTGCCGAGCCAAAAGTGTTCTTCTGGAAACACGGTATGAAAGTAGGCAAAGTGGAGTGACTTAGTCCTGGGCCCCAGATTCCCCAAAGCCCAAGGGAGCCTGAGCGGGAATTCAGGAGATAACAGGTGACGGAGAGGGGAATTGGGAGACAGTTACAGAGTATTATTTCAATTATTATCAGTAATGGTAGTAGTAGTAGTGGGGCTTTATTCATGTAAAGCACACCGCGTGACCCTGAGTCATACCCCCTGTTCTCCAAAGCCTCACTTTTCAAGCTGTGCCTTGAATGTCTGTGCATCAGAGCTACCCAGGGTGCTTAAAAGTTCAGGCTCCAGGGTCTCACTCCACACTAAGTCAGACGTGCGTGCACCTTAAAGTTAGTTCAGTGGCAGAGCACTTGCTCAGCTAGCATGCAGGAAGCCTTGGGTTCAGTCCCCAAGATAACAAAGCCAAGACGTTTTCTAAAGTTCAGATAAAGGAAGGTGCAGTGCCCTAGAAGCCTCGGTGGGACAGGTCCCACCCAGCCTTGAGAGGACACAAGAGGTAAATTTAAATACATTCAAGATCATTATTGTAGTATACAGCCAACACCACTAGAGGGCAGGCACACAGACTTAGAGAAAAGTAGTTTTTATTCAGTTTAGATAAGCTGAAACCAGAGCAAAGACCTTTCGGGTCCAGTTTTGTTGGTACCAAGGCACAACCTTTGGATCATCAAAATGGTCCCTCACAGACGGTAGTAAGAAGGCACAATTGTTACCTTAGCATTTCAGAGGTGGTGGCCTGTCACATGCCTTTAGTCCTAGCACTAGGGTAGATCGCTGTGTTTGAGGCCAGCCTGGTCTACAGCATGAGTTCTGGGTCAGCCAGGGCTACACAGAGAAACCTTGTCTCAAACCCTGCCCCCCCACACCTGGAAAAAAAGATTAGGGTCTGGAGAGATGGTTTAGTAGTTAAGAGCACTGGCTGTTCTTCCAGAGGACCTGGGTTCAATTCCCAGCATCCACATGGCAGCTCATTGTCTGTAATTTTAGCTGCAGGAGATCCAACACCCTCACATAGACACATACATGAAAACACCAACTCACATAAAATAAAAATAAACAAATCACGAGAGACAGAGGGGGGGAAGGGAGGGAGAGAGAACAAGGGAGGAGGCTGGAGGATCTTGAATTCAAGACTCACCTTGGGTACATATTAAGATTCTGATTTAAGAAAAAGGTTCTTTCCTGGGTTCCACACATACTTCCAAGGTGTGTATGGGGGGGGGGGTTGATAAGCAAAAAGCAAATGGACAAACAAAAATCTCTCTGTCCTTTGGTTTCAGGTTCTCATATCTAACCTGAAAATAGAGAACTTTCATGGGCCATCTTGTTTCTCAGCTGAAAAACAATAATGTCCAAGTACAGGAATACTAGTTTAATTAATTAAAAGAGAATATAAGCTCGCTTGCCTGCATATTCTCTCTCCCTTTCTCTCTCTCTCTCTCTCTCTCTCTCTCTCTCTCTCTCTCTCTCTCTCTCTCTCTCTCTCTCTCTCTCTCTCTGAGACAATGTCTCATTATGTCACCCAGGCTAGCTTGGAACCTTCTACATAGACCAGGCTGGCATGGAACTCACAGAGATTCTCCTGCCTCTGCCTCTGTAGTGTTGGATTAAAGGCAAGCACCACTATGCCTGGCTCTTTCTTTTCTTTTCTTTTTTTTTAATGTTTGTGAATATTTTGATTGCATATGTGTACATGCACTATGTGAGTACCTGGGGCCCACAGAGGCCAGGAGGAGGTGCCAGACCCCCCGAAAGTAGAGTTACAGATGGCTGTGAGCCACCCAGTGTGGGTGCCAGGAACCAAACCCAGGTCCTCTGTAAGAATAACAAGCAACCAGTAAGCCATCTCTCTAGTCCCTAACATTGACTGAAGTGAAACAAAACACTGTTTGGAAGGAGTCTGGTGGAAGATCCACCTCAACTCCCCTCCCCATCTCTTTCCCTAAACCCGCCCCTTCAAAGCCTGCAAAATACAGCTCCTCCCCCAGAGAGGCTCAAGACCACTCCCACAGGGTATATAAGCAGCATCCCCGAAACACCCCCCCACCCTCCCCAACCCTGTCTCCTCTCTGCAGGGGTGAGGAATCACCCTGAATGCGTTGGTGGAGAGGCCTTCAGGAGGCCTAAAACTTATCACTTTTTCCCATTAACTTCATTTTATTTTATTTTTAGAATTTTTAAAAAAGACTTATTTTTATTTTATGTGAATGGGTGTTTTGCTTGCATGTTTCTATGCACCACATGTGTGCAGTGCCCATGGAGGCCAGAAGAGGGCATGATATCCCCTTGGAACTGGAGCTACAGACAGTTGTTAGTTATGTGGTGCTGGGAATTGAACCCTGGTCCTCTGAAGAGCCCTCAGTGTTCTTAACCACTGAGCCATCTGCCCAGCCCTTAACTTCACTTTACAGCTGCATAAAATGATGCATGGAAGTAACTTAAGCAGATCCAGTGAGAGTTCCAGGGCTTGTCCTGCTGCAATGATTTATGGGTTGTCCCATGTGTCTAGTGTGGCTCTCTCCCTGAATGCTTAAGGAGTTGCGTCAGAGCCCTCAAGAGGCAGGTAAGATACAGCCAGAGTGGCCCGCCTTATTCTGTATGATGTCTGAAAATCCACACACTAAGTCATACTAATCTTCTTCAGTCATTTGTAGAACAGATACCAACTAATCTCTTGACAGTTCACCTCAGGGCCCCTTTAGAATGAGAGTCATTATCATTTGTGCATAGTTTGAGATCCTCACAAGCCAATCAGGTCCTAGGGATGGTTGGCCCAGCAGGCTGACTAAACATCCCTTTTTCTGAGTCTCATCTCATCCTTGAGGACAGCTCATCTGCGTTATTTTCTTTTCTGTTGTTGCGATGGGGCACCAAGACCAAAGGTAGCTCCAGAAGGAGAGTTTAGCCAGGAATGATGGTACATACCTTTGACCCCAGCACTCAGGAAGCAGAGGCAGGAGGATTCCTGTAAGTTTGAGACCAGCCTGGTCTATATAGTGAGATCCAGGACAGCCAGGACTATGTAGAGAGACCTGTCTTAAAAAAAAAAAAGTGTTTATTTCTGGTTCCAGAGAGGTAAGAGTCCATCCTGCCAGGGAGGCAGAATCAGGAAGCAAAGTAGCACAAGCAGAGAGAACAAAGTGGTAGTGAGGCGAAGCTTTGAACCCTCAAGCCTGCCCACAGTGATGTATTTCCACCAGCAAGGCCACACCTCTCTCTCTCACCTCTTCAAACAATACCACCAACCGGGACCAAGAGTTCAAAGGCCTGCGCTTATGGGGAACACTTCTCACTCAGATAACCACTTCATCTCTGGATGTAGGACCACTCACAGGCCTTGTGGGCACAACTGTGTTTCATAGCTGGGTAACTGGAAAGGCGAGGAGACTTAGGAAAGACACCAGACAATGTCTGGAATTACTGCTGTGGTTCATTCACACTTTGGTTGAAGCATTGATAAAGTCATGATGCTCAACCTGTGAATAACTGTGATTCCAGCACTTGATGGGAGAAGGCTGGACAGTCTGAAGTCTGAGGTCATCTTCATCTACATAGCAGTTTAGAGATATGTGACACAGTTCAAGTCCCTCATGGTAGGGAAGTCCTGATAGCAGAAACTGGAAACAATCAGTCACATTGGATCTGTAGGCATGAAGCAAAAGACGATAAATTTGTTTCTTTTTTCAGATAGGGTAGCATGTAGCCCAGGTTGGTCCTCAAACTCCCTCCACAGTCGGGATGACTTTGAATTTCTGCTCTTCCCACCTCCACCTCCCAAGGGCTGGGATTACAGGTGTGCATCAGTATGCTGATGCGAAGCACTGGTTTTAAAATTAATTGGCCTGGATTTAAGTCCTGTCTCAAGTTTTTCTTATGTGATCTTTAACAAGTTTACCAAAGGTGGCTGGTTAGCTTCTTCATCCTAAACTAGGTATGAAAGTAGCTCTTGTTTTTTGTTTTTTGTTTTTGTTTGTTTTACAAAGTTTCTCTGTAGCTTTAGAGCCTGTCCTGGGACTCACTCTGTAGACCAGGCTGGCCTCAAACTCACAGAGATCCGCCTGCCTCTGTCTCCCAAGTGCTGGGATTAAAGGCGTGCGCCACCACCGCCCGGCATATGCTTACAATCTTAACCTCAAAAAGTTCCCCAAACTTGAGTTGGTGAAATGGTCCATCAGGCAAAAGAGTTTGCTGCATAAGCCTGATGACCTGAGTTTGATTTCCTGATCCCATGGTGTAAGGAAAGAACCAACTTTCTGAAGTTGTTCTCTGACCTCCACGTGTGTACTAAGGCACACGTGCAGCTGCTCGCTCACACACATGCACTCTCACACACAGTAAAAACAACAAACACACCAGAGAGAGAGAGAGAGAGAGAGAGAGAGAGAGAGAATGAAATGAGATATGTAAAGCTTTTGGCAGGTGGCTAACTCCTGGTAAGCACTCCACAAATGGGGAAGTTACTACATATAAGGTCATGTGATCAAGCACATCTGGGGCTCCAGCAGCCCCTGAAGAAGAAACAGATGGAATCTGTCATATCTAAACCACTGGTGTCTTTTCTTTGGGCAGTCTTTCTCCTTTTCCTCCTTCTTCTCCCCCTTTCTTTTTTGAGTTGGGTCTTGTATAACCCTGGGTGGCCTGGAAGTCTTTACTTAACTACATTGGCTTTGAACTTACAATGATCCTCTGCTTGATTTGTGGTCTTATTTATTTTGAGACAGGGTCTCACTAAGTAGCCTTTGCTGGTCTCTCACTCTGTACACCAAACTGGCCTTGAACTCAGAGAAATCTGCCTGCCCCTGCCTCTCAAATGCCGGGATTAAAGGTGTGTGCCATCACACCTGGATTTTAATTTTTTTTAATTTTGATTTTTTTTTTGGTTTTTTTCTACAAGGTTTCTCTGTGTAGTTTTGGTGACTGTCTTGGATCCTGCTCTGTAGACCAGGCTGGCCTCGAACTCACAGAGATCCGCCTGGCTCTGCCTCCAGCGTGCTGGGGTTAAAGGCGTGCGCCACTGCTGCCTGGCTGGATTTTAATTTTTATTTATTTATTTATTTATTTATTTATTTATTTATTTATTTTCAAGACAGGGTTTCTCTGTGTAGCTTTGTGCCTTTCCTGGAACTCACTTGGTAGCCCAGGCTGGCCTCGAACTCACAGAGATCCACCGGCCTCTGCCTCCCGAGTGCCGGGATTAAAGGCGTGCGCCACCACCGCCCGGCGGATTTTAATTTTTTTTTTTTTTTTTTTTTTTTTGGTTTTTCGAGACAGGGTTTCTCTGTGTAGCTTTGCGCCTTTCCTGGAACTCACTTGGTAGTCCAGGCTGGCCTCGAACTCACAGAGATCCGCCTGCCTCTGCCTCCCGAGTGCTGGGATTAAAGGCGTGCGCCACCACCGCCCGGCCGGATTTTAATTTTTAAAACCCATTTATTTTTATATGTGTGTATATGTGTGGGTGTGTGGGTGCTTGTGGAAGCCAGAAGAGGGTGTCAGACACTGCCCGGTTTAAGTGCTTTTAAAGGCCTGAACCTCAGCACCAAACTCTTAGGAGACTCAAAACACACACACACACACACACACACACACACACACACACACACACACACACACACATGCCAGAGCACACAATGTGGTTTTATTGCTGGCCTGGCCTGTACACGAGCCAGAACGAAGACCTTTGGAGGGAGACCCACAGTTTGAGCACAGGCTCTCTGGTTTCTGTTCCTTGTTCTGTGCAGAACCCTGCCTGGAGCCATAGTGGCACCTGCAAGGCTGTGACCACGCTAGCTGGTTCTGTGCCATCTACATTTTCAACAGGAAGTCTCAGGAGAACATTTTGTCTTATAGAATCCCAAGGCCTCTCTGCCTGGGCCACTTCCCTACTTCCCAGAACGTTGTGAGGGCCTAATGGGCAAGTTACTAACCAAGTAAGTTAATTTCCCAATTACTAACCAAGTAATTGGAAAATTAAACTCCTTGTTTCGCGGAGTAGCATGGGAACGCTGAGAGGGTGCATGTCAAAAGGTCTGGATCTGCTGCTGCCAGAGCTGACACTTGGCTGAATGGCTAGCATTTCCAAGATGAGCCTCACTAGATCCCTGTCTCAGAGCCTGCAGGAGAAATCAGAAACGGGGGAGAGGTCCGGTGCCCTGTTCAGGATGATCTTCCTCTGCACCTGAGAGCGGGTGGATTGCCCAGGCGGCTCTAGAACCAAGCGAGGCCGGGACGAAGCCCCAAAAGAGCAGCAGAAGATATGGTGTCTTGATTCGTTCGCAAGGGTGAGGGCAGAAGCCGGAGGCGGGGTCTCCCCGGGCCCTTTAGAGACACGTGCGGTTGTTTCCGTGTCTGGGAGATCACATGACCCGGATCAGCTGACCCGTCACGGTGGCGCTCAGCTCTGGGGCTCCGCGCTCCCCGCCCCGCTGCGCCCCGGGAGCGCAGGACCCTGCAGAGGGGTAAGAGAATCCTCAGGCCTTCTCTCCTTTGTCGCTGGTTCGCCCCGTCACCTGCACGCCAGGTGCTCGTCGCTCCTCGCCCCTCCCAACCTTCCCGGCCTGGCACCCCGGAAGCCACTGCGAGGAGGGCCGGGGCCAGGCTCAGCCTCGCGCTGCCCCCAGGGGGCCAGGACCAGATGGCCCAGGGGAGCACAGGGCGGAAAGTGGTTCTTACAGCAGGACCTGAGGGCTGGTCTCCATCCTCAGGACCTGACATGGAGGAACTGCTCCGGAGCGTGGAGCGAGACCTGAATATCGATGCCCGGCAGCTGGCCCCGGCGCCGGGGGGCACCCACGTGGTGGCCCTAGTGCCCGCGCGTTGGCTGGCTAGTCTCCGCGAGCGCCGGCTGGGACCCTGCCCCCGGGCCGAGGGCCTGGGTGAAGCGGAAGTCAGGACTCTACTGCAACGCTCGGTACAGAGGCTGCCCGCGGGCTGGACGCGAGTGGAGGTGCACGGGCTGCGGAAACGGAGACTGTCCTACCCGCTGGGCGGAGTCCTGCCCTTTGAGGAGGGGTCCTGTAGCCCTGAGACTCTCACTCGTTTCATGCAGGAGGTGGCTGCCCAGAATTACCGGAACCTGTGGCGCCATGCATACCACACTTACGGGCAGCCCTATAGCCACAGCACTGCCCCCTCAGCTGTACCTGCCCTAGACTCTATAAGAGAGGCTCTACAGAGGGTCTACGGATGCGCCTTCCTGCCAGTAGGTGAATCCGTCCAGTGTTCATCAAATGTCAGAGACGGGCCCTGCCCCTCTCGGGGCAGCCCTGCCTGCCCCAGCCTTTTGCGAGCCGAGGCCCTGCTGGAGTCACCAGAGATGCTGTATGTGGTACACCCTTATGTTCAGTTCTCCCTGCATGATGTAGTTACCTTCAGCCCTGCCAAGCTGACCAACAGCCAAGCCAAGGTGCTTTTCATTCTCTTCCGTGTCCTCAGAGCCATGGATGCCTGTCACCGCCAAGGGCTGGCCTGTGGGGCTCTGTCTTTGCACCACATTGCTGTGGATGAGAAGCTTTGCAGTGAGCTCCGGCTGGACCTGAGTGCTTATGAGATGCCTTCTGAGGATGAGAACCAGGAGGTCTCTGTAGAGAAAAATGGGACGGGTGTGAAATCTGAAAAAGAGGAGGCGGGGAGACCTGCGTGTTCCACCTGCCAGAAGGAACTCAAGGGCCTTGTTCTAGACTGGGTCCATGGCCGCATCAGCAACTTCCACTACCTCATGCAGCTGAATCGGTTGGCAGGTCGACGCCAGGGGGATCCCAACTATCACCCAGTGCTGCCCTGGGTGGTGGACTTCACCACGCCCTATGGGCGCTTCCGAGACCTGCGTAAATCCAAGTTCCGACTCAACAAGGGAGATAAGCAGTTGGACTTCACCTATGAGATGACACGGCAGGCGTTTGTAGCAGGTGGTGCAGGGGGTGGGGAGCCACCTCACGTTCCTCACCACATCTCTGACGTCCTCTCTGACATCACATACTATGTCTACAAGGCTCGGCGCACACCCCGCTCCGTACTCTGCGGACATGTCCGAGCACAGTGGGAGCCCCATGAGTATCCTGCCTCCATGGAGCGGATGCAGACCTGGACACCTGATGAGTGCATCCCTGAATTCTACACGGACCCCTCTATCTTTTGCTCCATCCACCCTGACATGCCTGACCTGGATGTGCCAGCCTGGTGCAGTTCTAGCCAGGAGTTTGTGGCTGCCCATAGAGCTCTGCTGGAAAGCTGGGAGGTGTCCCAAGACCTGCATCATTGGATTGACCTGACCTTCGGCTACAAACTCCAGGGCAAAGAGGCTGTGAAGGAGAAGAACGTGTGTCTGCACCTGGTGGATGCCCACACCCACCTGACCAGCTACGGCGTAGTACAGCTCTTTGATCAGCCACATCCCCAGCGCCTGGCGGGGGCTCCTACCCTGGCGCCTGAGCCTCCACTCATCCCCCGGCTACTGGTCCAGCCCATTCAGGAGGCCACAGGCCAGGAAGACATTCCAGGACAACTTATCAATGGGGTGGGCAGGCTTGTTTTAGAGGCCACTCCTTGTGAGACCGGCTGGACTAGAGACAGGCCCATGACAGGGGAAGATGACTTAGAACAGGCTACGGAAGCCCTGGATTCTATCTCCCTCCCCGGGAAGGCAGGTGACCAGTTGGGCTCTTCCTCCAGCCAGGCCTCACCTAGCCTCTTGTCTTTTTCAGCCACCTCGGGCTCTCGACCAGGCCGCAGAAGCAGAGCTGCTGGGTTGGACCCTGGGGAGGGCGAAGAGGGGAAGATTGTTCTTCCTGAAGGCTTCAGTCCCATCCAGGCCTTGGAGGAGCTGGAGAAAATGGGGAACTTCCTGGCTAAAGGCCTAGGGAGCCAGCTGGAGGTCCCCCAGCAGCCTCAGGGCCAGCCACCCATGCACCTGCAGAGCCTCTTCCATCGAGACATGCAGGTGCTGGGTGTGCTGTTGGCCGAGATGGTGTTCGCCACCAGGGTCCGGACGTTGCAGCCTGATGCGCCTTTGTGGGTACGCTTTGAGGCTGTTCGGGCTCTCTGCACACGCCACTCCAAGGACATCCCCGTGTCTCTGCAGCCTGTGCTGGACACACTTCTGCAGCTGAGGGGACCCAGAAGTCCCGTGGTGGTGAAGAAGGGCAAGCTGGACCCACTGTTTGAGTACAGGCCTGTTTCCCAGGGGTTGCCCCCGCCCAGCCCAGCCCAGCTCCTCAGCCCCTTCAGCTCCGTGGTCCCCTTTCCTCCGTACTTCCCGGCGCTGCACAAGTTCATTCTGTTGTATCAGGCGAGGCGTGTGGAGGATGAGGCCCAGGGACGGGAGCTGGTGTTTGCTCTGTGGCAGCAACTGGGTGCAGTGCTGACTGACATCACTCCTGAAGGCCTGGAGATCTTGCTGCCTTTCGTGCTGTCCCTCATGTCTGAGGAGCACACGGCTGTGTATACAGCCTGGTACCTATTTGAACCCGTCGCCAAGGCCCTGGGCCCCAAGAATGCCAATAAGTACCTCCTGAAGCCCCTCATCGGTGCCTACGAGAGCCCTTGCCGGCTGCATGGCCGCTTCTACCTGTACACCGACTGTTTTGTGGCCCAGTTGGTGGTGAGGTTGGGCTTGCAAGCCTTCCTCATCCACCTGCTGCCCCATGTCCTCCAGGTACTAGCTGGAGTGGAGGCCTCCCAGGAGGAGAGCAAAGGCCTGGTTGGAACCACTGAGGATGAGGAAAGTGAGCTCCCAGGGTCCAGGCCTGGCTCCTGTGCCTTTGGGGAGGAGATTCAGATGGATGGGGAGCCTGCTGCTTCCTCAGGCCTGGGACTCCCAGATTACAGGTCAGGCGTCAGCTTCCACGACCAAGCCGACCTGCCGGACACAGAGGATTTCCAGTCTGGACTTTATGTGGCCGAATCTCCACAGCCCCAGGAGGCTGAGGCCATGAGCCTGGGCCAGCTGAGTGACAAGAGCAGTACTAGTGAGACCTCACAGGGCGAGGAGCGGGGTGGGGATGATGGGGGTGCCCCTGTGGACAAGAACAGCCTGAAGTCAGGTGACAGCAGCCAGGACTTGAAGCAAAGTGAAGGCTCCGAAGAGGAGGAGGAGGAAGAGGAAGGCTGTGTGATCTTGGAGGAGGAAGAGGAGACGGATGAAGTCACGGGGACGTCTGAGCTTGCCCTGTCGGACACAATGCTGTCCATGGAGACCGTCATGGCTCCTGATGACGGGAGAGACAGAGAAGAGGAAGAGGAGCCCTTGACAGAGCAGACGGAAGGCAAAGAGCAGAAGATCCTCCTTGGTGAGTCCTTGGGCCTGGGAGATATGGGTCAGCCACTCCCCATTTTAGTGTTTCCTGTGCTGTGCATGGGTCCGCCCCATTCCATGGTAGCACAAACGGAGCTTACATCCGAGGTCAAATGGTCTGTGATACAGTGTAATGCGTTAGTGCTACGTATGAGTGGAAAGGGGGGGCTTAGATTTAGTTTCAGACGTCAGGGAAGGCATCTTTAAAAGGGACACGTTGGGGTAGGGGTGGAGCTTAGTGGTAGAACACTTGCCTAGTATGCGTGAGGCCCTGGGTGCTTATCTCTAGCACCAGAAAAATAATTAAGAAGTAAAAGCAAGCAATGGTTGAGGTGTAAAATTGAATGGGAATTGGCAATACTAGGTGTGAAACAGGAAGAGTATTCTAGACAGAGGGAATAGCCTGTGTGTAAGACTTTGAGGCTCTCAGATTTCCATCAGGGAGGCAGTGAAAGGCCAGAAAGGTTTACTGAAGAGAGGCCACAGGAGTGGCAGCCAGGGGCAAGCCTATATTCAGGGACCTGGGAACACTGCCCTAAGGACGACCTTCCTGCAGGTCTCGCCTGACAAGCCATTTTTCCATAGGTCAGCCTTTACCATGGCTCAGTGGATGGGCCCAGTGTGGTCAGGCTCCCTAGCAGAGCTCCTGGCAGAGTTGGGCGGGGTGTGCCGTAGGGTGCGGTGGGAAGGGTGTTGAGTTATCCGATGAGCTCAGGGTGTGCTCCTGCCCCGCAGATACAGCCTGCAAGATGGTCCGCTGGCTGTCCGCCAAGCTCGGCCCCACAGTGGCCTCTCGCCATGTGGCCCGGAACCTGCTGCGCCTGCTGACGTCTTGTTATGTGGGTAAGGCCCGTGGTTAGTGCCGGAGACCAGGTCTCCTCCCAGGCTTCTGCCCCATCCTTAGCCCTCTCCAGGGGATTCCTTCCCCTAACTTCACATCGCTTCCGGGCCAGGTCCTGTAAGCTGCTTCTTTTCTTGGGTTGGGAGAGGGGACGATCCCAGTCTAGAATGAATAGAAGCTGCCTCACAATCTTAGAAGGCTGACGTCCCTCCGGCCCTCCACCAGCTTCTCAAAGCCCTTCCTTGGCAGGGCCCACCCGGCAGCAGTTCACAGTCAGCAGTGAGGAGAGCCCCCCACTGAGTGCGGGCAACATCTACCAGAAGAGGCCGGTCCTCGGGGACATAGTGTCGGGGCCTGTGCTCAGCTGTCTCCTCCACATCGCCCACCTGTATGGAGAACCTGTTCTTACCTACCAGTACCTGCCCTACATCAGCTACCTGGTCAGTTGCTGGTTCAGCAGGCCTGGGGTGGGGAGGCTAAGGGCCCAAGGACGGACCCCCAACCTCTGGGGTTCCAGGAGGTCTGTGGGGTGGCCTGGTCCTCATTTATTCTATTTATTTTTTATTTATTCCCAGGTGGCCCCAGGGAACAACTCAAGCCCCAGCCGACTGAACAGTCGCAAGGAGGCAGGGCTGCTGGCGGCGGTGACGCTGACCCAGAAGATCATCGTGTACCTCTCCGACACCACCCTCATGGACATTCTGCCCCGCATCAGCCATGAGGTCTTGCTGCCTGTGCTCAGCTTCCTCACCTCCCTTGTCACAGGGTAGGCCCCTGCTCCATGGGAGAGCCACCTGGCTGAGGGGTCCCCAGGAGGAGCTGGGAAGCTCAGGGAAAAGGAGATAATAGCGGTCTTGGTGTTAAGAGTTGTAGTTCCAATCCTGTGTGTGGTGGCACAGGCCGTCTATTCCAGCACCCAGAGGAGGGGAAATTTCTGTGAGTTTGAGGCCAGCCTGGTCTACATAGCGAGAGCTCCAGGCTAGCTAATGCTACATAGTGAGACTCTGTCTTTTAAAAAAAAAAAAAAAGAAAGGAGCCTGGCGGTGGGTGGCACACGCCATTAATCCCAGCACTCGGGAGGCAGAGCCAGGCAGATCTCGGTGAGTTCGAGGCCAGCCTGGTCTACAAAGTAAGTTCCAGGACAGGCACCAAAGCTACACAGAGAAACCCTATCTTGAAAAACCAAAAAAAAAAAAAAAGAAAAAAAGAAAAGGAAAGAGCCCTGGCTTTGGGTTGTGGGTGTGGCTTGGTGAAAGGACTCTTTCCCAGCCTGCAGGAAATGCTACATTTGCGCTCCAGCACCTTAGAAAAACAAAACTAGGGGCTGGGAAGAATGGCTCAGGGTTTAAGAGCACTGGCTACTCTTCCGGGGACCCAGGTTAGATTCCCAGCACCCACATGGTGGCTCACAACCATCTGTAACTCCAGTTCCAGGGATCTGATGCCCTCGTCTGGTTTCTGTGGGCACTGCATGCATTGGAACAGACACATGCAGGAAAAACACCCATTCACATTTAAAAAAAAAGAAAGTTCATGTTCTATCCTAACTCTAACCCTAAGGAAGCCACACTGTTTTCCTGTGCCTCCATTTCCTTACCTAGTGTGAACTGGTCACCCTCACAGCTCCTTTTATTTGAAATTCTTGGTGGCCTGGTCAAGTCCTTCAGGGAAGGGCTTGGAACTCACGAGCTCTGTTTCTAGGTTCCCAAGTGGGGCCCAGGCCCGGACTGTCCTGTGCGTGAAGACCGTTAGCCTCATCGCCCTCATCTGCCTGCGCATTGGGCAGGAGATGGTTCAGCAGCACCTGAGCGAGCCTGTGGCCACCTTCTTCCAAGTCTTCTCTCACGTGCATGAGCTCGGGCAGCAGGTAGGCAGAGTGTCTGGGCTGGGCAGGCCAGGCCAGGGCTGTGGACTCGCTGACTCCCCGGGCTTCCCGCCTGCAGGATCTGCAGCTGGATCCTAAGGGCTGTACTGAGGGCCAGCTGCCAGAGGCCACCTTCTCTGATGGGCATCGACGGCCAGTGGACCCCACCCTGCTGGAAGAGCTGCAGAAGGTGTTCACCCTGGAAATGGCGTACACAATCTACGTGCCCTTCTCCTGCCTGTTGGGTATTGCCCATCACGTTCCTTTGCACAGCGTTGGTGACTACATCGCTTCCCTGGGGCGGGCCCCGATGCTTTCACTTCCAGAGTCAGCAGTGGGTTCTTTTTTTTTTTTTTTTTTTTTTTTTTGGATACAGTGTTTTATTTAGCCCAGGCTGACCCTTAACTCTGGATTCGTCTGCTCCTACCTGTCTACTGCTGACATTATAGGCATGTGCCACCACTCATGGTTCTTCATTTTCTTAAAAATAATATTTTGTGTGTGTATATGATGTGTGTGAGTGTGGGTGCACGCATGCCCTGGCGTGTGTGTGGAAGTGAGAGAAAAACGTTAGGGGTTAGTTTGCTCCTTCCACTGTGGTGCTGTGGATTGAACTCAGGTGCTGAGTCTGACAACAGGTCCCTCTGCGATGGACTCTTCCTGCATAGCCTCATCTTTTCCATCCCCCTGCCTCTGCATCTGCCTCCTGTGTGCTGGGATTACAGACATGCACCACCCCCCCAGCTCACAGTAGATTTTAAGCACAGTGCTTTCAGAATCAGACCAAACCGACTGGGCCTCAGACCCCAATTTCCATGCTGATAATCTTGGTTAGGTTATTTGTTTGTTTTTGGGTTTTTTTTTTTGATTGTTCGAGGCAGGGTTTCTCTGTGTGTAGCCCTGGCTGTCCTGTAACTCACTCTGGCTGGCCTCGCACTCACAGAGATCCACCTGGCTCTGCCCCCTGAGTACTGGGATTAAAGGCGTGCACCACCACCACCCAGCCTAGTTAGCGTTTCTGTTGAACATCATGATAGAACATCACAACCAAAAGCAACTTGGGGAGGAAAGAGTTTATTTCCTCTTACAGCTCTCAGGGTCACATGCTGTCACTGGGGGAAGTCAGGGCAGGGACCCGAGGCAGGAGCTGAAGCGGGAGCCGTGGAAGAACACTGACTTGTTCCTTGTTCTCTGTGGCTTGTTCAGCCTGCTTTTTTGTTGTTGGTTTTTTTATTTTTCATTTTCATTTTATTTTTTTTATTTGGTTTTTTGAGACAAGGTTTCTCTGTGTAGCTCTGGCTGTCCTGGAACTCGCTCTGTAGACCAGGCTGGCCTCGAACTCACAGAGATCCACCTGCCTCTGCCTCCCGAGTGCTGGGGTTAAAGGTGTGCACTACCATGCTGGGCCATACAAGTCTGGGGACTTGGGGAATACGATGGTCTCCAGAAGCTATCTGCAAAGGAATGGACGGCCTGCCGTTTTTGTGGCCTCCCTTATGGGATGGGCGCTGTACTGGGTTTCACTCTGAATAGGATGCGCCTTGCCATTGTGTATGCTATTACTCCTACAGAATCCTAAACTCCAAGAGGCAGGACACATCTGTCTTAGTCATCATTCTGTGTCTGTTGCCAGTATAGTGTCTGTCTCTATAAAGACAGCACCTATGTCTATGTATCGATAAAGGAAACTGGTTTTCGGGGGGGGGGGGAGCTCAGGCTCAAAGACAGGAACTTAATTGCCCCTTAATTGCCCCGAGTAGCCTAGTCACTACCTTAAGCCCTGCTACCTTAGGTGGTAGCGGCTGCCTGTCATCTTCCCTGATCTTGGGACCTTTCCCACTCCCATGCAGGTGACATCATCCGGAAGATCATTCCCAACCACGAGTTGGTCGGGGAGCTGGCAGGATTGTATCTGGAAAGCATCAGCCCGAGCGCTCGAAACCCAGCCAGCATGGAGCCCAGTATGCCTTGTGCCGGCCTTGAATGGGCCCCTCAGAGTGGGAGCTGTCTCCAGGATGATGGCCACTCAGGGACCTTTGGGAGTGTCCTGGTTGGAAATCGCATCCAGATCCCTGACTCTCAACCTGAGAGTCCTGGGCCACTGGGCCCCATCTCTGGAGTGAGTGGTGGGGGCCTCGGCACCAGGAGTGAAGATAACGCCCTGAAGCGGGAGCTGCCCCGGAGTGCCCACGGGCTGAGCGGGAACTGGCTGGCATACTGGCAATACGAGATTGGTGTGAGCCAGCAGGACGCCCACTTCCACTTCCACCAGATCCGCCTGCAGAGTTTTCTAGGCCACACAGGGGCTGTCAAATGTGTGGCTGCCCTGAGCAGCGAGGACTTCTTTCTGAGTGGCAGCAAGGACCGTACTGTGCGCCTCTGGCCACTGTACAACTATGGGGATGGGACCAGTGAGACAGCCCCCCGCCTCATCTACGCCCAGCACCGCAAGAGTGTCTTCTACGTGGGCCAGCTTGAGGCACCGCAGTATGTGGTGAGCTGTGATGGGGCTGTGCACGTCTGGGACCCCTTCACAGGTGAGCGGGCCCAGGTGAGGCCTGTTCTGTGGCTGCTTTACTGTGCCTTAGCCAGGCCGCTGGGAATGGGACCCTAGTGGGAAATGTATAATGGTGTAATTTGAGGGGGAAGATGGAGTGAGGTGGGAGCAGTTAGGGATTAGAAACTGTGGGACCTGAGTTTGAATCCGCTCCCCCAACTTACCCTCCGCTCCTCTGCTGCTGGAAGCATCTACTCTCCACCTGTGGGAATCAAAACACTTCGGGTAGGAGAGGATGCATGTAGGGCTGGTGCAGCCTCACCTGCCGTGACTGTAAAGAGATATGAGTGGAGGCGGAGGGAACAGAGTAGCATCAGTGCTAGCTGGTTAGAGCATGCTGTATGAAGAGGAGATTGCTTTGGGGGTGGGACCCTGGCTTGGCTATGGAAACAGAAACAGATGAGAGTGCCCTGGAATCGTTTGCAGAAACAGAAACAGATGAGAGTGCCCTGGAATCGTTTGCATTTTCTGTGGGTCACTGGGGAATGGGATGCAGGCGTGGGGTGAGTCAGGGGGTTGAAGTAACCGGGGCTCTTTGGTAGTCACTGGGTCCCCAAATGCACCGCGCCCTTTTTCAGGGAAGACCCTTCGCACCGTGGAACCTTCGGATAGCCGGGTGCCCCTGACCGCTGTAGCCGTCATGCCTGCCCCCCACACCAGCATCACCATGGCCAGCTCGGACTCCACCTTGCGCTTTGTGGACTGCAGGAAGCCTGGCTTGCAGGTCAGGAGGTGTGCAGTTCCCTGTGCCCTAGCCGGGGGTCTCTAGGAGCCTGTCAGGGAACACTGCAGTGGCAGCCCTGGGGGGGGGGGGGGGGCTCTGGGATGGACTGGAGTCCAGGGACTTCCCTTCCATGGGTGGAGTGGGAGGGTCAGACCTCCTGGCATTGTGGGCTCCACTGGGATGGACTGCAGTAGGGTGGGGGGTGGTGATGACTAGCATTCGAGCACAGTCTCCCTCTGCCTGCAGCATGAGTTTCGACTGGGCGGAGGGCTGAACCCTGGGCTTGTTCGCGCCCTGGCGGTCAGCCCCAGTGGCCGGAGTGTTGTGGCTGGCTTCTCCTCTGGCTTCATGGTGCTGCTGGACACCCGCACGGGCCTGGTTCTGCGAGGCTGGCCAGCCCATGAGGGGGACATTCTACAGATCAAGGTGACTGACTGCCTTAGGTCCCTCCCTTCACTTCTGCTTAGAGCCTGGCCTGAGCGAGGAAAGGTCTATGCTGATATCCCTTATACCTACTGAGGGACATCTGCTGGGTAGGGAAGGTGGCCCTCGTAGGCCAGCTCAGGAGCCAGCTTGCATAGGAGGCAGGCTAGGGCCAGGAACCAGGGCTAGCACTGACCCTGCTGCTCCACAGAGATGTTCTAATGAGTAACCCTTGTCCATATTTGCCTTGCTTGGAGGATCAGGGGTCGCGCCCTGTCCGTGACCTAGTTCAGGTTAAATAAAGCTCAGCCTGGAGGCTGTTTACTGCCTGGAGACCACTGAGCAGAGTCCATGCCCCCTGCTGGGCTGTCCTGATGGGGGCAGGAGCAGGCCCAGGTGTGGGCATCATGTTCCTGCCTTCTATATTCAGTCATAGGCCTCAGGGAATGCTCAGAAAGTTCTGGGGCTGCTTGTGGGAGGATTTCTCCCAACCCCTGGAACTCTCCTCCCCAGCATGGAGGCTAAGGTCATGCTACTGGGGAATGTAGGCTGCCCTCAGCTCTGTCCAGAGCCCCGAGGACATTCTAAGAAAGTGTTAGGACGGCTCTGGGGTCATCCTGTGTCAATTCCAGGTCTCTTTGAGGCTTCTCTGGACCTCAGTGTTTTCCCATGTGCGCCAGGTGCTCTTTCAGAAGGTCCAAATCTTGTTCTCAGCATAAGCATTGGGCAGCTCAGAACTGCCTATGACTCCAGATCCAGGGGACTCAACACCCTTATGGCCTCTGTGGGTACCTGCCCTCATATGGCATACATGCACGAATGCACATTGCACACACACACACACACACACACACACACACACACACACACAAATAAATGTAAAAAGAGAACAGTGGCAGCATGTACTTCACAGGTTGTTGGGTAGATGCAGTAATGCAGGGCTGTGTAGCACAATGCCTGCACGGAATTGTTGGGATTTTTTTTCTTTATTTTTTAAAGGATTTACATACATTTATTTATTTATTTATTTATTTATTTATTTATTTATTTATTTATCTATCTATCTATCAGGATCTCTATTTAGCCCTGGCTGTCTGAGAATTCACTATGTAGACTAGGCTGGCTTCAAACTCACAGAGATCCCCCTGCTTCTGCCTCTTGAGTTTTGATATTAAAGTTGTGCACCACCACACCCAGCTATTTTATATATAGAAGTGGGTTTTGTTTGTTTGTTTTTTGTCTTTTGTTTTTAGTTTTTTTGAGATAGAGTTTCTTGTGTATCTGTGGTTGTCTTGGAACTTGTTCTGTAGACCAGGCTGGCCTCAAACTCACGGAGATCTGCCTGTCTCTGCCTCCTGAGTGCTGGGATTAAAGGTGTGCACCACCATCACTTGGTTTTTAGGAGTGTTTTGTGTGCTTGTGTGTAAGTGCACACTACCTTCATCCAATGCTAGCTAGCAGAAGTCAGATGAGTGTCAGATCCTGTGGAACTGGAGTTACAGATGGTTGGGAGCCACCATGTCGACACTGGGAGTTGAACCCAGGTCACTTGCAAGAGTTAGGAAGTACTTTCAACTTCTAAGTCATTTTTCCAGCCCCGTATACTCCCCCAACCCCACCCCCCAGCTGAGGACCGAACCCAGGGCCTTGCGCTTGCTAGGCAAGCGCTCTACCACTGAGCTAAATCCCCAACCCCGTCTTTTTTTTTTTTTTTTTTTTTTTTGGACAGGGTTTCTCTATATAGTCCTGCCTATCTTGGAGTAGAGTCAGTTCTTAAATGAGAATAATGATTAAAGCTTTTTTGTTTTGTTTTGTTTTCCTTTTTTTGGTTGATTTGTTTTATTTGTGTTTTAAGATAAAGTCTGACCCTGAACCCCCTGGTGGCCTGGAGCTTGCTATGTAGACCAGGCTGGCTTCGAATTTATTCTCAGTGTTGGACTTATGGGCTTGTGCGATTCATGGCAATCATCTTGCCCAGCCAATGATGATTATGTTAATAACATATCTAATTTTTCTTTTGAAGACAAGGTCTCACTGTATATCTCCCAGACCCTGGCTGGCCTAGGGAAATCACTGTGTAGATGAGGCTGACCTGAATTCCCAGAGGTCTGCCCTCTGAGTGCTGACATTCAGGGCATTCTGGAATGGTCGTGGAGTTTGATGTGTAGACAGGATCCCCAGGCCCCTACTGAAGCTGTCTGCCGTCTCCCACTCTCTACAGGCCATCGAGGGCAGCACGCTGGTCAGCTCCTCTTCCGACCATTCCCTGACCGTCTGGAAGGAGCTGGAGCAGAAGCCGACTCACCACTACAAGTCAGCGTCCGACCCCATCCACACCTTCGACCTGTACGGCAGTGAGGTGGTCACTGGCACTGTAGCCAACAAGATTGGCATCTGTTCCCTGCTTGACCCACCCTCTCAGGCCACCACGAAGCTCAGTTCCGAGAACTTCCGTGGCACACTCACTAGCCTGGCCTTGCTGCCCACGAAACGCCACCTCCTGCTGGGCTCGGACAATGGCATCATCCGCCTCCTGGCCTAGGTCCAGGCAGGAGTTGGCTGAGGGCAGGGTGAGATGACACCCCTCAGGTCCAGCTCCTCATTCTTGATCTCTCAGCAGCTCCCTCTAAGCAAGCCCCAGGCTCTGGGTACCCACATGGCCTGCCATTTGGAATCATGCAGCTCCTGAATCTCCAAGGCCGTGAAGTGGCTTCATTCATTAAACTCGGGAGATGCTGTTCCTAACCAGCAAGAAGAGGAACAGGGAAAAGCATTATGATCCCCATTGCTCCCCAACTCTGCCTTCTGATTCACATGGGGACAGGGAAGCTCCAGGACATGAAGGGAGATTAGCCAGCTTCTTCTAGCCAAGCTCTCCCTAGCCTTGTCTCCCAAGGATAGGAAACTGCTCCTATCCGGGCTACTGATGGTACCTGGACTCTAGCCTAAGGAGGGCTGGCCATGACCTAGGAGTTTAAGGGCTTGGTCTGGAGTTTCAGTATCCACTCGGCCAGGTCTTCCCAGTATGGGACCAGAAAAGAGGGTAAAAGGGGGAGTGGGGCCAGGGAAGAGGTGTTATGGCCCCAGCTGGTCCAGGAGTGAATCCATGCCTTGCCTTGGTATCCCAACCACAGTGTTTGTGCCTTGAGCCAGGGAGGCAGCCCTTGGTGCCAGCACCCCTGGGGAGAAGGGCAACAGGAATCATCTCTGCATCTCAGGTCCCTCCCAGGGGATGAGAAGATCGTGGCATCTCTTGAGTCCCCATTTGGAGCAGAGAAGAGGCCTGAGATAAGCCCCCAGCTGCCTCCTCACTGTTTGCAATCCATGTAAATATGATCAATAAATTCTTTGGAAGAGCCATGGAGCTGAGTGAGGCTGTGTTGTGTTTTGTTTTACCCAGGCTGGGCTCAAGCAGTTCTGCCTCAGCCTTCCAAGGAGCTGGGGTTACTGGTGTATGTCACCATGTCTGGCTTATGGCTTATCTTTGATTTTTTGAGATGGTCTCATGTAGCTCAGGCTGATTTTAATCTTGGGATGACCCTCCTGCCCGAAGCAAAGTCCTGGGATTGTAGGCATGAACCACCAGGCCCAACGTTTAACTTTTAAAGACTTTTTATTTTTAATGTGTATGAGTGTTCTGCCCACATGTATGTATGTGCATCATATGTGTGTCTGGACCCTGTGGAGGTCAGAGGAGGGTATCAGATTCCCTGGAACTGGAGTTAATGGATGGTTGTGATCGGTGTGGATCCTGAGAACTGAACGTGGATCTGCTGTAAGAGCAGTCAGTACTCTTAACCACTGAGCTACCTCTCTAGTCCCTATGCCCAGCTTTTTTTTTTTTTTTTTTTTTTTTGATACAAGGTCTTTGTAGCTCAAACTACTGGCCTTGAACTTGATGTGTAGCTGAGGTTGACCTTGTCTTCCCAGTCCTCTTACCTTTCCCCTCTAAGTGCTGATACTGTCTATAGGCTTGTACCACCATGTCTAGCACTAGGGTCAGGAAAGCCAAGACCTGGTCATTTCCAGGGCTGTGGAGAGCAGAGCAAGAGGGTAGAGAGGAGCCATTGTCCTCTGGTTGCCTTGGATGTGGGGCGGCTGGTCTGGGTGGCCTCGGGCAAGTTTCCAGATCC
The DNA here is from genome assembly GCF_949786415.1 of Peromyscus eremicus. NCBI lineage: Eukaryota > Metazoa > Chordata > Mammalia > Rodentia > Cricetidae > Peromyscus > Peromyscus eremicus. The sequence continues at coordinate 58,509,379 of NC_081423.1, read as the reverse complement.
CTCATCCTTGGGGAAAGTAGGAAAAGTGAATGTTGCTGCAGAAGAGGTGGGACCCTGGGAGGGCCTGCCTCTGCTGCGTCTCATCTCTCCACCCCGTCTTGGGGCCTAGGCCAAAGGTAGCCAACCAGAATCCTAGGCTTGCTCTAGGCTCCTGCGGCCTCCCCTTCCCTGGGGCAGCTGTGATGAAGGTGGTGGGAAGACAGGGATTTGGGGACAGGAATCTGATTGTGACTCTGGTCTCAGTTCTGTGCCCTTAGTCAAGTCACACAGCCTCCCCGAGCCTAACTGGCCGTGGATCATCCCCATGCTGAGGGGTCATGAGAAGGTTTTCCAGGCCCCTGAGCATCCTGGATCTGCCCTCTTGCCTAGCCAGACCCAGCCTCCTCAACTGTCTGCTCCTGTGTCTCCCTTCTCCAGGCTCGGGCAGGGTACTGGGTGACTGTCTTAGGATTAGCAGTCCTGATGGGAAAGGGGCTTCTGGCCCCCAAATCAATGTTTAACCGGATGTTCGGGTCAATATTTACCAGCGGAGAAAGCAAGCTGAACGGGGGTTGGCTGAGAGCAAAGGTCCTGTGGGAGGAGAGAGCGAGGCCGGGCTGCTGCAGCAGGCAGAGCGTGGGGAGCAAGTGGGTCCAGGAGAACACTGTGTGCTGTAGCAAGCAGCCTGACGAGGTAGGATGGAGGGGTGGTGCCGCCTGCCTGCTGGGCAGCAGAGGAGGTGGGGAGCTGCCCTCTCAGCGAGGGGTCTGGCTGAACTTATTCAGGGAACTTGCAGTTTCACGGCTGCCTAGGGTGGCGGGGAGCAGAAGTGTGGGCAGCTCCAGAAGTCCCTCTAGAACCTCCAAACCTAGAGGCCTGTTCTTGTCAAGAAGAATCATTTACCCAGGTGGAGGATGAGGCCCAGGCTAAGGCTCTTGGACATCAAGGTGGGGCCTGGGGACAACAGAAGGACCCTCCAGAAGAGCTGGCCTGGAGACAAGGCCTGGGGAGGGATTGAGGACAGGAAGCCTTTACTGGAAGCCCTAGAGTAAGGCTTGCACAACCCCCTCCACCAGCCTGGCTTCCCCTAAGCACCCTGGAGCAGACTTGGGGGCAGAGTTGGGATGAGGCCTGTGGTTCCCGTAAGTCCAAAGGTATCTGGGTCAGTCATTCATTGGGCTCTGCTACTAGGTCAACAAAGCAGCTTTCTGGCTGTCCTGTCACCCCAGCTGAGCTCTCGGGACCTTCGGGTAGGACCTGGGCAGCCTGAGAAAGGCTGGAAGAAATGAACGACAGGTCAGATGGATTCTCTGGGGTGGGAAGCCTTCTCAGCTGTGGATCACTGAGGGCCAGGCATCATACTCGAGTGTTTACAAAGGTTCTTATTTTGGTCCTCAAACTCTCCATGGGAGGAGGAAAGACTTCTGCCATGATTTTACAAGACAAGGTAAAGCCCAAAGGCATTAAGGGAAGTGCCAAAGGTGTTGTGGCAAGAAGCAGATCCTAGATTTGAACCCAGGTCTCATCCACAATGTGAGGCCTAAAGAATGAAGACTAATTGAGAAACTATAAGAGTGAGAAAAAAAAATCATGGCAACCCCACCTCTCGGGATGGGGCCCACGGCTAATATGTTTTGGGTGTGGGCCTAAGTTCTGTAGCCTGATGGGTTCAGGGAGTCCGTGGGTAGCAGTCTGCTGCCTGGTGTTTGAGTGTGAAGTGGGAACTAACCCTTCCTGTTCTGGATACAGGATCATGGCGCGGCTCTGGGGGCTCCTGGTGCTCAGCTTGTCCTGTCTGCAAAGCCCCTGCTCCATGGTGAGGCTGGGCTGAGGTCTGGGTTGGAAGAGGTCAGTCAGGTTGAAGAAGATGCTGGGCAGGGGCACGTTTGGGAGAGGCCAGAAGGGTAGAACGGGAGGAATGCTGAGTCCAGGGAGGGGTTGGCTCTGAGGGACTTCCTGCCTCTGCTCACCCTTTTCCCAACAGTTCTCCCCTGTGAGCACTGCGGATCTCCCGAGCCATCAGGTACACAAAAGTGAGGGTGTGGGGGAAAGAGCCCAAGGGTCTCACCTAAGTCTTGGGCCAAGTGGGGCCTATGGGGAGCACCATCTCCTTCCTTCTTTCTACAGCCAATGAGCGAGCAGGCCCAGCAGAAGCTGCCTCCTCCACTTGCCCTCCTCAAGCTGGGCAACCAGGTACAATCAGGTGGGGCTGGGGAAGAGTAAGTGGGGGCCAGAGGGAGGAGGGCCAATCAGCAGGAGCAGCGGGATGGGGGAGGGGAGACGTGGTCTTGGGACTGATGTCCAGGGCTTCAGAAGGCATACGGTGGGAAAGACCCCAGCATGACTCTTCCTCTCCCCTCAGATCTGGGACAAGGCCTTGCTGCCCTGTGGCACCAGGAGTGTGAGGGAGACACAGAATCTGAAGCTGCCCCCTTGACCTTACTAACCTCTGATCTGTCCTTGTAGGATCTTGGTGGCCACGCTACCCTGGAGAGGTCCCCGGGAGACTGCAAGAGTCCCCCAACTGCAGAGGAGACTCGCAGGCTGTCTCAGGCCATGATGGCTTTTACTGCTGACCTGTTCTCCTTGGTGGCCCAAACATCCACCAGCTCCAACCTTGTCCTGTCACCGCTGAGTGTGGCCCTGGCACTCTCTCACTTGGCACTAGGTACTGGGGCAGCACCTGTCCAGAGGAACTAGGAAGTCGCAAGGAGTTGAGTGCTGCAGAGGCAGCCCATGGGTGGTTCCTCCATCAGGGACGACACATGGCTATTTGGTAGCATGCAGGTGCCCGAGCTGTCACCACCCTGTGAGAGTCAGGAATCCGGGGATGGCCTAAGGATGCGGTGATTGACAAATCCCCCTAGTTATGTTAGCACCAGAATTTGACAGCTACGATATCTTCCCCGGGCCATGAGTGTCTCACTGTGGGAGACTGCAGTCCAGAGAGGGAAGGGTACCTCGAGTGAGGTGACATTGCCCAGCTTGTCAGCAGCAGAAATGAAAGCGGAATTTGGGAGTCCGGTAGCTCAGTGGATGTGGGAGGGGAGGGGAGCAGTGGCCTGCGGCCACGTTCGTCATGGGGATGTGAGAGCGTGGGAGTGAGCAGCGAGGCAAGAAAGAACCCGTGGCCTGGGCCTCAGCCCACTCGGTCCCCTGCAGGTGCTCGGAACCAAACGCTGCAGAGCTTGCACCGAGTGCTGCACGTGAACACAGGATCCTGCCTTCCCCATCTGCTGAACCATCTCTGCCGGAACCTAAGCCCCGGGACAATCCGACTGGCTGCCAGAATATACCTGCAGAAGGGTAGGTGGTGGGTGGCGGTCAGCTGCCCAGGAATTGCTCTGTCGCCAGTGAACAAGGGTGAGGGAGAGGGGCTTGGCCTCGGGGAGGCAGAGCACTGGTGGCTGTGGAGGCCCCAGCCCTGGGATGAGCTTGTGACTCATGGTGTGCAGGGTTTCCCATCAAAGAGGATTTCCTGGAGCAGTCGGAACGGCTCTTTGGTGCAAAGCCTGTGAAACTGGCTGGAAAGCAGGAGGAAGACCTGGCGAACATCAACCACTGGGTGAAGGAGGCCACGGAGGGGAAGATTGAGGATTTCCTCTCTGAGCTTCCAGATAACACCGTGTTGCTTCTCCTCAATGCCATCCACTTCCACGGTGCACTGTTCTTCTTAAGCCCCTCGCCCTGACAGCCCCACCCGCCCTGTAGGCTGAGGGGCTGCTTAAGCTCTGCTCTGAGGTTGCTAGGCCGTGAAGCAGGGGATGGTCTGGGCGGGTGAGGAGGAAGCTCAGAGGCTGGCTGAAGCTGTGGAGGACAGACTGCCTGAGAGAAAACTGGGGCTGCAGAGGGATGGAGAAATGCAAGCCTAGATGTTAGGGAAGATGCCTAAGTTCCACTGGGTGTCAGCACTGGGGGCGTGGCTTCACCTTTGTTTGTTTGTTTTTCAAGACAGGGTTTCTCTGTGTAATGGTTCAGGCTGTCCTGGAACTCGCTCTGTAGACCAGGCTGGCCTCGAACTCAGAGATCCACCTGCCTCTGCCTCCTGAGTGCTGGGATTAAAGGCGTGCGCCACCAGCAGCAGCTTTGGCTTCCACTTCTTGTTCCTTGAGTGGGTTCTAGCTAGGATGGGCAGGAGGCGGGTCGTATATTACATGGCTCCTGCCCTCTGCCTGGCTGCAGGTTTCTGGAGGACCCAATTTGACCCAAGCCTCACCCAGAAAGACTCCTTCCACCTGGACGAGCAGTTCACAGTGCCCGTGGACATGATGCAGGCACAGTCGTACCCTCTGCGCTGGTTCCTGCTGGAGCAACCTGAGATACAGGTCACCCTGGCTTTCCCAGCAAACTAGGCCTGGTGTTGGGAGGGATTAAAGGCTGTGCAGGGACCTCAGGGGTGAAGGGAATACCTCATTTTCTTTGTGGTCTGGCCTCTGGGGTATGTAGTTCTGGAAGGGTCTATTATGCCTGAACCCAGGACACAGCCTCTTTGAGGTTCATTTGCTCAAAGAAAATATACAGAGCTTTTGCGAGTGCCAGATATTGTGGAGAAGCTGGTCTCTGCATTGGAGTTTTAGTGGCTCTCAAGGAGACCAGGGCCCTGCTCCTAAGGGAAGGTATGAGTTCCCACCAGGGCTTCTCAGCAGGGAGAATTCTGCCAGGTTGGGTTTACTGCTCCGGACATTCTGACTGGATGGAGCTCTGCACCAAGCTGTCTCAGCTAAGGCTTCCCTTGCTTCTAGCCTCACCGTGGCTCCTTGGCTGGGATACTCACCCTTGCGCCCATCATATGTGGCTGAGAGGACAGTATGGGCTAGTTTTGTTTGTCTTAGGGTCTGGCAGTCTTACACAGGCTGGCTTTGAACTCATGATCCTCCTGCCCCAGCTGTCTGAGCGCTGGGACCCCAGGTGTTTGCCACCATGCCTACTCACCCACTCGGCTGGTTGGTTTTACTAGGCAAGCAGGGCACAGCACAGTCAGTTCTGCAGGAAGGAGCCATGTGGGCAGCTTGGCTTCTCCCTAGCTCACGTTGAGAGAATGATGGCCGCCGTCAGCCCCCCTTAGCTTCTCGTCTTCCTGTTGCTCCCTCCCTCAAAGTCCTGTCTACCCACTGTTCCTTCATCCTCTGGCTCCATCTCCCCATCCTCCTCGGGCCTTTCGTCAGCAGGCCCTGGCAGCCAGACCTGGCACCCATCTCCCACTGGCAGAGGACCTGTCTGCAGGCCTGTGCTGGAACTCAGGGAGGCATGGCTTCAAGAGTCTTGAGCCTGGTGGTTTCCATTCGGCTGTAACTGCAGTAATTCTTCAAAAAGGGTCTTGTGACCCGAGTGTGGTGGTGTGGTGGCTTACACCATAATCCCGGCACTCAAAAGATTGAGAGTTTGAAGATAGGGTTACATAACCAGACCCTGTTGAAAGAGAAAAAAAATCGCATTCCAAATCTTGGCATATACAGCAAACTCATTGGGTGAAGGAGAAAGGCGAGAGAGGCAGGGTTCCTTCCTACCCTTTCCAGTGGCTCCTCTCCAGGGCACTTGGAAAGCCAGAGGCCCCACCTATCGTACATAGGGAAACCTGAGAGGCGCAGACAGGAAGGTCCATAGCTTGTTTGTACAGCTAGCTGATAGCAGATGGAGAACTCGGTTTGTAGGGAAGACACTGCTAAAAGATTCACCAGTGTGGCTGGACACGTAACTCAGCTGAGTCCTTGCCTAGCATGCACAAAGCCCTCAGTTCAACCCCTAGCACCACACAAACCTGGTGTGGAGAAATGACTCGTCAGTTAAGAGTACTTGCTGCTCTTTCAAAGGACCGAGGTTCGATTCCCAGCCCCCATGAGGCAGCCCACAAACATCTGTAACTCCAGTTCCAGGGGATATGATGCCCTCTTCTGGACTCTGAGGGCACTCCAAGTCCAATGATACATAGACATACATCCAGGCAAAATACCTATACACATAAAAACAAATCTTAAAAAGAAATTCAAGATCATCCTGAGTTACACAGTGAGTTTGAGGACAGCCTGAGATACATAACCCTGTCAAAAAAACAAACCAAAATGAAAATTGGGCGTGATGGTATAGCTTTGTAATCCCAGCACTCAGGAGGCAAGCGAAGCAAGAGAATCAGAAGTTCAGTTAACCTTGGCTAAATAGTTTTTCAAAGCCAGCTTGGGATTCATGAGACCCTGTGTTCAAAAACTGGGTAGGGGGTGTGATGGCACACATCTTTAATCCCAGCACTCAAGAGGCAGAGGCAGAAGAATCTCTGTAAGTTCAAGGCCAGCCTGGTCTACATAGTGAATTCCAGGACAGCCAAGGCTCCACAGAGAAAGCGTGCCTAGAAACAACAACAACAAAAAGGTGTTTTATTAAAAAAAGGTAGAGATTAATTTAGGGAGAAAACTTGTCTCATCCTACCTCTGGCCTTCACACACACATGTGCAAACACACAGAGACATGTGTATGTGTATGCACACACAGAGATTCAAAAGCATTATCCCATTTGGTCATGGCACCTTGCAAAGGGCCAGTGATAGCACTCCATTTTGTAGGTGAAGTGAAGGCACACTGAACTTGAAGTCTCAGAAGTACAGAAGCAATTTTGGCCCAGCCCCTAGGTTTTGTCTGGCCCTCATGTTCTCTCCTTTCTTATCTGTAGGTGGCTCATTTCCCCTTTAAGAACAACATGAGCTTTGTGGTCATGATGCCCACTCATTTTGAATGGAACGTGTCTCAGGTACTGGCCAACCTGAGCTTGGACACTTTGTATCATCCCTCACTGCGGGAGAAGCCCACCAAGGTGTGGCTGCCGAAACTCCATTTGAAGCAGCAGCTGGACCTGGTCCCCACCCTCGGCCAGCTGGGTAAGGGGGCTGGGGATAGGGTGGCCCCAGGTGGTCTGGCAGGGTGTGTGAGGAGAGGCCTCCAGCCGGCAGTGTATCTGAGTCAGAGGTAGCCCAGCATCCTGGATGGGAGCAATTGATATGCTCCCATAGACCTTCTGTCCTGGGATGGATTGGGATGAACTACTCTGCTGCCTGAGCACTACAAAGAATCCTGGGTAAAGAGTTCAGGGTGGGCCGGGCGGTGGTGGCGCACGCCTTTAACCCAGCACTCGGGAGGCAGAGCCAGGCAGATCTCTGTGAGATCGAGGCCAGCCTGAGCTACAGAGGGAGATCCAGGACAGGCACCAAAACTACACAGAGAAACCCTGTCTCGAAAAAAAACAAAAACAAAAACAAAAACAAACAAACAAAAAAAGTTCATCGTCTAGCTTGGAAAGGGGACAAGGAAAAGCTGGAGTCACTGTGTTAAATGATGCAACTACTCTGCATTAAGTACTGTGAACTCACCGTGTACAAAGTACTCAGTCTAACGGAATGAGTGGATACATGCAGACTCCGGTACTTTCTTTAGTGTGAGTGGTAAGTCAGAGTGTGTCTCTCCAGTTCACCCTAGAGAATATCAAACTGGTACAGTGTAGACTTTGATTTAAAAAAAAAAAAAAAAAAAAGGGCCGGGCGGTGGTGGCGCACGCCTTTAATCCCAGCACTTGGGAGGCAGAGCCAGGCGGATCTCTGTGAGTTTGAGGCCAGCCTGGACTACCAAGTGAGTTCCAGGAAAGGCGCAAAGCTACACAGAGAAACCCTGTCTCAAAAAACCGAAAAAAAAAAAAGGTTTCTAGAAGTGGTGTCTAGGTTGAGACTTGAAGGTTTAACAGGTGCCAATCAATCTGTGGGTTCAAGTGTTCTCTTTAGCCAGATTGCCAGACAGGTCCAGGTAGCCTGGGGGCGGCACTGACTCACCATCTGTTGCTCTGAGCAGGCCTGCAGGAATTGTTCCAGGGCCCAGACCTGCGCGGGATCTCTGACCAGAGTCTGGTGGTGTCTAGCGTACAGCATCAGTCTACCATGGAACTCAGTGAGGCTGGCGTGGAGGCAGCTGCAGCCACCAGCACAGCCATGAACCGAATGTCCATCTCCTCCTTTGCTGTCAACCGACCCTTCCTCTTCTTCATCATGGAGGACGCCTTAGGCATGCCCCTCTTTGTGGGCAGCGTGAGGAACCCCAACCCCAGTGCACAGCCCCAGCCCCAGGAACAGCAAGATTCCCCCGACAACCGGGTCTTCCGGCACGAAAAAGCTGACTTTGCCGAAGACAAGACCTTTGGTCCTGATTTGAAACTTGCACCCCCCGTGGATGACGATTACCCCCAGTTTAGCACCCCCAAGTGAGGAGGGGCCCTGGGCAGCAGCATCCTGAGTCCCATCTGGATCAGCCTCTCAACTCCTGTGACTCTTTCCAACCAGCTTTGTGGGGTAGGGTGGGACCTGGGGAGGCAGTCTCCAGGGAAAGGAGCCATTCTCCTGCAGTAGCTCCTGGGGATAGGAGGTGGGGTGGGATCTGGAAGAAGGCAGGCAAAAGGAATCTTCATTTCTTCCAAAAGAGTTCAGAGGGTGACCTTTTGTGGGATGGGCACTCATGGATACAGTTCTGGCTAGAGGTGGGTTAGACCGGTCCCTAACTTAGTTGGGGTATCTTCATATTTGTAGGCAGAAGCAGGAGGCCACCTTTAGACATGTCCCCAGACACCCTACGCTCAGACACTGGCCTTGGTGTTGTGCTCCACGGCTGGAGGTTGACCTACTCTGACTCTGTTGTACCGTGCTGAAGACCTCCAGGCCCCCACCCATGTCCCACCACTGGAGTCACCCCTCTGGTCTTTGGAGATACCAACACTGCCAGGAGGCCCCTCCTTTCCTCTCTCTTGTCCTCCTCTTCAGGAAGCTCAGGGGCTGAGGCAGGGAAGGGCCTCTTTAGCTCCCAAGACTCTTTTGTAAAGTTTTTTGTAGTGACTTTTATGCCACCTGAATAAAGAATGAATGGGCCGGGCTGGTTTGATGTCGTGGTACTGGGCAAGTGGATGTGGCTGGGAAGCAGCCAGAGGGCAGATTGCGCTGAGTCCTCTCTGTGCCACGTTTGGTCTCTGGCCACATGCCAGTCCTCTCTAGGTCTACCTTCATGCCAGCCTGGCTCAGCTCTTAGCCCTTCCCTCTGTGTGCGCCTCAGGCAGCCGGTAACAAGGACGGCTCAGAACTGGCAATTAGGGAGCTAACGGGTCTCTAATTACACCCCAGCTGCTTTGCCAGGAGCAGGCGCCCGCCAGCCGGGGGCAGGCTGACAGCTGGAGGCTGGCAGTGTCTGAGGGTTTGGGGGATGTAGTTGGGGATACCTTGGCACCGGACTGGCTACTTCCTGTGGGAGAGCAGGAGCTGGAGGCACAACTGGTGTCCATGTGGGTGGTGATGGCTGCCCTCTGGGGCAGGCACATCTCCCTGATGGACTCTCCTGTGTGAGTGCAGGGTGTCCGTGTGGCAGTAGCCCTCTGGAGCCCTAATGTGCCGGGCAGGGGGGGTGGTAATGAGGGTGGGATAAGAGACTGGTGTGGAATCCTGTTGCTGCTAAACTGCTTCTGTGTGTGTGTGTGTGTGTGTGTGTGTGTGTGTGTGTGTGTGTGTGTGGCCGGGGGTGGGGGTGGGCAGATATTATACTAGGGGAATATGTGGTGTGTCAGAGGATGAGGGTCTCAGAGGGCAATGTCAGAGGACGAGGGCCCTTAATTGAGACTTGAACAGTGGAGCAAGGAGCGGGCAGGGCTAGGAGGGAAGGCCTATCCAGCAGGTGACATTGAGCAGGAGCTGAAGGAAGTGATGGAGAGCACCTCAGAAGTTTCGAGAAGAGAACTGGAGAGCTACTGGGAAGAGGAAAAGCAAGAGCAGAGGCGTGGGCTGAGCGCATGCGCAGAAGTTCAAGATGAGCTGAGCGTGGTGCTGGGGAGGAGGGGGAGGGAGTCAGTAGCTGGGGAAAGAACATGAAGGGCTCTAGGACCGTGCAAAGACTTTAAAGAAAACATTTGCTATTTACTTTTTTTTTTTTTTTTTTTTTTTTTTTTTTTTTTTTTTTTTTTTTTTTTTTAGCTTTTTGAGACAGGATTTCTCTGTGCAGCCCTGGCTGTCCTGGAATTTACTCTGTAGACCAGGCTGGCCTCAAACTCACAGAGATCTGCCTGCATCTGCCTCCAGAGTGCTGGGATTAAAGGTGTGCACCACTACCACCCCCACTTTGCTATTTACTTTTATTTTGTGTGTATAAGTATTTTCTCTGGATGTATCTTTGTGCGTCACATGTATTCAATGGCTATAGTCCAGAAGAGGGTATCAGATAATCTAGAACTGGGGTTACAGGGTTCTGAGACACGATGTGGGTGCTGGGTGTTGTTTTTTAAAAAATAGTAAGTGGTGCTGGTTACCGTGTGGAAAGGTCATGAGGCACGAGCCACGACAAAACCTAGTATCAGAGCTTTATTGGGGGGGGGGGGCACAAAAGAACCAGGCCTGGGAAGAAGCACATGTAGAGAGGAGAGAGAGAGAGAGAGAGAGAGAGAGAGAGAGAGAGAGAGAGAGAGGAGGCAAGAGAGAACTGAGCAGAGAGGAGGGGGAATCTGTCTGACTTAAGGATTCCCGTGAACATGCGCAGGTGGGAGCTACGCCACGCATTGCTGATTATGTGACCACACCACACACACACACACACACACACACACACACACACACACACACACGTAATCACCAGCACGACGCACTGATGACATAAGACCCCTTGCTTAACTCCTGAACTTCGCATGTACGGTCATGCAGCCGGAGTGGCAGCAGAATCCTAACGTCCCAGACTTTTTGCTTATTATAAAAAAGCAGGTGAACAGGAATAAGGGAAAAACTGCTTCCAGCTGACTTGGTGGGCATTGGGTGACTCTTGGGGGGGTGTTAGGGAAGGGGGCTTCTGAGGTAGACAGGCATCCAGGGATGGTGGGCTGTCGTCTGCTGCCTTGGAATTTGTCTGACAAGGTGCTACTGTCCAGGTGGATGCAAGCTGGTTCTGGAGCTCACTGACCTGTGCAGGTGGATTTTCTGGAGCTCAGAAAAATTTTGAATATATTAAGAAGCAGCCATGAGAAAAATTAAAGTCTTGGGCTGGTGACCATTGTAGTGTTTTGTACTCTGCTTATATTGGTTAGTGTTAATAAGAGAGAGAGATTGGAACATGTTTTTAATTTTCACCTGAGATAAGCTTTATCAGAAACAGATTATTTTGAGGTACCTGTTGCCTTTATTGGTTTACCATCCAGGAGACACAGGTGATCAATTGCTGAAAACATTTAACAGTAATAGATGGTTATATTAAAGTCTGTTGTTTTTTTTTTTGCAGAGCCCAGACCATTTTTGGTCTTGGGGTATAAATACCTTTTAGCTGTTACTGTTCCTTACCACCTGGGTATATCTGATGATCCTTGGACTCCAGCTCTATGGTGATCCTGTAACAATTAGCTGAGTAATTAATTAGAAGAGGGAACTAGGAAGAGAGAAGCTTGTGCGGTGAGACCTCATTCTTCTGGAATTGGTGACAAGGCAGTGGATCTTGATGTCCTCTGAGAGAGAGCAGAACCCTGTCTGTGTCACTGTGCATGAGAAGGAGAAGCACTGCTGACCTGTCTGGAGTGAGGTACATGGAGGGAGCAAATGAAATGAAAGCTCCCACCTTAGCTGGAAAATCTCTTCCCATTAAGTAACCCTGAAAGTACAATTAAGTCTGGTGAAGTAGGTAAGGCTGTCCCCATACCCCGACAATACGGAAACGAGGAGAGGTGGGACCCCAAACTCCCTCATGGATTGATTAAGTGGCTCGGTGTCCAACAGTAAGGAAACAGGTCGCCCCCATGCTGCATACTAGGTTCCCTGTGAGCCTGTGGCCAAGCCTAGGAGGTCTGCTGGAGGTCTTAGTTTGATGTCCCCACACTACTGGGTGCCTGGGGGCAGTAAGCTGACCAGTTATCTCTCTAGGTGGCACTTTGAACAAGGTTCAACTGACGGCCCGGCAGGGCATGCACTAGCCTGCGTAGCCTTCTAAAACAGGGACCCGGAAGCCCTCATGCAGCTGCTTGGATAGCATGGGCCAGCACTTTGCAATTTTGTTCACAGGCTTCCTCATCTTTCCCATGGTATATCTTAATGCCACAGCTGAAACTTCCACCTGTGGGGTCAGGAGCCTTGCTCTCCAGATGCTTAAGTTTTAGCCTTAATATCAGGGAGCTCTGGGAGACAAGAGATGGATTTTATTCCATGTCTTGAATTTTTTTTTTTTTTTTTTTTATAGTTTGCTGGCTTGAGGACAGCTTTAGGAAGACCTGCCAGGAGGCAGGCTGTAAACTGTTCTCTGGCTAGAGAGCCATCAGATTATTGTGATCCCCATGTGGGTCCTGATTGTAAACTTATTAGCATGCATCCTAGCCTGTTTCCAGACCTGTCCGTGCTTAGTGGCCTGCCCAGTACAGGAGAACAGAGTTAAGAACAGAAAAGATAAGGTTCTTTGGAGTCAGAGATTCCTTAGGTTCAGGAATGCAAGTAGGCAGGAGAGAGAGAATCAGAAAGGGAGGGTAGCTTAGGTAAAAGTGGGGGAATAAGGTAACCCTTTTCATTTGCCTGTTCGCTGGTAGAAGTTAGATAATTCCCGTGAAATATCGGGGTTCAAGCAGCCATTACACGGCCAAATTAACTGGTATCTGAGGATATTTAAGGCATTTGTCAGAGGAGGAGTGGAACCATGAGGAGGAAGCCTCCATGTCCCATGACTGCAGCTGAGAGAAAATAAAAAATTAAAATAACAAACGGGATCCCAGGCTCCTATCTCAGGTGTCCTAGGATAGGTAGTCTGTGGACCAGCATAAATTAACAGCACAAGTTACCCAATAGTCATCACGAGAAGGGCAAGGGCTGGGAGTACATACCGGAGGACTCCCCGGGAGTCCAGACAGCATTCAATACTTTGTCAAGAAAGAATGTGTCATGGTATGCAGCTGAGGACCCCCAGGGGTCTGGCTCCAGGAATGTATCTCAGGCTATAGTCGTGGGAAATGGTGGGGGATCTGAAAGGGAGAATTCACCAATCTCAGTAGCCGGTGGCGTGTGCAGGAATCTGGTGGTTGGGCAAATGATAAAAGCGAAGCAGGCAGTCATAGGTCCAATAAACCTTGGTACAGGGTCCCGGGTCCCCGGACGCAGAGTGCCAAGAGAGCCTGTCTTGTCACAGCACCAATGTTGTTTTTAAAAATGATAAGTGGCACTGGTTACCGTGTGGAAAGGTCATGAGGCATGAGCCACAACAAAACCCAGTATCAGAGCTTTATTAGGAGGAGGAGACAAGAGAACCAGGCTTGGGGAAGAAGCACATGCAAAGAAGAGAGAGAGAGAGAGAGAGAGAGAGAGAGAGAGAGAGAGAGAGAGAGAGAAATAATGGGGGGAAGAGAGAACAGAGAGGAGAGGAGGAGGAGGCATCTGTGTCCAGCTTTTTAAGGATTCCCGTGAACATGCGCAGGTGGGCTTATGGAGCTATGCCACGCATGTGCTGATTGCGTGACCACGCCACACATGTAATCACCAGTGTGCACTGATGACGTAAGATCCTTTGCTTAGCTGCTGAACTTCGCATGTGTGGCCATGCAGCTGGAGTGGTGGCAGAACCCTAACACTGCGACCCAAACCTGGGTTGCTGTAAGAGCAGCCAATGCTCCTAACTTCTGAGCCATCATTTCCTCTTCCTCCTGACCCCCCCCCCCCCAGAGTGTTTCTCTGTGTGGCCCTGGCTGTCTTGGAACTAGCTCTGTAGCCCAGGCTGTCCTCGAACTCACTGAGATCCACCTGCCTCTGCCTCCCTGAGTGATGGGATTAAAGGCATGTGCCTCCACCGCCAGGTCCCCTTGACTTTTTAAAAAAGGATTTTTATTTTATTTTTAATTATGTGTAGGTGTGTGGATATGTGTCCATGAGTATAGTTGCTCCCAGGGGACAGAAGAGGGTGTCAAATGCCCTGGAGATGGATTTACAGGTGGTTATGAACCACTTGATGTGGGTGCTGAGAACAAAACTCTGGTCCTCTGTAAGAGCAGTGCGTTAACCACTGAGCCATCTCTCCAGGCCCCTAGTGTGTGTGTGTGTGTGTGTGTATTTTTTATTTTAATTTTTTTAATTTTTACATTTATTTTGTTTGCTTTTTTTTTCACTTTTGGATTTTTTTTGCTTTGTTTTGTTTTTTGAGACTAAATCTCACTATATGGAGCCTTAGTTGGCCTGGAACTCATTTATGTAGACCATGCTGTCCTCAAACTCAGAGATCTGCTGACCTCAGCCTCCCAAGTGCTGGGATTGAAGTCGAGATCCACTACACCTAGCAATTTACCTACTTTCTTACTTATCTATTTATTTATGACTCTGTGTGTGTGTGTGTGTGTGTGTGTGTGTGTGTGTGTGTGTGCTTGTGCCATGGTGCACAAGGAGAGGTGAGATGGGAGAACAACTTGCAGGGATCAGCTCTCTCCTTCAACCATGTGGGTTTCAGGGATCAAACTCAGGACCTCAGGCTTGGCAGCAAGCTCCTTCACCTGCTTAGCCATCTTGCTGGCCCTTTTCCCTGGCTTTTAATTTTGTATAAATGAATCATAAAGTCTTCTCCTCTATCTCCGTGCCCTGCCCCGGCCTGGCAGTGCTGAGGATTGAACCTAAGGCCTTGCCTATGAGGCAAACACCCCACCACTGAGCTATGTTTCTAGCTCAGTTTGTATTCTTCTGTATCTGTCAGATTTCTTGCGCTCGGCCTGTGTTGTGCCCAACAATGCCCCCTCACCCAAAAGCCTTTGACTTGGGAGATGCTGAATCTGAGCTTGTCTCTGGAAGGCTCATGTGGCTTCTGGATGGAAAGGGATGAGGTGGGAATAAGAAGCTGGTTGGCAGGCCCACCCAGGGTGTAGATCAAAGCCGTAGAATGGTTAGACCGTGGGAGGGAGGAGAAGGAAGTACCAGGGATGATGGGATTTGGCCTTGCAATTCCTAGGTTTCCATTGTAAAGGAATGGGTAGGGGTGGTGCCTTTGGCTGAGCTGGGAAGCAGAATGATTATGGGGTGGGTGGTGGATTTGCAATTTAAACATGTTATAATGAAAATGTTATGCTAATGCAGGCCAATCCCATGCCCCATTTTGCCTGGGAAAGTTAGGATTATTTCTGTCATTTGAGCTAATTAGTAGCATCCAGTCTTGCTGTTGGAAGTGTCCTGTAAGTTAATTCCTGGCCTATAATGTGGATCTGGTAGGCATGGAATTGCTAATGATGGTTTTGAGTTTACCCATTTTAAATATCAAGGAGTTGACCGAATGCTCTGGTAAGGGATGGGAGTGTAGATCTGACAGTATAGAGATGCTTTATGTCATGGAACTAGGGGCTGGGTGGAGCTCCTGCTTAGCACTGCAAGGCCCTGGCTTTCATCCCCAGTGGGGCTGGAGAGACACTGGACTGGAAAAAAACCCTTAAGGGGAGAAGATTTAATAAAAGGAAAAGGGTCCCAGGATCAAGCAAGCTGAGACAGAGATGGGAGAAAACGGAAACCGTAGAGAGAAAGGACTCTGAGAGGGAGGAACACTCTGCTGTGCTGCGTGCTGCTGTAGGATGGAGGTTTCCCTGTGGCAGTCAACAGAAGTCACCCCTGCGGTGACAACGGCAGTTTCAGAGAAGACGGGAGGAGAAACTATGTAGACATAAGAGCAAACAGCTCACCAGTTGGTGGTAGTGCACGCCTCTAATCCCAGTATTCGGGAGGCAGAGCCAGGCAGATCTCTGTGAGTTCAAGGCCAGCCTAGGCTACAGAGTGAGATCCAGGACAGGCACCAAAACTACACAGAGAAACCCTGTCTCGAAAAAAACAACTCCCTTCCCCCCCAAAAAAAGAGTAAACAGCTATTTACATCATGGCTGTGAGGGAAATGGACAGTGACTTTGGGGAATATATCATAAAAAGGAGACTTCAAGATAACCAAAGTCTATTTTTCCTTTCTTTCTTTTCTCTTTTTCTCAATGTTCAGATTGAACCCAGGGTCTTGTGCATGCTGGTGAAGTGCTCTGCACTAGGCTATACTCCCAGTTCTAGAAGATGTCTTTAAATGTTTTTTGCATTTTCTTGTTTGTTTATTGTGTGTGCACATACACATGCCTTAGCACACATGTAGAGGTCAGGGGACATCTCTCCATGTCGTCTGGCTTGGCAGCAGGTACTAACAGCTGTGCCCTGGAAGCACGGACCTTTTCTGAAGCCTTGGGTGACTTCTTGTAGGAGACACTGGAAGGAGAGTCTGAGAGTTTGTTGGGTGAACTTTGGAATTCTCTAATGTCCTGGAATCCCACAGAACCAAGAACGAAACCATGAGGTTTCTCCACTCTTCCAGTAGAGGGAGCACTCTCGCCAGAGCCTCTGGCAGCCAGTGGCTTCCAGAGTGCTTTCCCATCATGCATCTGTGGTGGTTGGCTTGGTGGGAGCCATGGTGTAGAGAGAACCCTCTTTACCAATTCCCTTCTTCAGGTGCAGCCCCGGGAGGCACTGGCACTAGAGTATTGGCAGCTGGATTGAGGTCACTCTAGAAGCTTCCTTTTTTTTTTTTTTTTAAACACTGGGAACAACGCAGCTATAGTGTTCCTGTGAATAATTCCTTGTATGCATATGCTCATTTTATTCTTTGGTGGAGTGGGGGATGGAACCTAGGACCTCATGCATGCCAAGCCAGCACCCTATGAGAGCGAACCCTCCAGGCCTGTGGGAGGCTTTTGGTGTATACACTCAGAAGTAGGATAATGGGCTTTAGCCTCGGGCTTGTCCACCTTCAACTGCCAGGGCTGCCACACACAATCACACACAATGCTGTTATTTACTGTCATATCGTTCTTCAAAGTTGTCATAGGAACAGACTTGTGATGAGCAGAGTTCATTTTCCACACTCACACCAACACTGGTGTTGCCACGTGTTTACATCTTCTCAACTGGATGAGTATGCAACATGACTTCCTATGGTTTTAATTTGCATTCCTTTATTAGCAACGATAACGTTTTGGGGGGCCCATTTTTGTGGGGGTGGGGCTTTAGACAGGGTCTCTTATTATTTTCCCTGGCTGTGCTGGAACTGGCTATGCAGACCAGGTTGGCCTTGAACTCATAAAAATCCTTCTATCTCTACTTCCTGAGAACTGGGATCAAAGACACCATGCCTGGCTGAGAGTCTTTCTTTAATTTTTATTTATCTATCTATCTATCTATCTATCTATTTATTTATTTATTTATTTATCAGAGCTGAGGACCGAACCCAGGGCCTTGTGCTTGCTAGGCAAGTGCTCTACCACTGAGCTAAATCCCCAACCCCTAGAGTTGTTTTTTTTTTTCTTTCTTTCTTTTTTTTTTTTTCTTTTTCGAGACAGGGTTTCTCTGTGTAGTTTTGGTGCCTGTCCTGGATCTCATTCTGTAGACCAGGCTGGCCTCGAACTCACAGAGATATGCCTCCCAAGTGCTGGGATTAAAGGCGTGTGCCACCACTGCCCGGCTGAGAGTCTTTTAATATACTAGGGAAGTGTTGTACTACTCAGCTACATTTCCAGCCCCACGAAATTTCTTTGTATACATTTATTGGCCACTTGGGATTCTGCTATGGATGACATGGCCTTACTTTTCTCTTACATTTTTTTATTTAAAACTTGTTAGTTTTGCCGGGCGGTGGTGGCGCACGCCTTTAATCCCAGCACTTGGGAGGCAGAGCCAGGTGGATCTCTGTGAGTTCGAGACCAGCCTGGGCTACCAAGTGAGTTCCAGGAGAGGCGCAAAGCTACACAGAGAAACCCTGTCTCGAAAACCAAAAAAAAAAACAAAAAACAAAAACTTGTTAGTTTTATGAACATTTTGCTTGAGTGTATGTCTATGCACCACATGCATGCCTTGTGCCCATAGAGGTCAGAAGAGGGCACTGGATTCCCTAGAACTGGAGTTACAGAGTTGTGAGCCACAACTCTGTAACTGTGGGTGCTGGGAACTGAGCCAGGTCCTCTGCAAGAGTAACAAATGCTCTTAACTGCTAAGCCATCTCTCCACATCTTGAATTATTTCTGGTTTTCTCATTAGAATTTTTTGGTGTGGTTGTTTTTTCTCTAGTTTTTGTTTGTTTTGAGACAGGGTTTCTCTGTGTAGCCCTGGCTGTCCTGGAACTAGCTTTGTAGACGAGACTGACCTGGAACTCACAGAGATCTGTCTGCCTATGCCGGGATTAAAGGTGTGTGCCACCACTGCTGAGCTCCTCTTTGTTTTATGGTATCTTTGTGTGAAGAGAAATTTCTAACTTTAATGCTGCATTTATCATCAACCTTTTCCCTTATAGTTTGCACTTCTTTGGGTATTATCTTATTTTGATTTTTAGAGATGGAGTCTTGCTGCGTATTCTTGGTTAGCTTGGAACTCTTTATGTAGGTCAAGCTGACCTTAAATTTCCAACACTTCTCCTCCTGTCTCCTGAATGCTGGAATTACATGTGCCACCACACCCAGATATTTATTTATTGCTTGTTTTGTGTGCTTGAATGTCTATGTGCATGCCATGGAATGCATGTGGAGATCAGAAAATTACCTGTGGAAGTAATTTCTCTCCTTCCACCATGTAGGTCCTGGAAAATCGAACTCATATCATCATGCTTATTTTACTTGCTGAGCCATCTCATAGACCCTATTTTTTTCTTTCTGAGAGGGTCTCATGTAGCCCAGGTTGGCCTCCAACTCTTATGGAGGACTGCCTTGAACTCTTGGTCATACTTCCTCTACTTTTCAAGAACTGGGATTACAGGTGTGCACCATCCTGTCCTGCCTATATTTGCTTTTTTTTTTTTTTTTTTTTTTTTTTTTTTTGGTTTTTCGAGACAGGGTTTCTCTGTGTAGCTTTGCGCCTCTCCTGGAACTCACTTGGTAGCTCAGGCTGGCCTTGAACTCACAGAGATCCGCCTGGCTCTGCCTCCCGAGTGCTGGGATTAAAGGCATGCGCCACCACCGCCCGGCCTATATTTGCTTTTTAGAGCATGATATTGCTTGAAGAATATGCTAGGCGTGATGGGGTACACCTTAAATCCCGACACTGGGGAGGCAGAAGCAAGAGAATCTTTGTGAGTTCCAGGCCAGCCAGGGCTACATAGTGAGGCTTGGTCACCAACCAACCAACCAACCAACAAATCAACCAGGGAAGATATCAGTATCAGCTGTGCTCAGAATGTGGCACTGGGCGATTGGGGAGATTAACTGAGAAATTTTCATCTTTTGTTACTTTTGACTCTGTGTGTGTGTGTGTGTGTGTGTGTGTGTGTGTGTGTGTGTGTGTCCAGAGGATAACTTCTGGAGTCAGCACTCTCCTTCCACCTAGAGTCCCAAGAACTGAACTCCAGTCAGCAGGCTTACTACACTTCAAGTGCCTTTGCCCCTAACACAGCTCTCTGTCTGGAGTCACGCCCAAGTTCTTTTTATTGAAAGGCCCTGGACTCTGACTGCAAAGTCGCACTGGCCCAAGCTCTGCTTTCTGGGGCTCCCTCAAGAATGCTTGCAGAGTCCCCTAAATTTTCTCTCTTTTGAGCCTTCCTCTTTCTTTCTCTGAATGGTTATCAGGCTTTCTTAATCAGCCTAAAAAACACTCATTATAGGTTTAGAAAGTAACATTTTTAACCAGAGCAGCTGCCATACGAAGCATTCCGTAACCTTCCGCTTTCTGGAGCAGATCCCATGCTACACGGTCGACAGTTCAATGTGCATGAACTTTGTTCCATGAGCAGGAGTAACAAAAAGACTGTTCTTTAAAAAAATCATTCCACTGATTTATGTGGTGTGTGCAGGGTGGGTATGTGCACAGGCCACGGCTCACACATGGAGATCAGAGGATCATGTGTCGAAGTTGGTTTTCTCTTTCTGTGTGGGTGCTGGGGAGAGAACTCAGGCTCAGTGGCCAGCACCTTTACCTGCTAAGCCACCTCAGTGGCCACTTTTTCTTTTCTTTATTATTTTATGACACAGGACTTCATGTAGCCCAGGCTAGCCTCAAATTCACTGTGTGGCCAAGGCTGGCCTTGAACTTGTGCCACCACCTTCCAAGTGTTGTGATTCTGGACACCACACCAGTTATTCAAATATTGATTACCTTCAGGCTGAGTGTGTGCAGAGTTACACGAAGCAGGTGAATTTCAAGTTTGGAACTGGGTTCCATTCCCAAGATCTCTCATATAGACGCAAATATTCCAGATCCCAAATCCAACACTGTTTTTTTTTTCTTTTTTCTTTTTTTTTAAATAGTCCTAAGTATTTCAGGTCAGGGGATTAAACCTGGAGTCGCTAGTCATTGCTTATGTTAGTGCTTTAGGTTTTTTTTTTTTTTTTTTTTTTTTTTTGGTTTTTTGAGACAGGGTTTCTCTGTGTAGTTTTGCGCCTTTCCTGGATCTCTGTCTGTAGACCAGGCGGGCCTCGAACTCACAGAGATCCGCTAGGCTCTGCCTCCCAAGTGCTGGGATTAAAGGCGTGTGCCACCACCGCCCGGCAGTGCTTTAGTTTTGAAACTGCACTATGAGTTCTAACACCCCAGGGCAAGCTGAATGCAAGTGTTCTCCTGTGTAGGCAACCTCTAGTGTGAGCCACCTCCCAGGATGGTGTCCGGTACACTCCATTTCTTCCTCTGGTCAGATGTTTCCCCCACTGTCCCTCCTTTTTATTTTAAAGGTTTTATTTATGTGTCTGTGTGTCAGTGTATGGGTATCTGTACGTGTGTGATACCTGAGGGGGCCAGAAGAGGGCATTGGATTCTCTGGAGCTGGAGTTACAGGAAGTTGTGAGTCCCTGGTGTGGTTGCTGGGAACAGAACTCAGGTTCTCTGCAAGAGCAGCCAGTGCTCTTAACCGCTCAGCATCTCCCCAGCCCCCACCGTCCTTTGTAATCTTCAGAGAGCACGGAACTTTACAGCAGACAGGCCCAGTGCCATCCCTCCATTTTCCAAGAGATGAAGAATTATCTCGCTCTCCAACTGCAGGTAGAGCCAGAGCTAACCACCTGGAAAAAACCACTGTCTCTACACCGACTCACTTTCTCTCCATGCAGCCTGCCCCTCAGTCAATCCTTTCTGATGTTCAAGTTCAGACTCATGACCTACCCCAGGCTGGCCCAAGTGCCTCATGAAGTTAGCCATCCTGTTGGAGGGGCCCACTGGGGAGAGATGACGGCCCAAGGAAGATGTGGTGGGTGAGGAGGGTGGTGTGAGTGCATGGTCTTGGGGACACAGGATGGAAGGGTAGCAGTGGGTTAAAGTTAACACCAGACAATGATGCAATCAGACTCCAAATGGAGTCAGGTCACTTTAAGAAAGGAGTAGCTGTAATCTGAAGCCTGCGGGACGCGGGTTGGGAAGCAGCTATTCACTCCAGGGCTTGCTAGAACCCCTCAGGGTGCAGGCTGAGAGGGACCCAGAATTACTTCAGAAAGGAGCTGCAGCGGCGGACCACAGGTAAGGCGGCTCCTGGTCTAGCCTGGGGAAGACAGATGGAAGAGGCCCCTTAGCTAGAGGGACTGGGAGGAGCAGGGGCACCCCAGAGAGCAGAAAAGAGGGGTGCAAGGAGGTGGAGGTAGGGATACAGTAGCCTCTGCAGTTTAGGGACCAGGGTGAACAGATGAGAGGGAAGAGGGAGTTGGGGGATAGAGGGCCAGGATGCCATTATCCCCATATCCCACTGCAGCAAACGGAGAGGCTGGATGGGTTTTGAATGGAGTTGGGGAACAATGTGGTAGTGGTGGGAAGTGAGGCACTAAGCTCTGGGTCTGCTCCCAACAGGGACCCCAAAGGGGCTACATCCTACAGGCAGGGCTCTCCCTGAAGTTGCTTCCATCAGCAGTGAGCAAGGAAGGTGGTCTTTCCTGCAGACCAACCTGGCTCCACTCACTCGGATTGCTGCTTATCCCCCCCTCCCCGGGGGGGCCCCCCGCCCCCCCAGCAAGGACTAGCTGGCCCTGCTGGGATGGGATGCCTGCTAGGTCCTCTGTCCAGCTACCACCGATTCTCTGTTAAGGAGTGAATGGGAGACAAACAAAGTCACGGCCTCTTGCAAACAATAAGCACCCTTTAGCCTAGCTGGTGTGTGGGGTCTGGCTGTTCTTCTGCAGCCTTTTTACCTCCCGGGGAAGCCACAGCAGGGAGTGAGTGGTCTGGGTCAAAGGAAAGAGCCAGGCTTTCCAAGTGCCAGCCACTGTATGGACCTGTCTGGACCATCAGTTCAGCCCCCGGGCTGAGGGGGATGGGTGGGGCCCAGGGAGTTCTGGCCCCAGGGCTGGCTTTTCTGGGGTGTTGGGAGGTGCAACTCTGGGGGTGTTTCAGGTTCCAAGATTTCAGACAAAACAACAACAAAAGCTGCACCGGAGGTGAGTGGTGTAGATGAGCCAGCCAGACTGGACCCCTGGAACAGTCCTTGAGGCAGCGGAGAGGGAGGTGTCCTCCCCTGCACTGTCCACATGTCCACTGCCATGTGGCTGGAAGGCTGCTTGGCTCTGGGAGGAGGGCGCAGTGGAGGAGGAGCAGTGTGTTTGTCTCCCAGCTGGGTCTAATCGGAAACACATGTGCCGGCTCCTATTTGTCTTCCCAGCTCGGATTTGAGACCACAACACCCCAGTTTCTGTGCCTCTTGATTTGGGGCAGGCCTTGGCTCAGAGGGGAGACTCTTGACCCTTCCCCATGCCCTCCCCCATGGTAGCCCAGGAATTTGGCTTGGACACTGCCCTTTGGACAGGATGGCATCATTGTCCTGGTGCCCCTGGCTAGTCAAAGCTGCCTACCCAATCCACAGTTACTGCTCCCAGGACATTGTATGTGTCCTGTGGGGCCCCTGCTGCAGACCCTCACTTTCTGCCCTTCGGGTCTCCATTTCCTTAACTCCTGTGGCTTCGGGTGGAGAATTCAGACATTCCACTAACACCCGTCCCTGCTTATAACTCCTGGGCCAGCATTGGACCCCGTGTCTCCCCACGCCTACTATTCCCCACCTCAGCTTCAGTTCTCAGCCTACACATTTGGTAACAATGATCTGACTTAGACCCTGGAGGAACTCCAGGAGGTCCCATCTGCAAGTGCTTCTCATTGACTTCCTGAATAGGATGCCAAAGGTGACCATCTCCTCCCTCTGTCAGTCAGTACCCACCCAGAGGGACCAGAGGGGCCTTTCTGTGCACCTCCGATAAATCAACCTGTTGCGGCTCCGCAGAGGGAGGCTGCTGCCTCTGATGGGTGGGGTTGGGTGGGGAGGGCTAAATCTGCATCACTTTCTCTGTTGTTCCAACGGGTTTTCTCCCCAGGAAGCTGGGAGGCAGCGCCCCTGGGTGGGAACACAGGTGTCCCTAGAATTCCCACTGGGAGATCCGATGAAGGGTTAGAAAGGAGGAGGCTGGTTGTGTTGGTGGTGCTGCGGAAGCAGGGTAAACTTTCTCTTGTTGGCCCTCACAGGCTGCAGTTTTCTAGTGGATTATCTGACTTAATTTTCAGGACCTTAGCCAACAATTGCAGATTGCACTCCTGACTCTTCAGATCCAATTTGTTCTGGGAAGTCAGAAAAGTTGGTGATGTATGGGTGGGGGGTCAAATACACGTGACAGAGTAATGATGGAGCTGAGGGGCACTTGAGGGTGTGTGTGCTGGAGGATGGGTGGGGGACATGCTAGGACAGCCAGTGGTCTTTTCCAACTCTGGGATGAGCTTTCCTGTGGCCCTCATTCCCACCCCTAGACCTGATTCCAGGGGAGCCCAGGAATGATTCAGGAGGACCCATAGCCCAGATTTCAATTTTGCCCTGTGGTCTCCAAGTGCCAGACTAGAGTCTGGGCAGAAAGGTCGCTGCTTAGGGAGGTGGTGGGATGTGGGAGGTCCACCAAAAATTATTGTTTAACCTGCAGGAAGACAGGCTCTGGGGTTAAGAGCTGTTTCCATGCTAGTGGAGGGAGGAAGAAATGGCCTTCAGAAGAGATGCCAGTGGCACTGCTAAGGGCTGCTAAGACAATGTCTAGGCAGGTGAGGTTGTACACACATGTGACGTCAGCACTGGGGAGGCAGAGGCAGGAAGACCACACATTTAAGGCCAGCCTAAATACAGCAAGACTGTCTCAAAAAAGGAGAGAGAGAGAGAGAGAGAGAGAGAGAGAGAGAGAGAGAAAGAGAGAGAGAGAGAGATTATATAATTTAATCCTCCTAACAGTAGGAGGGATTTGTTCTTTGGACAGCTATGAAGTCAGGCTTAGATGTGACCGTGTGGCCCTCGTCCGCACCCTCTTTTTTTTTTTTTTTTTTTTTTTTTTGGTTTTTCGGGACAGCATTTCTCTGTGTAGCTTTGTGCCTCTCCTAGAACTCACTTGGTAGCCCAGGCTGGCCTCGAACTCACAGAGATCCGCCTGGCTCTGCCTCCCAAGTGCTGGGATTAAAGGCGTGCGCCACCACCACCCGGCATCGTCCGAACCCTCTTAACTAAGCACTCGGAGTTGTTCTTGGGATGGAAGAATGGGGTTGACGGCATGGTGGCACACACCTGGAATTCCAGCACTCAGGGCGGATGGGGGATGGGCAGCTGCGAGTTCAAGGCTACGTACGTAGGCAAGGTCCTATCTGAATAAAAAGGGTGAGGGGCAAATAGACTGGACTGAGTCCTTATCATAGGCTTTTAGCCAGAAGACTTTTGGTGGATAGCAGGGCTAGACCGGATAGATGTTCTGTGAGTCTATAAAGACCTGGGTTCTGCTCCCGTTCTGAGACAGGGTTCCAAATCCTACCAAATGAGCTGGCTATATACCTGCAAGGAAACGCCTCCGTGTGTGTTTGTGCTAGACCAGAAAGTCTGCTGCTGGGTCTTTACTGCTGGGTCTTCACTGCTGGGTCTTCACTGCTCTGGCGCTTAGGCTGGAAGGTGGGTCTCCCGATAGGAACCACCGTGGAGGCACAGCTCATGCGGCAGGTGCAGGTCAGGGACACCAAGCCTCGGGAAAGTTCTCTGACTCTTGCTCCTGTGAAGGGTGGGGTGGCAGCGCAGGGTGTGGGCGAGGGGAGTCACTTGTCTTGTCTCCCTCGTAGTCCCGGGATGCAGGCCTTGGTGCTACTCCTCTGGACTGGAGCCCTGCTCGGGCACGGCAGCAGCCAGAATGTCGGCAGCAGCTCTGAGGTCAGTAGGGTGGGTAGGTGTGGGCAGCAACTGCTCTATACCCTCCTCGGCTGGCTGGCGGCAGAGGAGCCAGCACAGGGAGGCAGTGCTAGGGCCAGGGTGGGCTCTGGCCTTCATTTCTCAGGTCTTGGTTTCTCCAGCAGCAAGATAAGCATTTGCTTCACCTTTCAGGGTATGGAGAAGCCTCTGCTGTATGGAGGAAGTAGGGGTAGGGTCACACAAGCGACAAGCCAGTTGGGTATATCAGCTGTAGAGCTGGGCATTGTGGGTTCTGAGTTCGGATTAGGGCTTAGTGACCTTAGACAATACCCTCTTACCTCAGTCTGTTTCCTTACATGGCCACTATGGCCATTTACTCATTCCTCACCTACTAACTACCTGCCCTCCCCTCCCCGCGTTGGAAATGATATGCAGGACCCCAGGCACGCTACACAAGTGCTGTACTAACTGAGCCCTACCCACGAACACTTACTCTGAGGTTGGTAGGTATGGATAGAAATATAAAAATCCCAGCACTCGGGAGGCAGAGGCAGGTGGATCTCTGTGAGTTCAAGGCCAGCCTGGTTTACTAAGTGAGTTCCAGGACAGCCAGAGACACATAGTGAGACCCTGTCTCAGCCCCGCCCCCCACTCCCCACCCCCACCCCGCCAACAGCAAAAGGAACAGGAGGTGTTAGCATTTGCCCAGCAAATGCAAGAGCATGGGTTTGCTCCCCAGCCCCGAGACAAGACAAAAAGGAGCAGAAAGTTCCTCACAAAGCTGCTAGCTACTAAGGAAGCAGTGGACACTGAAAAAAGGTGAGAAAACCACAAACTCCCTTCAGGTATGGTCAGAGAAGATGGCTTGTCAGGAGAGACAGGGAGAGTCTCACAGCAGAACTTAGGCAGACACAGAACAGTCTGAAACGGTGAGCAGAGGAGTGTGGTGTGGCCTAAGGACAGGTTTCTCTGGTGATGGTGGTGGGGAGGTCTCCAGAGAGAGAGACAGACAGACAGACAGGCAGACAGACAGACAGACACACGGGGTGGGGGGGTGGGGGGGGAGAGACACAGACAGACAGACAGAGAGACTGTTTGTAGGCCAGAAAAGTCAACCCAGAGTCATTCCTCAGGTGCTGTCTACCTTGGTTTCTGAAACAGGAACCCTCCCTGGTCTGGAACACACTGACTAGTCCAGGCTGAGCGGCCAGTGCGCCCCAGGGACCTGCCATCTCCTCCTCCCCAGTGCTGGGATTACAAGCATGCCCCACCATGTCCAGCCTTTTTTGCGTGCTTTCTGGGACCGAACCCAGGCCCACATGCTGTCAGGCCAGGACTTTACCAAGGGAGCTGGCTCCCCAGCCCTACCATTTTTATTGTAAAGTAGGCCAGGCTTCCCGCTCTCAGGTCACAGTTCAGCCTGGCAAGCCCTGGGTGTTGCCTCTCCCCAGCACAGAGGTTATGTACAGTCAGAGAGCACACACTCATTCCGACCTTAGACTAACGGCCCCCAGGGACCAGAGGACAGCCCCAACCCAGAGGCGATGCCATTCACTGTGCCTTCCCACTGGTCCTTGTATTCTGACCCAGGGCTCCCCAGTTCCCGACAGCACGGGGGAGCCGGTGGAGGAGGAGGACCCCTTCTTCAAGGTCCCTGTAAACAAGCTGGCAGCAGCCGTTTCCAACTTTGGCTATGATCTGTACCGCCTGAGATCCAGTGCTAGCCCGACTGCCAACGTTCTGCTGTCTCCACTCAGCGTGGCCACAGCCCTCTCTGCTCTTTCTCTGGGTGAGTGGCAGCGGAAGGCGGCTGCAGGTGGACCTGAATGCCCCACCCTGAGTCTCCATGCGTACACTGCCAGGGAACAGGAAAGGGTCGGTGGGGGCTGCAGCTCTGGCCAGGTCCTGGCTACACACACACACACCTCCTACCACTTTATCAAAGTGACGCTCAATCCTGGTTCCTTAAAAGGACTCCTATTGTGTGCTAGTCATTTACCCAGGTTCTAGGCGTACAACTGTTACAAGTAGGCCCGGGTTCCCCCTCACAATAGTGTAGATAACGATGGGAGAAATTCAGGGAACGCATCCCACCCTTTTCTCTGTAGGTCTGATGCCTTGGCCTATTTTAGAGACTTTTCCTAGCAATGCAGTCATTATTCCCCTGAAGCTCTTTGCCCACCTAGAATGTCTGCAATATCAGCCTCCTCAGGCTCTCAGAAGACAAGACTAGATGTCTAACACCCTGTCCTGCTGTGGGTCCCCCGGGTAGTTATGAAGACTGCCATTCTTTCTCCCCTGGCAGGAGCTGAACAGCGAACAGAATCTGTCATACACCGGGCTCTTTACTACGACTTGATCAGCAACCCCGACATCCATGGCACCTACAAGGATCTCCTCGCCTCTGTTACTGCCCCAGGGAAGAGCCTCAAGAGTGCTTCCAGAATTGTGTTTGAGAGGAGTCAGTAGCCACCCTCACCCCACCCCTCAGTCTATGTAGCCCAAGCTGGCCCCTGCTTTCCAAGTGCAGACACGCCATCATGCCTGGCATGTGGCTGCTTTTCTGGCCTGGGTCATCTGTGTGCTCCATGCTGGGGTTCGGTCTAAACAATAGACTGTGTGTGCTCAGGCCAGGCCTGGCACTGGTGGGCAGGAAAGGGCCTGTGAGACCACAAAGGAGCAGAAAGAGGAAGTGGGCTGCGGGAGACAGCAGGAGGGTCTGGGGAGGGCAGTAACATGAAGGGGAAGGCAATGGGTGGAATCCATTGTTCCCTGTCCAGGGTTTGGACAAGCCAGCAGATGCCCCAGCAAGTCAGGGAAGATGCTGGGCAGGAAGCTGGGGTCTGGCAGGCTTTCAAAGTGCTGGCTCAGCTCTCATACACTAATCTTTGATCTGCTCCCTCTCAAGAACTTCGAGTAAAATCCAGCTTTGTTGCACCTCTGGAGAAGTCATATGGGACCAGGCCCAGAATCCTCACTGGCAACCCTCGAATAGACCTCCAGGAAATCAACAACTGGGTGCAGGCCCAGATGAAAGGGAAAATCGCTCGGTCCACAAGGGAAATGCCCAGCGCCATCAGCATCCTCCTCCTCGGCGTGGCTTACTTCAAGGGTGAGGGCTTCCCCACTTCTCTGGGGCCGAGGGAGGACGGTAGGGTGTGTGGAGTGTGGTGGTGAACGTGAATGCAGGTGCACGGCCAGAGGAGGATCTGAAAACCATGTGGGCTTGCTTCTCTGCTTATCACCTACCAAGCGTCTCTGAACTATGTGACAAGAGAATCGTCTGAGTGGAGCTGGACACAGATCTCTGATTTGAATCAGACCAGGTTTAATCATGGCTGCGCCCTGTGAGTGCAGAGCCCTAAGTTTCTCCTGAGCCATCTGTCTCCTCAGCTTTCCTGTGAGGATTATACATCTACCTCATACTTTGTACAGTACATGCTGTCTTATTCTCATAGCAACCCAGTACTACTCCTGGGCCCGCCCTGAGCTCTTGAAACTGCTTCCAGTTACCTATTGACACTCTTCTAGGCAGTAGTAATGGGTCAGGAGACCCTTCCACAGGCCTCACATGAGGTCTGCTTTATTCAGAAAAGGGCCTGCGGCAGGAATAGTTTGACCAATTTCCCTCTTAAAATGTGACCATCTTACTGAGTAGCAGCAAGAGTGGACGCCTGACCTAGAGGAAAGCCTGGGTCTTCTTCCTACTCCAAGTACACAGAGGTTAGGAGAGCAGACGCAACCCAGCCTGCTAAAGGCCACCTTAAACAAAGAGCCTGGTGATCCAAGTCAAAGTGAGAATACCCACTTATTTTCATCTGAGTTTGTGTGGGGAAGAGAGCCGGATCCTGTGGTCTCTGTCACACATGCTGGGACCCAGCAGCTCCTGTGTCCATGACAGCTCAGGTTTGTTTGGCCAGTGGAGACACAATATGGTCCTCTGGCCTTTCCAGTGACGGCGGCTCAGGAAGCTCTATGTGTTTCCTTCCAGGGCAGTGGGTAACAAAGTTTGACCCAAAAAAGACGACCCTCCAGGATTTTCACTTGGATGAGGACAGGACTGTGAAAGTCCCCATGATGTCAGAACTCAAGGCCATCTTACGATATGGCTTGGACTCCGATCTCAACTGCAAGGTCTGTAGGGATAGGGGGATGGGTGGGGGGGTCAGAGAGGGGCAGGGTGGCCGCTGAGAATGGCCAGCTATCTGAAGTTTGCTGTGTGACTTTGGGCAAGTTAGTAATGTTTCTGGGCCTTTCCTTTTTCCTCCTCTTCTTCCTCTCCTCTTCCTCCCCGCTCCCTTCTTTTGGTTTTTCAAGACAGGGTTTCTCTGTATAGCCCTGGCTGGCCTGGAACTTGATTTGTAGACCAGGCTGGTCTCAAACTCAGAGATCCACCTGCCTCTGCCTCCTGAGTGCTGGGATTAAAGGTGTGCACCACCACGCCTGGGGTCTTCCTTTTCTTGAAGCAGAGTGAGAGGTAGTTATTCTCCCAGGGTTTGTTGTCAGAATCAAGGTCATAGAAAATGAGTTTTCAAAATCTGGCACTCAGAGCTGGGGATGGTGACACACACCTGTAATCCCAGCAGTCAGGAGGCTGAGGTAGGGTCATCAAGAGCCCGGTCTGAGCTGTACTTTGAGACCATCTCAGAAAACAGAAATGGGCCAGAACAATGGCTCAGTGGTTAAGAGCACTGGCTACTCTTTCAGAGGACCCAGGTCCGATTCCCAGCACCCACATGGCAGCTCACAACTGTCTGTAACTCCAGTTCCAGGGGATCTGATGCCCTCTTATGGCCTCTGCAGATACCAGGCATGTCTGTGGTACACAGCCAGACATTCAGGCTACTACTCATATACATAAAAACAAAAACAAAACAAACAAACAAAAGAACCAACCAAAAAAAGACTAGGCACTCATTGGGATGTCCCACAATGGTAGAACACTTGCCTAGTATGAGCAAGGCCCTGAGTTTAATCCTTAGTACTGCCAAAACAAAACAAAGACAGAAACTTAGCACTCAATGTTGATTTATTCATTCATCTCTTTCCTTTTTTCTCTTCGAGACAGAGCCTCATGTAACTCAGGATGGCCTCAAACTTATTAGCTGAGGATGCCTTCGAACTCCTGACCTTCCTGCCTCTACTCCCAAACGCTGGCATGGTAGGCACGTGCCAATACCCTGGTTAATGCATGCTGGGGATCAACCCACAGCTTCATGCATGTTAGGCAAGTGCTCTACCAACTGCGCTACGGCCCGAGCCCAGGGCTGTCTTTTCCTGAGAGCTCCTCTTTTTAGAATCAAGAGCCAAATTCTGACAAGTTGTCCCGAACGTCCACACTGACATTCTGAGACTCTCAGAGTGCATCTGACTTCCCTCAGTTGTCGAGAACGTCCACACTGACATTCTGAGACTCTCAGAGTGCATCTGACTTCCCTCAGTTCCAAATCAGTAGTCACTAACCTCTTCTAGGCTATGGTTTCTTCGGAAATCTGACAAAAGGGCCTGAAACAGTAGGGTGTGGTGGCACACTTTAATCCCAGCACTTGGGAGGCAGAAGTAGGTGGGTTTCTGGGAGTTTGAGGCCAGCCTGATCTATATAGAAAGTTCTAGGGCAGCATAATGGAGAGATCTTGTCTCAAAAAAAAAAAAAAAAAAAAAAAGCCCGACTAGAGAAATGACATTTCTGTATATGGTTGCACGGGGCTCTGCGAAGCCCTGACACTGTCCCCCGGGCCTTAGGGTAAGAACCTCTGTTCAAAGGGTCTGTTTTACTGTTCGTTTGTAGCCCAGGGCTCTGCACAAAGCAAATGCTCAATAAACGCTGGCAGGTAGACTCTGGGAGGACATTCAACTCCAGCTCCTGAGAACCAGGTCCCGGTTAGTGTCCCTAACTTGACACAAGTTAAGGTCATTTAGAAGTGGGAACCTCAGCTGAGACAGTCCTCCAACCAGGCTGGCCTCGGGCACACCTATGGGGCCTTTTCTTGATTAATGATTGATGTGGGAGGGCCCAGCCCACTGTGGACCATGCCACTTCTCAACATGTGGTCTGGCGGGTGGAAAACAAGGCTAACAAGCCTTGGGGGAGTCAGTCAGAGAGCAGTTCCACTGTGGCCTCTGCTCCAGCTCCTGCCCTGAGTTCCTGTGGTGATGAGTGTAACCTGAGAGTTCTAAGATGCAATAAACCTTTCCTCGCCAAGTTGCTTTTGGTTACATTTTATCACAGCAATAGAAACCCCAACTAAGACAAACCACAAGCTAACATTTTTTCATCAAACTTCCGTTGGTATTAAGCTGAGAGGAAAACTGGGAAGACAGCCGCTGCACGGACTAGGGCTGAGGCCGGCCCCAGGACTAACTCCCATGCTTCTCTGTTGTTAGATTGCCCAGCTGCCCTTGACAGGAAGCATGAGCATCATCTTCTTCCTGCCCCTGACGGTGACCCAGAACTTGACCATGATAGAGGAGAGCCTCACTTCTGAGTTCATCCATGACATAGATCGAGAACTGAAGACCATCCAAGCCGTGCTGAGCGTCCCCAAGCTGAAGCTGAGCTATGAGGGCGAAGTCACCAGTTCTCTGCAGGAGATGAGTATGTTTGAAGACCACTTTGATCCAGGGGCTGGAAATGAGGCTGAGTCTTTCAGCCTTCCACCTTGCTGACAGAACTTTGTAGGGAGGCTCTTGGGTACTTGCTACATTATTATGAGGGAGGGGAACACAGAACCACTGTCCCATCAGATGTAGTCCTTGGTCCTATGAGCACATACCCTTAACAGCCCAGAAGACCGTCTCAGGCCAGGTCTGTTTACCTTGGTTTCTCAGACAGCCTTGCTGGCTCTATGCTCCTGGGTAAGTCCTGGGCCTGTAGTAGCTCAGAGCACCTCATACCCCACAGGGCAAAGCAGTGCTCCACTCCCAGCTTTCTTGAGAATCACCTGACACAAACCAGGACTGTGTGTGTGTGTGTGTGTGTGTGTGTGTGTGTGTGTGTGTGTGTGTGTGTTGGACAGGGAGGGTTTTAATGGAATCTCTCTCAATCTCTGTATACAGAGCTACAGTCCTTGTTTGAGTCCCCGGACTTCAGCAAGATCACAGGCAAACCCGTCAAGCTCACCCAGGTGGAACACAGGGCTGCTTTTGAGTGGACTGAGGAGGGGGCAGAAAGCAGCCCCACCCCAGGCCTCCAGCCCGCCCGCCTCACCTTCCCACTAGACTACCACCTCAACCAGCCTTTCATCTTTGTCCTGAGAGACACAGACACGGGGGCCCTGCTCTTCATAGGCAAAATTCTGGACCCCAGGGGCACTTAATGCTTCTCTTCAGTGTGCTCCAGAAGAAAACCCCAGAGGGATGGCTGATTACACATTCCAGGAAGGCTGCCTGCCCTATAGCTTCAATGTATCCTTTGCAATAAACGAGCTTTTCCTGAATTTTCACTGCTTTCCTCCTTCTGTTTGGAGCTGTGTTTAGTATGGAGAGAAACTGGTCCTTATGAATTTACATGGTGGTAACTGGCCCTGCTTAACTGCAGAAACCCACCATTTCCTGTTCCGGGAGCGCCGGTGAGTGAGGACTCACACCCGCCCTCCACACAACTGCAGAAGCTTGCTGTGGCGCTCCTCAGCTTTCTCTCACTATAACACCTTCCTGGGGAAATAAATCCACTGCTGTTTTATAGGTCCCAGCTCATGACTGGGCCCCTTGCTTCACCCCAGTGAAGCAGTCTTGTGACTTGTCTTTATGACCTGGAAGCAAAGAGAAAAGAGGAGACCAGAGATCTCCTCAGTTGGCCACCTCCCACTAGGTCTAACCTCTTTTTTTTTTTTTTTTTTTTTTTTTGAGACAGGGTTTCTCTGTGTAGCCCTAGCTATCCTGGAGCTCACTCTGTAGACCAGGCTGGCCTCAAACTCACAGAGATCAACCTGGCTCTGCCTCCTGAGTGCTGGGATTAAAGGTGTGCACCACCACCGCCTGGCCTTAAGCCCAACCTCTTAATAGTTCTACTATCTTCTGGGACCACACTTTTACCACATGGGTCCTTGGGGGACTCACAGTCTAAACTGTAGCACATGTTCCTGAAGAACCCAACTAGGTTTACTTGTGCATTTACGTGTGTTTATGTAGGTTATGTGTTTGTGCATCGGGTCATGTAGGGGCCAGAGGTCAATCTTGGGTGTCATTTCTCAGGAGGTGTCCACTTTAAAAGTTTAAAAAAAATACATGTATTATTGAGGGGCTGGAGAGATGGCTATGGGATTAAGAACCTCTTGCAGAGGACTCAGGGTTGGGTTCCCAGCACCCACGTGGTGGCTCACAACCCTGTAGAGCTCCAGTTCCAGGGAATCTGATGCCCTCTTCTGACCTCCATGGGCACTGCATGCGTGTAGTGCATAGACATGTATGCAGGCAATAATACCATACCCATAAACATTTAAAAATCATAGCCGGGCGGTGGTGGTGCACACCTTTAATCCCAGCACCCGGGAGGCAGAGCCAGATGGATCTCTATGAGTTCCAGGCCAGCTTGGTCTACAGAGTGAGATCCAGGACAGGCTACACAGAGAAACCCTGTCTCGAAAAACAAAACAAAACAAAACAAAAAATCATTATTTGTACGCATGCATGATGCGTGTGGGTGCCACAGCAGGCATATGGAGGTCAGGGGACAGTTGTGTGGAGCTGGTTCTCTCCTTGCACCTTTACGTGGCTTCTGAGGACTGGACTGGAGTTGCCAAGCTTGTGCTGTGTCTTTTCCTGCTGAGACATCTGTTACCTCTTCCCACCCTGTTTTTTACGGACAGTCTCTCACTGGCCTGCATCAGACTAAGTAGACCAGGCTAGCTGGCTGGCCAGTGAGCCCCAGGGATCTATCTGTCTCCATCTTGCCAATACTGGGTCACAAGCAAGTGCCACTACATCTCACTTCTCTTCACATGGGTTTTGGGGGTTGTCCTTGGGTTCCTGTGCTTGGAGGACAAGCTAAATTTTAACAATTGGGCCTATTTATTTATTTTTTGGTTTTTAGAGACAGGGTTTCTTTGTGTAGCCCTGGCTGGCCTAGAACTATTTCTATAGACCAGGCTGGCCTCAAACTCAGATATTTACCTGCCTCTGCCTCCCGAGTGCCAGGATTAAAGGTGTGAGTCACCATGGCTCAGCTTGTGTGGTTTTATTTTTAAAAAAGGATTTATGTTTATTTTTAGTTACACGTATATGTATATGTCTGTGTGTGTGTGTGTGTGTGTGTGTGTGTGTGTATGTGCATAGAGTGTAAGTGCTTGCAGAGATCAGAAGCATCAGATCCCCTTGGAGCTGGAGTTACTGTGGTTTTGAGTTGCTGGCCACTAGGAATGGGAACTGGAATAGCTTGCCACTAGGCTAGGAATTGAGCCTGGGCTCCCTGCAAGATTAGCATATGCTTAACTGCTGAGCCATCTCTCCAGCCCTCTTATTTATAGGCAGGGCTTCACTATGCAGCCCTGGCTGGCCTGGAACGCATTATGTAGAACAATCTACCCT
Source organism: Peromyscus eremicus (assembly GCF_949786415.1). Taxonomy (NCBI): domain Eukaryota; kingdom Metazoa; phylum Chordata; class Mammalia; order Rodentia; family Cricetidae; genus Peromyscus; species Peromyscus eremicus. Next base: position 58,474,780 of record NC_081423.1, on the reverse strand, counting down.
GAAACTCAAAGAGATCTGTCTGCATCTGCCTCCTGAATGCTGGGATTAAAATTGTGTGCCACCATATCAAGCTTAAATGCAGTTTCATTTTATCCCTCATTTATTTATTTATTTATTTATTTATTTATTTATTTATTTATTTATTTATTTATTTTCAGAGCTGAGGACCGAACCCAAGGCCTTGCGCTTGCTAGGCAAGCGCTCTACCACTGAGCTAAATCCCCAGCCCCCATTTTATCCCTCTTATTTACTTCGAAAGATTTATTTTTAAGTGTGTGTGTGTGTGTGTGTGTGTGTGTGTGTGTGTGTGTAGCACAAATTCTAATTGGTCTTAACAATAAAAACCTAGAGTCAGATATAGGGGTAAATGCTGCAAGATCAGAGAGACAAAGAGCAAGCCACAGTCAATCACCTCTTACCTTGCCAACTCATGAAAGAGACTGAGCTCCTGTCTCCTCCCACCTAATCTTATTACTTATTACACTCCCACCCATGTTACTTCCTGTCTCCACCTCCCTAGTGCTGGGATTAAAGGCGTGAACCTCCCAAGTACTAGGATCAAAGGTGTGTGCTACCACTGCCTGGCTCTGTTTTTCTTTAGACTGGACCAGTCTTGTGTAGCCCAGGGTGGCCTCAAACTCACAGAGATTTGTCGCCTCTGCCTCCTGAGTGCTAGGATTAAAGGTGTGTGCCACCATTGCCTGGCCTCTATGGCTAACTAGTGGCTTAGCTCCACACTCTGATCTTCAGGTAAGCTTTATTTGTTAGATCATAAACAAAATATCACCACATGTGGTGTGGTTGCCCATGTAGTCCAGAGGTGATGGATCCCATGAACCTGGAGTTATAGGTGGTTGTGAGCCACTCAGTGTGGGTGCTGGGAACTGAACCGAGGTCCTCCGGAAAAGCAGTATGTGCTCTTAACTGCTGAAACAACTCCTCAGCCCTTTTATTTTTATTATTTTTGTTTTGTTTTCCATAGAGTTTCTCTATGCAGCCCTGGCTGTCTTGGAATGTGCTTTGTAGACCAGGATGACCTAGAACTCAGAGATCCGCCTGCCTCTGCCTCTTGTGCTTAGACTAAAGGTATGCGCCATCATGCCCAGCTCAGCCTTTCATTTTTGAGACAAGATCTCTTGTAGCCCACACTGCCCTCTACCTCTTGACCATCTTGTCTAGCCTCCCGAGTGTTGAGATTATAGGTGAGTTGCTACCATGGCCAGCCCATGCTAGATTTTAAGGCTGGCACAGGAATTCTCAAGCTAAGGTTACATGAGACAATGAGAGATTTATTTTTAGTTTTTATTTATGTGTATGATTGTTTTGCCTGCATTTATATTTATATATTTTTATATTTTATGTGAACCATGAGCATGCAGTGCCCACAAAGGCCAGAAGAGGGCAATGGACCTCTGGAACTGGAATTCCAAATGGCTGTTAGCTGCCATGTAGGTACTGGCAAACAAACTCAGTATTTCCAGAAGAGCAGTCCACTCAGCCATCTTTATATAAAGTTATAAAGAGACATACTTTATAACTTTAGGAAATAACTATTTTACAAAGCATTTAAAAAAAGCTTCCATAGATATATATAAAATAAGGCCTAATCTGTAAAGGTCTAAACGTATCCTTTGAGGAAGAGTACATATTTTACAGAGGCAACAGGCTCTTAGGAACAAAACACACAGTATGTGTTTAGACTGGAATAACAATAGAACTATCTGTACGACTAAACTTTTTTTCTGAAAAAACCCTACCAAAAAATCTTACAAGTTGGGGCTGGAGAGATGGCTCAGAGGTTAAGGGCACTGGCTGCTTTTCCAGAGGTCCAGAGTTCAATTCCCAACAACCACGTGATGACTCACAACCATCTATAATGAGATCTGGTGCCCTCTTCTGGTGTGCAGGCATACATGCAGGCATAACATTGTGCGAGCGTGTGTGTGTGTGTGTGTGTGTGTGTGTGTGTGTGTGTGTGTGTAATAAATAAATAAACAAATAAACCTCAAAAACAAACAAACAAACTTCTTTGTCAGAGTAAGCTAATAGAGTGTAGGAGAATCAAATTCTGACCACTTTCCATTCCACAAATGTTTGAATGCTAACTATCTTCCATCACCCAGCTTCCTGGAAAGTTGCTGTCAGGCATCTTCACGGCTATTTATTTCCTGACTGTAACGCCATGGCGACTAACAGCCACTTCTTGGGCATGGCCAGGGTGGGCAAGTTCTCAAGAGCAGTGTGTACGAACTTGGTTTTCTTTCCCACTAACTCATCGGAACACACTGGTCACCAGTGATAACGTAATAAGGATCAGTCAGAAAATCTCACAGTTACCTGACCCTGGGGGTCTGGACCACCACTACACACCAGTGAGGAAAGGGGCAGCCTCCTTCCTGTCTGTCTCAGTCTGAAACCATAAGCAGCAATGTCTACAACCTCAGCACAGGGGCGGGCAGGGATCTGGGGACACAACTATGAGCCACATACTCTACTAGTGAGCCACACCCCTAGCTCCTTATGGAAGGTTTGGCAGACTCTTTGTACCCATTACTTTTAAAGCTAGTACTTGGAAGGCTGAGGCAGGAGGATGACATGTTTGAGGCTAGACTGGCTTACAGAGTGAGAGCCTGTCTTCAAATAAACAAACTGAGTCGTCTACTTTCAACTTTGCTAATAAATAACTCAGAAAGGAGGTATGTGTTATAATGTCATTCCTTCGTGTTTGACTTTTATTAATACCTGGATAGTGAGTCTGCCAAGAAGATTCAATGAAAGCCAGCGAATAAAATTAGAAAACTGAGGGGCTGGAGGGATGGCTCGGAGGTTAGGAGCACTGGTTGTTCTTCCAGAGGGCGCAGGTTCAATTCTTAGCACCCAGATGGCAGCTCACACCTGTCTGTAACTCCAGTTCTAGGACTTCTGACACCCTCACACAGACATACATGCAGGTAAAACATCAATGAACATAAAATTAAAAAAAAAAAAGAAGAAGAATTAGAAAACTGGTAGGAAACAAATTCAGAGTTGCCATCCCAGGAAGAAACTGCCCAACAGTAAGACAGCCCCATGTTTATTTCTCCATTCACAGACTATACACCACCAGTTTTAAGGAAGAATTTAGGGAAGCAGGATACTGTAAGTATACCTGTGTGTCTCCTGAGTAGAGTCACACCGATTTCTTGCTGTGTGTTGTTTTCAATTACAATACAAGACCAAGAGTTGAAGTTCCCACTGGAGTGGTACACAGCACTCATTACCACCAGAAACCAGGAGAATGTTCCAGGGAGACAGACTCATCATTTCGTGAGATGAAATGAAGCCAGAACCCTAGGCTAGTATCAGCTGCCTGCAGATGATCTGCGGCCCTTGAAAGCACTCAGCTTCCAGACGCTGGTGTAACTCTTTTTTTTTTTTTTTTTTTTTTTTTGGTTTTTTAGAGACAGGGTTTCTCTGTGTAGTTTTGGAGCCTGTCCTGGAACTCACTCTGTAGACCAGGCTGGCTTCAAACTCACAGAGATCCGCCTGCCTCTGCCTCCCGAGTGCTGGGATTAAAGGCATGCGCTGCCGCCACCACCATCTGGCTGGTGCAAGTCTTTTCTGGGGATGGGGAGTTTCTACCAGAGGGCAGTTACTTCCTGCAAACAGCAGCCATCAGGAGAATGCTTCTCGACCATCGTGTTTCCCAAGTGCTCCCTGCCATCAGGACACAGCTTAGGACAGCTGGGCAGGTCCTGTCCTTTCTGATGACAGCTCCAGACCAACAGAGCCTTTTGACCTCATGTGCCAGAGTTCCCTCCCCGTGGGCTGGCTGTGTCCTCTACCCCGAAGGGATGAACGACAGGTCCAGTAAACAGGATTTCATCTCCCGGAGCTCCTGGACCTCATCACTCTCCGGGCCACAGTGCACCAACAGGATCTTTTCCGCTTTCCGTATGGTATTCAGAGCCTCAGGGACTGCCAAGCTGAACCAAGGGAGGAAAACTGGTCAGTTCACTCTCTCAGTCAAAATGAAAGCCAACTCTTTTCTGGACAGAGGACACAAGGGTCAAGTCCATTCCATCCTCCAGATCTCAGGGAGGGCACAAAGGGTCTACATTCACCACGCCCTCCAGGATCTTACCATCTAAAAGGACAGATAAGAAACTTTCACAAGCATACCGCAAAGCAGAGTTTGAGAAAACTCTGTGTGTGTGTGTGTGTGTGTGTGTGTGTGTGTGTGTGTGTGTGTGTGTATGTGAATGTGAAAGACAGACTCCAGGACCCTGAGAAAAACAGGCACATTTTAAAACCGTAATCAACATTTATCCAGAGGTGTTCACTACTTTAGGGTGCCCACGTCTCACCTGACTGACTCTGTGTCCTTCCTTCTCTCTGACCAAACATGCTGTTTCTATCTCGGGGAGCAGGACTAAGCTAGCCCTTTCCCTTATCGATGTACACTAGTGAGTTTTTAATCAAGCTGGAGGTATGCTACCCACATAGAAGTACTACCAGTGGGGACATGTTTCGCTTCAAGTGATCTCAGTGGCAGCACTGGGTGCAGGACCAGCTAGCGCACTGACTCCGCTCTTGTCTGTGTGTGCAGTGCAGGGATGGAACCCAGGGCCTCGGGAATGCTAGGCAAAGGGGCTACCGACGGGGCCATTCCATTCCCTCAGCTGCAGCCTTTTTAACCTTGAAAGCAGGGATTCTCACCCTGGACGTAGCTTGGGTGACTCCACGTGGAGGCTGTCCTGTGCACTGCGGGTGGAGCCTTGACCCACTAGATGCTGGCAGCACCCTCCTTCAACCCTAACAATCCAAACTGTCTCCAGACACTGGCCAGTCCCATCTGAAGGCAGAATTCCTTCTGCTTGAAAACAACTGCTTTAAAAGGAATAGGATGCAAAGCAGGGAAAAGGCAGAGGTCCTGGAGTAGAGAGTGGCTGGGAAGCCAAGGGAGGTGTGAGTCAGCCAAGAGGAATGCTTGCAGGCGGGTGAGGCTGCCTGGAAGCCCTCCCTGGGAAACTCGCTTCAGATCTAAGAGCTTTCTCCACATATCTCAGGAGGAAAGTCAAAGCTTCAAGTCTGTCAGTGAGGCAGAGGGCAAGGCTCTGTCCTACAGAGGAAATAGAAGAGCTTCAACATGCTTAAAACACGCACTGTAGCAAAAGTCATCCACTGAAGTACCTAGTAAAACACAGAACAGTACGTGCCTTGGCTAGGAAGAGGAAAGACCTACCCATTGAACAAGACTTGGGCCAGTTTGAAGAGCTCATGGCCAGTCTCAACGCTGGATGGCCCATGGCGAGCTTCAACCACACGGACACTCTTCTGGACATGGGCAGCAGACTTCCGCCAGTCTCCTGTGGGAACAGTCTCATTTCAGAAAAGAACCACCATCTGCCCAAGGCTCTCAGGGTGAGGAAAGCAGAATGGAGGGAGAGCCAAAGAGACTGAGCAGGGCCACAAGTGAACACGAGTCCGCGTACCTAAGGCAGCATAGGCCTGACCCAGGCCATCTTCAATTTCCCCCACAGTGGTGTGCTCTGCTGACAAGAAGCTCTCGGCAGCCTCCCGGCATCCCAACAACTGTTGAACGGCTTGCTCTATTGAGTCAAAGGAAAAACACCTCACAATAGACAGAGACCTGGACACGAGAGCCCAGATTACAGGTTCTCTATTGGCTGGGCCAATGTGGAAATACCCCCTTATTTCCCAGCATTCCAGGAAAGCTGTTGTCCCTTATGTTTTCTCTTTCAGTAGAAAAAGGTGCTAGATGGGGCCTCTCCACATCTACTCCAGGCTCCTCACATCCATTTTCCAGTATAACCAACTCCACAGCTCACCTGTAATCATTACTTCTCTTGACTCTAGGCTAAAGGTCAACTTCAGAATCTTGGCTAAAACAGGTGAAATAGAGTCCTACCATGTCAGCATCTAATAGCAAGTTTCACAAATCCCCTTCTGAAAAGAAGGGCTCCCTCTCTCCCTCTCTTCGTGCCGAGGCTAGCTATGAAAGCTCTGCCCCGAGCCACAGCACCAGCTCCGAGCAGGGTCCACCGCGGCGGCTGAGGGCAGAGCAAGCTTCCCTAGATGGTCAGTCATCAGGCTGAGAGGTAAGATAAATGACATGGGACTTCCGGGGCCACACAAAGCTCATGGAAGTCAGAAAGTCTTTCTGGTGCTCGAGGTACTGGAACTATCTGTAACAGCTTAAACCATCGGGCCCCCTTTCAAGGACACTGGACTACAGCTGGTTAGGGTTTGGTCTCCCTGGCCTATATGGCCATCTTGTGGCTGGTGCTGGGATAATGAAATCCAAGTCCTCGATCATTTACTGAGGACTAGTCTTGAGTGCAAGGTGACAGCAGACTGAACCTCAGGGAAGAGGCTGGAGAGCCGAAGCAGCAGTCAGCCTCACCTAGTTTACCATTCCGGAGGAGCTTCTGGGCCCCGCAAACCTGCTGCTGAAGGTCCTGGAGGCGGGAGACCAGGTGGTCCTTGCTGACGGATTCTGGGCAAGATTCGTTGCTGCAGCTCAGCACATCCTTTCCCTGTGGAGGCCGGTTCTATCTTTACTCCGAAGCCAGAGCAGTTATCAGCATTGCATGCTGCATGCACTTAGCTACAGGGTCACTGACCTGATGGGAAAGAGACTCCTGCACTAACACATTGCAAACAAGGCCTGAGTGAATTCGGTCTAATAGCAATTCTGCTGAGAGCAGTAGCTGATCCCACGCCGAGATTTCATTTTGGGACAGAAACGATATAGTCTGTAATCCTTTCCACCTCAGCAGCCCCCCTCATCTCTTTTGGGGAACAGGCCTTTCGATGATGAACATATGTATACTGGTTATTAAAAAAACCCATAAGAAACCCATTCAGAAGGCGGGATGTGGTGACACCCTGCTATACCAGTGGCACTTGGGAGCCCGAGGCAGAAGATGACGGGTTGAGGCCAGCTGGGGTTATGTAATGAGCTCTAGACCATCCTTGCAGGGAGAAGGGAAGAGGAAGAAGAACCCGAAGAGAAGAGAGATATGGCTCAAAGGATAGAATCACCTTATTAAGAATCTACTGGAGGGGCTGGAGAGATGGGTCAGCGGTTAAGAGCACTCACTGGCTGTTCTTTCAGAGGACCCGGGTTCAATTCCCAGCACCTACATGGCAGCTCACAATTGTCTGTAACTCTACTTCCAGGGGATCTGACACCTTCACACAGACATACATACAAGTAAAACACCAATGTACATAAAATAAAAATAAATAAATCATTAAAAAAAATCTAGGGGTTGGGAATTAAACTCAGTGGTAGAGTGCTTGCCTAGCAAGTGCAAGGCCCTGGGTTCGGTCCTCAGCTCTGAAAAAAATAAAAATTAAAAAAAAAATCTATTGGAGAAAGCCAGGTGTAGTTCTAAAGGCCTGTAAAGACCCCAGTACTTGGGAGGTTGAGACAGGGGAATCTCAAGTTTGAGGCCATTGTGGACTATGAAATGAATTCTAGGCTGGTTGGGTGTGGCGGTTTGAAAATGGCCCCCAAAGGGAGCAGCACTATTAGGAGGTGTGGCCTTGCTGGAGGCTTTGAGGTCTCTTTTTCTCAAGTTTCAATCAATGTGACAGTTGACTTCCTGTTGCCTCTGAGTCAAGATGTAGGGCGCTCAACTCCAGCACCATATCTGCCTGCACGCCACCATGCTCCCCGCCATGATGACCTCTGAAACTGTAAGCGAGTCATCCCAATTAAATGTTTTCTTTATAAAGTTGCCATGGTCATGGTGTCTCTTCACAGCAACAGTAAACCTTAACTAAGACACTGGGAATACACAATGAAACCCCGTCTCAAGAGAGCAAGAGTGAGGGGGAGCTAATATAAAAGGGTGCTAGGCCCCAGCAGGGCGGTGCACACCTTTAATCCCAGCACTTGGGAGGCAGAGGCAGGTGGATCTCTGTGAGTTCCAGGACAGCCTGGTCTATACAGTGAGACCCTGCTAAAACAACAAACAGAACAAAAAAGTGCTAGGTAAGACCTCATATTCGACCCCTGGGTTTACGAGTTTAGCTTCCAACATAACTAATTCCACTTACAATACTCCTAACAAGAATGCCATCCTCTGGTAGTGGAGAACATTTTCATCTGGGCAGGACTGTTGAAGACTCCAGTGTCTATGCCATTTTCTGGAAATAGCAGCTCAATTTCTCTAAGGATCTATGCTCCCTCTCCCAAGGTCAATGCCCTTAGCTGAGGGGCTCAGATGCGGTTCCTTCCTCTGGGTCAAATGGCTGAAGGAAAACTCTCTGGGTTGGATTTTCCCAGTTTCTGCATCAATGACACACAGTAAGACTTCTAGCCAGACTGGTTTGGACTGGCATACGCTTTCATCCTATGGGCTGGGTGGACAGGAGGCTGAGGTGGTGACAACCATCTTGTCACCATACGAGCGGAGTGTGTCTGGTGAGGCTAGCACAGAGAGCATGGGTTGAGAAGACAAAATCTGGGTGCTGGTGATGTTATCTGAGCCCCTAGATTAAGCTGTATCCGAAACTGTTCTCTGGAATGCTGTTTTATTAGATAGGGCCTCAGCCTTCTGGGTGCTGGGGTTACAGGTGTGAGCCAACTACCAGGTCTGATACAGAACTTTCCGTGATTTATCTGAGCAAGTATATTTCTAGTTTTTTTTCTTCCACTGGGTCAAAGTTAAGATTTTGTGTCATTTGTAAGGAAAACATTACTAAATCCAACCTGACTCTGTGGCTGTTCTCAGGGTCGGGTAACATGTTTAGGTGATTTACTAAGATGGAAGTAGTAACAGTGTTCTTGATAAACCCCCAGTGGTTTCTCTCAGTGGCTCCTTTGGGCTGGAGCACTGACCTCTGGGAACAGTAGAGAAGACTTACCTGCATGAGCGCTCTGCACGTGCTACAACAGAACGCTTCCCACCTGGGCTCTGCGGCTGCTCTGAGCGTCTCAGTGTGACAGGCTGGACAGCTGCAGTCAAAGAAGTACTGAGAACTCAGCTTCCGCCGCCTCTCAGCAACACCCATCCGGCTCTCATGAGGCCCTGGAGAGAGGTCACCCACAGTAACTCTCACATCAAGAGAGTCAAAGACTACTCAACAGAGGGGCGGGGGTATTCATCATGTGACTGAAATGGCAGAACTGGGCTGGGGTTCTGGCTCAGTGACAGACACTAGTGTATGTGAGGCTGGGTATTATCCTACCATCTCAAAAGAAACAACAACACACGGGTAGAAGTGGGTAAGCTTCCAAGCTGCTAGGGCAGGAAGAAAAAGAAGCCGAGAAGACGCTCCTAGCCTATTTTCAGGATATGCAGTCTACAGGAATTCAGCATTGAGAGACATGGCACACTGCCCTCAGCAGACCTTTGTGTTATTGCCAGAAGACCTTTTTCATTGGCCTAAGGATGCATTGCCTTTTCCAGGAAAACACGGCACCAGCTCAGGGCCGGCTCATTCCTGTCCACCTGTCCTTTACAGACGGGGCAGCGCAGGGCAGCAGAAGGAAAGGCTGGCTCACCATAGCAGTGCACAATCTCTTGTCCCCTTCTGATGTGCTGTGCTGCCCGGACGGTGGCGACAGTGCTAGCGAAGGACACACTAGTGTTGGGGCTGCAGGAGTGGTTCAGGAGGCTGACAACAGGAAAGACGCCTGTGGCAAGGCGTACCTGCCTGCTCTCGGTAATGATGCTCTCTTTAGACCCTGAAAGTGCAAGAACAGAAAGAAATATGCATCAGGACGTTTGTCCTGTCCTTACATCTATTCTCAGAAGATGAACTGAGCAGCTGGCCTGAAGCCCATCTGAGTCACGGCTCCGCAGCCGGATCCAATATAAATCGGATGGAACATGACTCATAGCCAACTCTGGTCCCCAGGAAGCAAAGTGAATGAGTCCATGAAAAGTCCGCTGGAGCCTAACCATTATGCCTGTGTGTCACTCAAAAATCCCAATATTAGAATTTATAAAAAATAATAAAAAAGGGATTATCAGTAGGGAACTTTCTAGAGTTTCATAATGTTCACAGGATGCAGAACCATAGTACCCCTGGGATTATCTCCCCAAGATTTTTAAAGTCTGGGTGCTTTTGTTTAACTGGTCTTTGGTTAGTTATTGGAATAAGTGTCCTAGTTAGTGTAGCATATTTTATATACTTACACAGACTTAAGTGTGTATAAAACCCTCAGCCTTCTTTATCCTGCCCTTTGTCTAATCTTTTTGGAAACTGCTCTGCAGTCTCATGTAAGCAAACCGTCTGTACTTGTTTTACTGAAGGCAGTCTTACGTCCCAGACAACCTCTCTGCAGTACACTCAGCCAATTCAGACAACTGCAAATATGGAAGGGAGAAAAAGGGCCTCTAGGCAGTGATGTGTCTGCATGAACATTCATGCATATGTGAGTTGTTCACACTCATGTGCACAGCTATGTTCGTGTTAGGTTTCTGTTGCTATGGCAAAATCAATTTTAAAGAAGCAAAGGAAAGGTAAGCTGACTGATGCATGCTTATAATCCTAGCATTTGAGAGGCTAGGACAAGAAGATCAGCCTGGGACCCAAAACTGATCCTGGCTCAGACAAAACAAAACAGAATCAAAACCAAACCCAAAACCCAACCAAAACAAGCGAGAGAAGGGACACTGGGGCGGTCTCCTTCCACTGTTCCCTGCTTCCCAAAAGTTAGCGGTGGTCAAGGCTCTATCTAGCAAGAGGATCTGTGGGTGACAGGTAAGATCCAAACTCTAACAGCCTACATGCTCTTCAAACAAAACGCTAATTGATTTGTTATGCAGTCTCTCAGGCCAAAGTTCAGAAGCAGATAACTACCATGTGGGAATATATGGCAGGGTTTTCTGCCAATGGGGAGACAGACAGCAATAGATTAGAGGGGGCAGAGAACTCCTAAGTGTGACACAACAGTCCAGGACAAAGAAAACCCCATTCCCACTCAAATTTCATCACACGGGGGACATTTCACTTAACCAGAGGCTCCTAGAAGGACTGCATACCTACAAGGGTTTTTCTAATAGCCAAACATAAGCCAGGAGTAGTATGAAATATGTCAAGTTGGCTACCTAGAAAGGCTTCAATTAAGATCACAGCTTCAGTTTAAGCAGGAGGAAAATCCTATTTCCAACAACCCAGTTGAGATGTGAAAACTGATACTTAAAGGGACACAGTTTTCTAAAAACCTGGGAAACTATCAGATCACTGTGCTGTCACTGTACATGTGCCAGGAATCTCAACTAGTTGTTTATCAGAGAAGTAACTGGTCTGGATACAAATGTAATGAACAAAGAAAACACTACGAACCATCATGTAAAAATGTTCTACAAAGGAAAAATTAAATATCAGAATTATGTTGTCTCTCTGCAGACAATTCTATTATCTGTTGCTATGGGGGACAAGCACAGAACATGTAAATACAATTCGCAGGGAATCCAAATGACTCAATTTTAGTCAATAGTTGTACAAACTGCATTAAAATCTTTCATCAGAGCTTCTCCTAAGTGCTCAACTGATTTGAGTCCCTCTCCTCGCTTCCAATGCCTACCTTCTGGAAGACGTGCTAATGAGCAGTGCAAATGCTAAAAGGTAGGCAGCGGGCAGGAGCAGTACAGGGCACGAACAGTTTGTCATCTGAATAATCAGCGTCTGCATAATTAAAAGTTGACTTGCATTCTCAACTACTGATAACTGGCAGTCTGTATTAGAACAGTTGCTAAAATTTTCTCAGGAAAAACTGATTGCACCACAGTGAGTAATGTGAGTTATTTATAGACCATCCTCGAGCAGAAGTAGGCTCAGGAACTGAGTGGGTGTTGGTGTCAGAGTTGAATGTCTCTCTAATTATTTCTAAAAAATTGAGTATTGATTTTTAAAAATTACTCAATATTTTGCATTAGTCATCTATTAGTGGAGATAATAGGAAGAGAGGGTATGTATGCACCTTATCAACCAAATTTAATGGGTGACATTTTGTATATAAAAATAAGTGTGAGTGATTCTCCAGCAGGAGTGTACCTCGGGTTTAAAAGTGTTCCCTGGTACATTTCAAATGGGACTCAAGTAGAAGGAGAACAGAAAGACTCATTTGCATGTCTAGGACACAGCTACCCTGATAAATAGTCTGTAATGAGAAGTGTGTGGAGGTGACCAGGACCAAACTGAAATAACCCAAAGGGCAGTTAGCCGATTCCAGACCACACAAAGCCTCATCAAGGCTTGTTAACACATGAATCCAGATGCAACACAGATGTGCCTTTCCTACGGGGACAGAACCACACACCCCTCTACCAAGAATATCATCAGTGGCCAGACCTATCCCTGGAGATGGGAACAGAGAGAGGTTTTTGAGGAACTTTGATTAAAAAGAATTTATGCAAAGATAATAACATACATTTTTATAGGTTTTTGTCAAAGTCTATCCTAGTTAACGCTTTAATCCTTCTTCTGTGCCACTAATGAAACAGCTGCTAATGAAATTCAATGAGAACACTAAACTGGGAGGTGTTGGAACCCCAAAGAAACAATAAAAAGGGATATAACGAGATTAGAACTATGAATAGACTAAAACAGAATTAGACAGTAAAAAAATGAAAGTGAACATTGCTGGTGGCATGTAACTGGTATGACTCACCTGGAGGGCAAATTTGCAGTATGTATCAAGAGCCTTAAACATGTTCCTATGGAAATACTCTTAGCACTTAGATTGTTTCTATTATTACAAAAACCAATTAAAATTACAAAAAGAATACATGGTAGTTATGCAAAAATCAGAAACTGAAAATGACAGAGACAAAGACCGTTATTAAAGTCTAATTAGCAGGTCCAGTGTTTGGATATGTTGTCTTTGCTGCGGCCCTTCTAGTACTAGGTATGGAATTATTACTATTATTATTTGGATAGGATCTTTCTGTGTAACCCAAGCTGGCCTTGAGTTCACCATTCTCCTGCCTCAGACTCCTGAGTGCTCAGATTGTAGGCATGGAACATCATACCTGGTGGACGGAACGTCTAACATAATTTGTGACAAGGACACATGGTGATTTTCAAGTTATTTCTTTCCACATGATATGCCATGGCCATTTAAAAAATTGATCTAAAATGCACTAAAAATGTAATTGAAAAGCAAACCAAGTATCTTAGTTGGGGCTTCTACTGTTGAGATAAAACACCATGACCAAAAAGGTACCTGGGGAGGAAAGGGTTTATTTCTTCTTACAACTCTCAGGTGACATGCCTTCACTAAGGGAAGTCAGGGCAGGAATTCAAGGCAGGAACCTGGAGACAGGAACTAAAATGGAAGCCATAGAGGAGTGCTGCTTCCTGGTTTGCTCAGCCTATTTTTATATACACCACAGACCACCTGCCCAGGGGTAGTACCACCCACAGTGATCTGTGCCCTTCCCCATCAACCATTAATCAGACTTGCTTACAGGCCAATCTTATGGAGGTATTTTCTCAATTAAGATTCCTGCTTCCAAGACATATCTAGGTGTGCACCAAGTTAACAAAAACTAATCAGGCCATCAACAAAACGACTGCCAGTCTCATAGGCAGAACGGCATCTCGATTTAACTTCTATAGAGTGGGTATAGACTGATCATTTTTTATCATGATAATGTGCTTGCTCATGTGCACTTACAAAAATTTCATCAAGAGGCTGTGGGTGTAGCTCAGTTGCTAGGAAGCACGAAGCCCTGTGTTTGATCTCTGACACACATACACCCAGAACAAAATAAATATATACAGACTGCATGATGTCACAAGTTAAATTCTGCTGGGCATGGTAGTGCATCCCAGCACATGGGACATGCAGGCAAGAGGGTCATGAACTCAAGGCCTTCCTCAGCTATGTAAATGAGTTGTAGGCCAGCCTGGGCTACCAGGGACTCTGCCTCAAAAAATTTATTTCCAGTTAAGTATTATTATTTTATGTCTATAGTATTTTGCTTGCATGTATGCAGTGCCCTCAAAGCCAGAAGGTGTCAGCTCCCCTGGAAAAGGAGTTACACACGGTAGTGACCTGCCATGTGGGTGCTGGGAACTGAATCCAGGTCCTCTGAACGAGTGGCCAGTGTTTCTAACCACTGAGCTATCGCTACAGCTCCTTTCAGTTAAATATTTTAAAAACCAGGAGCTTCTGGAGCTTGAGGAGATGGCTTAGTCAGTAAAATACTTGCTACATAAACATGAGGCCTGAGCACGCAAGTAAAAATTAGGCGTATATTTAATTTTTTTTCTTATACTTATTTGTGTGTGTACATGGCATGGGTGTGGAGGTCAAAGAACAACTCTGGGGAGTCGGTTCTCTCCTTCTACCATGGGGAACCCTGGAATCAAACTCAGGTCATCAGGCTTGGCAGGAGCAAGCTCCTTTACCAGGTGAGCCATCTCACTGGCCATTAACAGGTATATCAATCATACTCTGAATACTACACTTCTTTTCCACTTAGAAATAAATGTTGTACCTCTTTCCTTGTAGACTGCCTTTTGTTTTGCTGGTTTTGGCAGACATCATGCTCACGGTATTCCTCTTCCAGGGTTTGCATCCATCAATCACCCAGTAGCTAGCTTGGTTCCTGGGTGGTAAGCAGGGCTCTAGTGAGCCTATCTGCTGAATTCTGACTGTGGGGATGGCCCTCCAATGCCCTGTCAGGGAGAGAGCAAAACCTATTGCCTTTTCTTAGCAATTCATCATGGACTCTTCTAAATGTTTACTGGTGTCTGTCTCCATATAACAAAAGACAAGACATGAACGCAGGGGAGCTACAAATGGGAAAAGAGATCTATACTTCAGTCCTCTCTGGGTATACCACTTCCAGGAACCGCCACGTGTTCAGCTGTCCAGAAGCTCTTCATTTTTATTCTTTAAAATTATTTTTCTTTGAGATAGGGTCTTACTGTATAGCCTTGGACAGCCTGTAATTCACTACGGAGACCAGGCTGGCCCCAAACTCACGAAGATCTACTCGTCTCTGTCTCAAGAGCTGGGATTAAAGACATGCACTACCCTGCCTTGTTTATTTTTTGAGACAAGGTCTTGCTATATATCCTACACTGGCTTTCAGTTTGTAATCTTTCTGCTTCATTCTCCCAAATATTGAGATTACAAGTGTGCTGCCATCATGTCCATCATTGAAGATATAAATCTATATCTCTTGGTGTGTGGATTTATTTGTGTGGTATGGAGCACATGTATACATGTGGAGTCTGGAGGTTGATGTTGGATGCCTTCATCAAATGTTCTCAGATGTCTTATTTTTCATTACTAACATGTATGAGAGTATGTGTGCACATGTGCCATGGCACACACGTGGGAGTCGGTTCTATCCATCCGCTTTCACATAAGCTCCAGGGATGAGACTCAGTGTGCTGGGCAAGTACTTTTACCCCCAGGACCATCTTGCTAGTCCCAACTTACTGTTTTTGACAGACTTTTGTCTGAATCTAGGGTTCACTGACGAGGGGTAGGCTCACTAGGCAGTGAGCTCCAGATGTCTGTCTGCTTCTCCACACCCTGGGGGTACAGACACACATTGCCAACGCCTAGCTTTTTACATGGGTGCTAGGGATCTGAACTCAGGTCCTCATCTCTCCAGTCCCTTAGAGGCTCCTAATTTTTAAAATTTAATAAATTTTTTTTTGAGACAAGGTCTCATGTAGCCAAAGCTGACTTCAAACTCATTTATATCGGCAAGAAGACTGAACTTTCTCCTGTCTCTACCTCACAAGTACTGGTGTGCACCACCACGTCCAGCATGTTTAACTTTTGCCTCTCACAAGCTCCATATGCATTTGTTTGGTTTTGCTTGAGTGTCTCAGAGTGCAGTCCGGTACTTGCTGGCCTCTGTCTGTCCTTTGGACAGGTCCTGCCACACAGCCCTGACTGGCCTGGGATTTGCTGCAGATCAAGCTGGCCTCAAACCTGTGATTATTCTCCTTCTTTTGCCTCTTGAGTGCTGGATTAAAGGTGTGTGCCACCACACCCAAGCATCCTGACAGACTGGCGCTCTATCTCCAGTCTGTTTTGCCCCCTAGCTTTGAATTTGTGGTCCTCCTTCAGCCTTCCCAGAACTGACTATGGGTATGCACAACTGTTCCATATTGGCTTTATTTTTAAACATCCATTCCCTTTAAAACTTTATTATTATTATGTGCGTTGGTGCACATTTGGAGGTCAGAGGCACTTAGATGATGGCTCACAAACATATGTAACTCCAGTTTCAGGGGATCCAATGCCCTCTTCTGTTCTCCTTGGGTACTAGGCATGCAAGTGGCACAAAACCATATATATAGCAAAGTACCCAAACACATGAAATAATAAAATAAAATTTAAAAAATTAATAGAGGCTGGAGAGGTAGCTCAGAAGTTAGGAGTACTTGCTACTCTTTCAGGGGACCTGGGTTTGGTTCCCAGCACCCACTTGGTGGCTCCCTACCAACCGTCTGTTACTCCAGTTCCAGGAAATCTGATACCCTTTTCTGGCCTCTTTAAGCACTGCATGAAGGTAATGCACATACACACAGCAGGCAAAACACCCTTATATATAAAATAAATAATAAAAATATTAAAAATAGGGGCTGGAGAGATGGCTCAGAGGTTAAGGGCACTGGCTACTCTTCCAGAGGTCCTGAGTTCAATTCCCAGCAACCACATGGTAGCTCACAACCATCTGTAGTGAGATCTGATGCCTTCTTCTGGTGTGCAAGCATACATGCAGGTAGAGCACTTGTATATATAAAATAAATAAATAAATCTTAACAAATATTAAAATAAAATAAACAGGTAGTGCACACCTTTTTTTTTTTTTTTTGGTTTTTTTCGAGACAGGGTTTCTCTGTGTAGCTTTGTGCCTTTCCTGGAACTCACTCTGTAGCCCAGGTTGGCCTTGAACTCACAGTGATCTCTCTGGAGGCAGAGCCAGTCTGGTTTACATAGTGAGTTCCAGGTCAGCCAGGGTCTCAAAATTTAAAAAAGAATTTTTATTTTATATGTATGTCTTTATACTGTGTGTGTGTGTGTGAAACCCACGTTCTTTGTAAGAGTAGTCCATGCTTTTATCTGATGAGCCATCTCTCTAGCAGCTCCCCAGTCTGTGTGTGTGTGTGTGTGTGTGTGTGTGTGTGTCCCCGCCCTAGGAAATGACCTAGTTCGAGAGTCCCTTTCAACTGTATTTCTGGCAGGCTCTTGTGTATCCCAGGCTGGCCCTGAACTCTTCATACAGTATAGGGTCACCTTGACCCTTCTCCTGCCACCCCCAAGTGCTGGGATTCCAGCTGTGCTCTGCTCTGCTCCTTCTTCTTTCCTAAAGTTACGGTCAAATATGCTGAGTCAAAGTTTTGAAGAACTTATGAGGCCTGGTGGCAAATTTCAAAGTAAAAACAAATAGGGCCTGGGCTGTAACTCCGTGTTGAAGTGCTTGCCTGGCATGGGTAAGGCTGTAGGTTCAATCCGTAGCACTGAAAAATAATAACTAAAAAAAAGTTGTAAAGAACTCACATGACACATGTGCGTATGGCGGTCAGAGGACAACTTCATCTTCTCCTGAACCGGGTTCTCTTTGTCAGGGCATGTATGTGTGCGCACTGTGTGCATGCAGTGTCCACAGAGGCCAGAAGAGGGCATGGCACCACCTGGGACTGGAGTTACAGGGAGCTGTGAGCCACCATGTGGGTGGATGGGAATAGAATTTAGGACCACTGATCTATCTCGTCAGGGCCTAAGAGAACTATTTTGATAACTTGATTTTTTTTTACAAAGTGTTTTTCTACTTCTAGAACAATTAAGGCAATTTATATTTTCTAAAAGTTGTGTCTATGTAACATTCTTAAATTTAGTATCCTAAAATTATGTAATTTTAGAAGAGGAAGAGGAGTCTTGTTATGTTGCCCAGGCTGGCCTGGAGCTCCTGGGCTCAAATGATCCTGACTAAACCTCTCAAGTAGCTGGACTATGGGTGTAGACAAGTGTGCTGGTGTTACTTTGTTACAAGCCTGCCTCAGCTTCCTGAATGCCTAGATTACAGCTATGTGTCACTATGCCTGGCTGAAGATGCTAATCTTTCTGTGGAATTTTTCCTCCCCTACACAGATGATAGACAGATGTCCTCTTTCCCCAACCCCCCCACTAGAGACTGAGTTCAGGGCCTCACATGGCTGGGGTAGTGCTTTACCCACTTGACACATCCCTAGCCACTGACCCCTTCAGGCTGCCTTTGAATTCATTCTAGCTCAGGCAGGTCTTGGGCTCAGGATCCTCCTGACTCCACAGCAGCAAGTGCTGCTTCTTTTTCAATTTTCATGTATTTATTTTTGTCTGCATGGATGTTTCCCTTGGATTTATGTGCACTCCATGTATTCCTGGTGCTCACAGAGGCCAGAAAACAGTGTTAGATACCCTGAGAGAGTTACAGACAGTTGTGAGTCACCATGTGGGTGCTGGGAATCAAACTTGGATCCTCTGGAAGGGCAGCCAGTGCTCTGACCCACTGATTCACTTTTTTAGTAACTGGGAATACAGAGCCTGCACTACCAGGCCTGACTACAGAATTCTCTGACATGCACGAGTATGTGTACCCCTAAGTATGCTTGTTGGGCCCAGAGGCTGACACAGGGTGTCTTCCTAGAGCGCACTCCACCTTATTACCTTAGTTTTCGAGATTAGGGTTTTCATTGGTTCACCTATGGTCACTGATTGGCTAGACTGCCTGGGGAGGAAGTGCCTTGGATCCTCCCGCCTCTGCCTCCTACTGGTGGGATTACAAGAGCATGCAGCTTTTTCTGTGGGTGCTTCAGATCTGAATTCAGGTCCTCACACTTGCACAGCACACACTGATCACTGAGCCACTTTCCTGATATAATTCCCTAGCTAGAGAATGTTACTCACTGAGCCACGTCCCCAGCCCCTATCCAGAGACTGTTAGGTTTACCAGATCTCAGTCTGTGGTCTGTGGGCTAATTCCTACCTGTTGCCTATTTGTGTATAACCTGTGGCCTAATAATGGTTTTCATACTCTGTGTGTGTGTGTGTGTGTGTGTGTGTGTGCTTGCGCATTTGTGCCTGAGTGTGGGTGTGAGTGTACACATGTGTAGGGAGGTCAGAGGACAACCTCTGTGTCAGCCTTCATCTTCCTCCTTGTGGTAGTTCGAATGTAACTGGCCTCTCACAGGGAGTGGCACTATTAGGAGGTGTGGCTTTGTTAGAGTGGGTATGGCTTTGTGGAGGAAGTGTGTCACTGTGGGGACAGGCTTTGAGGTTTCCTATGCTCAGGATAGTGCCCAGTGAGTCAGCTGACTAACTGTTGCCTGCAAGATGTAGCACTCTCAGCTCCAGCACCATGTCTGCCTGCACACCACCATGCTTCCCATCATGACGACAATGGACTGAACCTCTGAAACTGTAAATGAGCCACCGCAATTGAATGTTTTCCTTTTTAAGAGTTGCCGTGGTTGGGCTGGAGAGATGGCTCAGAGGTTAAGAGCACTGGTTGTTCTTCCAGAGGTCCTGAGTTCAATTCCCAGCAACCACATGGCAGCTCACAACCATCTATAGTGGGATCTGTTGCCCTCTTTTGGTATAAAGGCTACATGCAGATAGAGTACTCATACACATAAAATAAATAAATCTTTAAAAAAAAAAAAAGGGAGCTGGAGAGATGGCTCAGAGGTTAAGAACACTGACTGTTCTTCCAGAGGTCCTGAGTTCAATTCCCAGCACCCATATGGCCAGCACCCATATGGTGGCTCACAACCATCTATAATGAGATCTGGTTCCCTCTTCTGGCCTGCAGGTATATATGCAGACAGAACACTGTATACATAATAAATAAATAAATAAAAATAAGGGTTGCCGTGGTCATGGTGTCTCTACACAGCAATAGAAAACCGTAAGACGCACCTGAAGCAGGTTCTCTTTGCTGTTCACTGCTGTGTATGCCAAACCAGCTGACCCAGGAGTTTTCAGGAATTGCTCTATTTCTGCCTCCTATCTAGTTATAGGAGCAGAGAAATTACAGAGGACCTTACTTCACCCAGCTTTAGGTGTTTCTGGGGATCCAAACTCAGGTTCTCAAACTTGTATGACAGCATTTTACTCACTGAACCATTTTCACAGCTGGGTTTTGTTGTTGTTTTTTTAATGTTTAAGTAGTTGAAAATAAACCTAGAATAACTCTGAATATGGAAAATTGCAAAACTCGAGACCTCAGTGTCTATAATGCACTTGGACAGAAATCAGGCAGGCTCACTTTTGTGACTGTGCATTACTCACAGCTGTTTTCGGGCTACACAGCAGAGGTGCACAGCTGTAACAAAGCATTCGGCCTGCAAATCCTGAAATGTTTATACCGTCTGGTGCTTCACGGAAAGTTTGTGACTTCTGATCTATGAGGTCCAAGTTTTGATAGATAGATAGAGCTACCAAATCCCTAGGTTATTATGTAATCTTGGTTTCGAGATCCTTAATATATTTGCCCAGTCAAAGTCAGAACGGCACACTAAATTTTCTTACAACAAAGGAGTTTTTGCCAAGCTCCTTCTTGTACACTTAACCATTTTTGTTTTATAGATACAATCTCTGTTTCTGAGAGCTAACACTGATAATATATTTCAGTATGGAAAGTCTCCTTCATAAAAATAAAATGTTTTGATTTATTATATATCTTACTTTGCATTCTGCTATTTCATATTAACACCAATACCCTGGTTTACTTGTGACTCTTGACATGCCCAAATATTGTTACAGCAGTCACTTTTGTGAATGGAATACAGAAGAATCTTAATTTTCTGTTTTCTGATTCACTTAAAAAGAGTGCTTAGCCGGAGAGTTTAGCCCATTTACTTCTCTCTCTCTCTCTCTCTCTCTCTCTCAACAGCATCTCACCATGTAGCCCTGGCTGGCCTCGAGTTCACAGAGATACACCCTGCCTCCTGAATGCTGAGATGAAAGGTGTGCACCCCCATGCCTGATTGTCCACTTACATTTTACATGATAGACTCATTTTCATTGATTATCTTTTGCTTTGTGAAAACACAAGATGGCTCAGTGGGTAAAGCACCTGCCATGTAAGCCAGATGCCAGGTGCCCTTAGCTTGATCCTGGTGCCCATGCTAAGTGGTGGCTGGCATCTGTAAGCTCAGCATGCTTAGGGTAAGATGAGAGGTAGAAATAGAAGTGGAATGTATGAAGTACAGGGGCAGAAACAAGAGTGATTCTGCCTCAAAAACAGATAGGAGAAATTCAGCTCCTAAGAGCTGTCCCCTAACCTTCACACAGCCTCTCTGTCTGTCCTTCTCACACTCAGAAGTAATGATGGTTTATACCATTTCAAAAGTTACTAGTACACTGTTCTACTATGTGAATAGTGGTTTGTTTTTTTTTTTTAGATTTATTTATTTATTATGTATACAGTGTTCTGTCTGCATGTATGTCTGCAGGCCAGAAGAGGGCACCAGATCTCATTACAGATGGTTGTGAGCCACCATGTGGTCGCTGGGAATTGAACTCAGGACCTCTGGAAGAACAGTCAGTGTTCTTAACCTCTGAGCCATCTCTCCAGCCCGTGAATAGTGTTCTTAATTTAAAAACACAGAGGACCTCAAAAATACGGGAGCAGCCACTAATATGCAGCGATTTTGGATATTCCAATATTCATTTATTCTGTGTGGGACGGGAGCACATGCCATGTGTGTATGAAGGGGAGAGGACAGCTTGTGTAGAAGCAGCTGGTTCTCTCCTCTACCATGTGGTCCTGAGGATATAACTCAGGACCTCATGCTCTCAGCACATATACTAAAAAATTAGAATGATATAGAGAAGATTAGCATGGCCCCTGGGCAAGGATGACATGCAAATTTGTGAAGTGTTCCATTTTTACTTCAGCCAGGCGGTGATGGTGCATGCCTTTAATCTCAGCACTTAGGAGGCAGAGGCAGGTGGATCTGAGTTCAAGGACAGCCTGGTCTACAGAGTGAGATCCAGAACAGCCAGGACTACACAGAGAAACCCTGTCTCGAAAAACCAAAAACCAAACCAAACCAAACCAAAGCAAAACAACTCAGGTCCACAGGCTTAGAGACAAGCACTGTTCTAGCAGAGCCATCTTTCTAGCATAGATTTGGATGTTTTTGTAGCAGTGGTTCAAAGAGGGAAAGAAGGCAGAAAAGAAAACAGAGACTAACTTGAGATGTGGTTTGATAGGACCATGGGCCACATAAACGCTAGTTTTCAAATTTCATTACTTTAAAATGGGCAAAAGATCCATGTTCCAAAGAATGCCTACATACTGTATAATTTGGCAGCTGAATTAAGATCTGTAGAAATATACACAAAAAAAAGGATAGCAAAATCTGGACAATATCACACGAGAAGTCTGAAGAGTAAGCTTCTACAGTTTAGTTAGGCTAACAGTGTTAATCTGTCAGTAAATCCTAGGTTTTATCTCCTTTCCTCCCATTTAGCAGAGAAAAAAAGGTGAGGAGATGGCCCAGCAGTTAAGAGTACTTGCTGCTCTTTCAGAGGACCTGGGTTGGATTCCTAGCACCTACACAGTGCTTCCTAAGTGTCTGTAACTCCAGTTCCAGGGGATCTGATGCCCTCTCTGGTCTCTACAGACACCAGGCACACATGTGGTACGCATACATACACAAAACACTCATATATATAAAATAAACCTTTTTGTTTATTTGTTAGTTTGAGATAGGGTCTGTCTATATGTAGTCCTGGCTGTCCTGGAGCTTGCTATGTAGACCAGGCTGGCCGCCAATTCACAAAGAGCTTCCTGCCTCCCTCCCAAATGTTGGGATTAAAGGCCTGTGCCATCACACTAGGCAAAAAACGAAACAAAACAAACAAAAAACTTAAACAGCACTTTCTCCCCCACCCCCCTCATATATGTGTGTGATGTCTGTGCGTGTGTGCGTGTGTGTGTGTGTGTGTGTGTGTGTGCTTGCCAATGGAGGCCAGCAACTGATGTTAATTAAGGATTTTCCTCTATCACTCACTCTCCATCACACACACTGAGCTTGGGTCTCTCCCTTAAGTCCAGAACTCGCCAATCCGGCTAGTCTGGTCAGCTAGCTTACTCCAGGGACCCTGTTTCTCTCCACTGTGCTGGAATCACAGGCAGGCTGCCACACCTGCTCAGCGTCTGCCTGGGTGCCGGGGATCCGAACCCCAGCTCTCACGCTTGCAGAGCAAGTGCATCCCCCACGGAGCCATCTCCCCAGGCCTCAAAGGCATTTTCTGACAAAATGAAGATCACTCAATAAAAACACTGGGATGGCTGGGAGATGGCTGAGGAAGGAAAAGCACGGGGCCGCTGAGCCTGACCACCTGAGTGTGATCCCCAGGACACACATGGTGGGAGAGAACTGACTCCTGTGATTGTACATGCATAGCACAGAGAAAATAAATAAAAGTTTAAAAATATTTCAGTCTTTAAATTTTAATTAATTAGTTAATTATTATTATTATTATTATTATTATTATTATTAACTTTTGGGACAGGCTCTCACTATGTATAGCCTTGGCTGATGGGGATCTTGCTATATAGACCAGGCTGGTTTGAACTGAGAGATCTACTTGCCTCGGTCTCTAAGTGCTGGGATTAAAGGCATGTGCCACCATGCCTGGCTCCATAAGGTTTTTTTTTGAGACAGCAGTTTCTCTGTGTAGCCCTGTTTGTCCTGGAACTCACTCTGTAGACCAGGCTGGCCTTGAACTCAGAGATTTGCTTGCCTGGCCCCTAACTGCTGGGATTAAAGGCGTGGGCCACCACCAGCTCTGGCTCCTTAAGTTTTTAAGAGACAGGGTCTCATGTAGCCGAGACTAACCTCAAACTTGCTATACAGCTGAGGCCGTCCTGAACTCCTCCTCCTCATTCTGTCTCTGTCTCCCAAGCTCGGATTACAGAAGTGCACACAAAGCTTCGTGATGGTACAATGATAATATAAGACAGCTGTGTTCTCCTCTCAGGTCACTGACTCACTCGTTTGACGCTAGTCTTCCTTCACAGTTCTTGCCTCCCTAAACACGAGCTCTAGAAAAAGCAGCGGTTTCTGTCTCACCTGTGTGCCACACGGAGGTTATCGCCTGGGCATTGCACTGCAGTTGCAGCATGTGTCGCAGCATGGCCAGTCCCCAAACAGTCACGTCTGCACACAATCCTGGAGTCACGGCTCTCCCCCTGGAGGACTTGAAGCGCACGGTCTGGGTCTGCGAGCTGGCTGCTCTGAGCTGCCTGCAGAGCGCAGCGACACTGACGGCACAGATGAATTTGTGTTCCGGGCTGTGTTTCTCAGTGTGAGGCAAAAGGCTGAAGACGGCATTATAATTACTTTCATACTTCCCACTGGCACTGCACCCAGGAACTGGGGGTTCACCCTTTTTGCAGTTCTCTTCACTCTCCCCCTGGTTTGTGTAGTCAAGTGTCTTGACCAGATTCTTGTTTCCAGGTAAACAGATGTCCTGGTTACCAGTCTCACCACAAAGCACCCTGACAACTCCGTCAACATCTTCAAATCTGCTTAAAAGAGTCATCCTCAGGGCCACATGGCAGAAGACCCCAAGCGTGAGAAGCAGCGCCCCCAGAGGACACTCTGTGCTGTGGTAACACTCCCACGCCTTCTGCATACATTCCTGGCTGCAGTACCTGGCATAACTGCAGCCGCCACAGGGTACTGTGGCCAAAGTGTGCCTCAGACACCGGTGACAGCAGAGGTCTCCATTGGTAACTCTGGTCTCCCACTTGTTTTCTAGGCCAGGATGCCGTGGTGGCATTTCTCCTGGGTTAAGGACACTTACGAAAGCATCCTCCTTCACCAGGAGTTCTCCTGGGAGAATGTCTTTTGTGGCAACTAGATGGCGGCCTTTCAAAGGGTCTGTGTGTAAGCTGACAGAGCAGGATGCCCCAGAAATCTGTCTGTTCTCTTCCCCCAGGGCCATATCCTCAAAGGCTCTGCTGAGAGCTGCTGGGAAGGTTTCTGGGAGAGTCTCCTTCTCCTGGATCTTCACTTTCAGATGATGGAGGCTCCTCTGCAGAATTTGATGAGAGGAAGGTACCAGGGTTGGCTTGGCAGCGAGGCTGCTCTCAAGGTCAGCGATGGTCTGCTTCGCCTCCTGTAGTCTCCCCAGGTTCACCAGGCATTCTGTCTTCCGCAGCATCATCTTGGGTTGCAGTCTTTCAGGATACCCATGCATTCCTGCTCTCACTATGTCTTTAAGACACGCCTAAAAACAAAGGGAAATTCCAGGATGACTCTTGATTTCTACTCTTTCCTGTGTACTGACAACTGAAAAACCACAGGCACGCAGAGGGTCATCAAAGTGGACAGTCCCGATCGAGAGCTTAGGCCTTAATTTACATCCTCTGCTCTGCTTCCTAATCTTTCCTTTTTCTCTCTTCCTCTCTTCCTCCCTCCCTCCCTCCCTCCTGCCCTCCCTCCCTCCCTCTCTCTCCTTCCCCTCTTCCCTCTCCTCCTTTCTTCTTTCCTTCCTTATGCTGGGGACTGATTTCAGCACCTGTGTGACCTTTTCATTGAGTGACTAGTAATACTTGTTGAGAGTATTATATCTAATTTTTCTTATTAATCAGTTCTGGGGTTTTTTTGTTTGTTTGTTTTGAGACAAAGTTTTGCTATAGCCTTGGCTGGCCCAGAACTCTCTATGTAGACCAGGCTGGCACAAACCCACACGCCTATCTCTGTCTCCCAAGTGCTGAGATTAAAGAAGAAGCCTGTCTTACCGAGACCAGCTCAATAGTTCTGGTTTTTTTTTTTCTTCAAGATTTATTTATTTTTTATTATGTATACAACATTCTGCCTCCATGTAACCTTGCACACAGGAAGTGGGTGCTGGGAATTGAACTCAGGACCTCTGGAAGAACAGTCAGTGCTCTTAACCTCTGAGCCATCTCTCCAGCACCCTAGTTCTGTTTTTTTAAGAGCAAAAAAGTCTTAAAAAATTAAAGGGAGTCCAGGTAGACTTTGCCAGGTTTGACGGTGAACACCTTTAATTCCAGCATTCTAGAGGCAGAGGACAGTGGATCTCTGTGAGTTTGAAACCAGTGTGGTCTACAGAGTGAGTGCCAGGACAGCCAGAGTCAGATTCTTGGATCTTTTTTCTTTAGAGAATATTTTGTTATTTTCTATGATCAAACTCATGTAGATAAGACTCTGAATATTTAATACAGTGTATTACTTCTATATAAATGGAAAAATTAAGTTTAATGTGTCTAGACCAATATGGCTGTTGATTTCTGTACAATGCCAATTTAACATGGTAAACTGGAATGCTGTTTTCCAAAGCTGACAGCACAGCTAAAGCTTCCCCAAATTAAAATTATATATATATGTATATATACATATATATACACACACACATAAACACACTTACAGATATAGTAGAAGTCAAATCATAGCAGTATGTTATGAATTAATAGCAACAGCAGCAGGTTTTCCTGGTTCTGTAGCCATCTGAACAAAATCAGAGGCATCTTGCACACTCCATTAAAAAACAAAACAAAACAAAACAATAGATATGTATATGTATATATATATGTATATGTATATATAATCGCAGATTACTAGATTTTTGCTTTTCAGTTGCTTTTCAGTTGTTAGTAGCAGCTCTGATTGGACAGTATTAACTATGTAGCCCAGGCTAGCTACATAGCATGCCTTGTCCATGCTAGGATTACAGTTGTGTACTACCATGCCCAGAGAGATTTTTGCTCTTCTAGTTTACTGTGAAGGGCAGCGAGTGTGAACATGTGACTACTCCAACAGCCCTCAATTCCAGTGTGTAACTCCATTTATGTAGAATTTCTACATGGGTGGGATGATATTTTAGAGCTTGTCCTTAGGCCTTTCTACTACACATTTCAGAGGCTTTGGGTATCTTCCAAAAACAGATCTGACTTTTGTCAGTTCCCGACTTAAGCTCCAAGGACACAATGCTCCTCTGTTGTTTCTGTTCTTGCTGCAGCAATTACGGGCTGAGAAGAAAGGCTTTCGCTTTCATACTCTCCATGCTTACTGTAGAAGAGCTGTAAGAAGAGGGATAATCTTTTTGTTTGTTTGTTTGTTTTTTGTTTTTTGAGACAGGGTTTCTCTGTATAGCTTTGGAGACTGTCCTGGAACTCGCTCTGTAGATCAGGCTGGCCTCGAACTCACAGAGATCCGCCTGCCTCTGCCTCCCGAGTGCTGGGATTAAAGGCATGCGCCACCACTGCCTGGCCAAGAGGGATAATCTTAAGCATTCCTTACTTATTTAATTTCTTCTTTTAAACTGCTATTTTATGTGTGTATGTTTTGCCTGCATGTATGTCTGTGCACCACATGCCTGCATGACACCTGGTACCTGCAGAGGCCAGAAGAGGATGTCAGATCCCTTGGAAATGGAGTTATAGCCCACGATGAGCTACCATGTGAATGCTAGGAATCAAACCCAGGTCCTCTGGGAGAGCAGCTGGTGCTCTTAACCACTGAGCCATCCCTCCTGTCCTCATGCCCTGCTTATTCAGAAGAAACAAATGAACAAGCTGATACCTTGACACACTTGGAATCTAAAGTACTATTAGCAACACATCTGGCTGATTTAGACATTGAGAAGTGCTGGCCTATTGTATCCAGGCAATCCCTATGGACAATGCCATAGCTTTTTCTTGTCAACTAACACTGTTGTTCATGGTCACCTGTGGGAGGTGACATGAGTCAGAAGAAACAGATAGGACCTCGTCTTCCACTGAAGACACAGGCAGGACCCCAGGTTACTCAATACTCACTTCATACTGACTCAGATGGAAGAGGGCTGCAGAGCGATTGGCATAGCACAGTGAAATACCCTCAGTGTTAGGTCTTGAATGCGACACTCCCTGGAAAACAAAGAGCTGGTCAAAGGGACAAATGGGAAGTGGCATTTCTAATCTTTTCTGATAATGAGGAATCTACTACTAAGACTTAACGTAATTGGAAAAAAAAATACTGAACCTTTCTGTTTCAGCTACTTCTCTCTCATTTTTTCCTTTTAGCAAATCTCTGAAGATCAATGAGAAAATGAAGATTCAACGCTGAATACAGTAGCATCAGACATAGTTTCTACCACATCTACCAGTTTGTCTAGACTGACCTTGAACTCACTCTGTCACTCAGACAGACCTTGAGTTCATGATCTCATAGCCTCAACTTCCCAAGTAGCTGGGATTGCAGGCCTGTGCCACCAGGTCCAGTGTAAATGGACCAAACTCTTAATGTAACAAATGAGTAATAACTCTGGAAGAAACCATGAAGAGTCCAAAGTAAAGTTGGAGGAATCCCTTTCTAACTCCAATAAAAACCCAGAAGCTGCTGGGTATGGTGGCACATGCCTTAATCCCAGCACTTGGGAAGTGGAAGAAGGAGGATCAGCAGTTCAAAGCCAGCTTCTGCTACAAAGTTTGAGGCTATGCTTGGCCATGTGAAACCCATTCTCAAAAATATTAAGGGGGGAAAAAAGAGAGAGAGAAAGAAAGAAAAAGAAAAATCACAAAAACAAAACTCTAGAAATCATAAAAGGATAATAAACTTGAGTCCATAAAGGCTGGAGATAGAGTTTAGTAGCAAGGTGCTCGCCTACCATATGGTAAGCTCTGGGTTCCATTTCTAGTATTATAAATATATATATACATACATGTATATATATGTGAATATATATCATATCTTATATACGTATGTATCCTTCACAATACAAACAAATCAAGGCAACATCAAAATGTAAACACATATTTTAAACAAAGAGCTAACTTTTACTTCACGTTTCAAAAGGTCAATAACAAGTCAACTGATAATTCAATAAAATATGCAAAAGATATGAACAGTCCTTATGGGACACACAAACGACTCTGTTCTTGGTTTGTTTGAGACAAGGTCTCTCTATGTAGTCCTGGCTGTCCTGGAACTCACTATGGAGACTAGCACTGGGATTAAAGGTGTACACCACTTGGGAGGCAGAGGCAGGCAGATCTCTGTGAGTTCTAGGTCAGCGGAAATATTTTTCCCCATCAATTTGTCAAGGAAAAATGAGACCAAGAGCAGCCTACCTGACAAAGGAGGGAGCGGAGAACGGGCACTCTCATCATGTTGCTAGTGGTAGTACAAACTAGTCTGCTAACTAGTGATACAATTTAGAAATACATAGAAAATGGTTTGGGGTGGGGTGCTAGGTTTAAAAGCCAGAGCTTCATGCATGCTAAGTAAGCATTATAACACTGATCTAGCCGGGGCGGGTGGTGGCTCATGCCTTTAATCCCAGCACTTGGGAGGCAGAGCCAGGCGGATCTCTGTGAGTTGGGAGACCAGTCTGGTTTACAGAGCCAAGATCCAGGACAGGCACCAAACTGGGTCTCTCGAAAAACAAAACAAAACAAAACAAAAAACAAAACCCACCACTGATCTATGCCCTCAGTTCTAAAAATATATTATATATGTATATATGTATATTTTGCTTGTTTGTTTTTCGAGACAGGGTTTCTCTGTGTAGCCCTGGCTGTTCTGGAAATCGATCAATAGACCAAGCTGGCCTTGAACTCAGAGATCTGCCTGCCATGTGCTGGGCTTAAAGGCATGGACCACCACTGCCCAGCTATATTTTCTGCATTTATGTGTGTGCATGTGTGCACCTGCGCTCATACCATGGCATATGTATTGAGGTCAGAGGACAGTTCTCAGGGGTTGGTTTGCTTCTGTTATCTTGCAGAATCTAAAAATTGAACTCAGGTCATTCAGGTCTTTGCATAACTGCCTCTACACAATGAGCAATCTCATTGGCCCACCTAGAGCTCTTAAAATAATAATAAAAAAGTTATGTGTACCCGGGCGTTGGTGGTGCATGCCTTTAATCCCATCACTTAGGAGGCAGAGGTAGGTGGATCTCTGTGAGTTTGAGGCCAGCCTGGTCTACAGAGTGAGTTCCAGGACAGCCAGTACTACACAGAGAATCCCTGTCTCTAAAAACCAAGAAAAAAAAATGATGTGCATGCATATACACTTGAGAGCAGTGTCTGAGGATCTGTTAGAGCTGGAGCTACAGGAAGGTACTGGGAGCAAGTCATGTCCTCTTTAAGAGCAGTACATATTTTTAACTGATGAGCCATCTCTTCAGCCCCAATCTCAAATTCTCAATCCTCCTGCCTCTACCTCCTAAGGGCAGGAATTACAGGTGAGATAATCATGCCCAGTCCAGTCCTATTTTTTTTTTTTCTTTTGAGCAGGGTCTCTCTGTGTAGCCCTGTCTGTCCTGGAACTCACTATGTAGATCAGGCTGGCCTCAAATTCAGAGGTCCACTTGCCTCTCCCTCCTGAGTCCTAGGATTAAAGGTATGCACTACCACCATCTGGTTCTTTATTTTTTAAGGACTAGGATCTAAAAGAGCTGAAGAGGGGCTAGCAATATAGCTCAGTGGTACAACTCCTGCCTAGAATTCGTGAAGACCCATGTTTGTTTCCTAGCACCATGCTTGAGGGGACAGGACAAGTGAAGAAAAGGAAGAGGATAGAAGACAGTGAGGGATGAACAGGCACAATGACATGCATTATATACACGGTGAAGATGTCACAGTGAAGCTCACTTTTTGTATACTGAAAAACGAATGAGCTGGGCATGGTGGTGTACACATGTAATTCCAATACACGGCAAATGGCGGCAGGAGGATGAGGCTTAGCTGCATAAGAGTTTGAGGCCAGCTTGGGCTACTATGCTGCCCAGACTAGCCTTGGCTCCTGGAGTCATGATCCTCCTGCCTCAGTTCTCAAGTAACTGGAGGTTACTGCCACTATGCTGGGCTGTTTTTATTCCCCTTTCTATCTGCCTTATATACAGTATCCTTAACAAGGCCAGCTTATGGGGATGGAAATGAGGTTGGACTAGGGGACAGAAAAAGAAAGCACACTATATATTCCTGCAACTTTTAAAATGTAACTATATGAACACATTTCCTAGCCTCAATTAACAAAATATTAATATGTAATACTAACCAGCGTTGCTTAAGATATGGAGAAACGAACATTCTCATACTGTCAGAATAGATGTTAACTAGTTCTTTCCTGGAGAACAATCCAGCCTCAGCATCAAAGGCTTGAAAACACTCCCTCTGACCCAGCACTCTACCCTTCTACTAATTCATCCTAAACAAAAATCAGTTGTACATACATATTTATACAGAGAAGATTATAGCATCATAATGCCAAATAATATGCCAATATTAGATGTTAAATTAAGTACATTTCTTCTCTGTAATAGAACACTGAGTTAGCTATGGAAAATGACTTAGAGCAGAAAATTTAATACCATGAGAAAATGGGTACAATAAATTGTTGAAGGGAAAGAGCAGGTTACAGAACAGTAAGTGCAGCATTATCCCAATTTTATAAAAGAAAAACACATTCTCACATAAGAAAGGCTGCCTGCCTGGGTATAGGCAGAAATGCTAACAGTACTTATCGCTGGTTATGACTTTTTTTTTTACTCTTTATACTTCTCTATATTTTCCAAAGTAACACTTATTACTTTTACAGACAAAAACAACAAGCATTACTTTAAAAGAAAGAAAATAGCAGCTCTCTATAAAATTACAAAGTACCATAATCACCAAAATGCCAGCTTCGTGAAACAGGAAGCGCTTCTCCCTCTGCATCCAGCAAACCTTCATCTTTTCCTTCTGGAGACAGGGTCTCATGTAGCCCAGGCTGATGTCAAAATCGTTCTAGAGTTCATTTTTAAAGTTTTATTTTATTTTTAGAATTATGTGCATGTGTGAGTGTGGGTGCCTGTGGAGGCCAGAGAGGGTCTTGGACCCCTGAGGTGGGGTGAACCACCATATGCCATGGTCTCTGTAAGAGCAAGTGCTCTCAAGCTCTGAGCATCTCTCCAGCTCCTCCTTTCTTAGCTTGCCTGTTTTCCTTGAACAATTTTCCATGGGATCATGTTTAGGATGTAAAGGCATAAAACTGAAGGCAAATACTTTATTACACCACTACAAAGTAGGGCTTTTATGTTTGCCGAGTGGCTGTTGTAGCTTTGATAGTTTTTGGAAAATTAATTCCAAGTGTTGAATATTGACTTTTTAAAAAAATAATGTATTAAGGTTTATTTATTTTATATATATGGTGCTCTATCTGCATGTACACCTGCAGGCCAGAAGAGGCCATCAGATCGCACTATAGATGGTTGTGAGCCACCATGTAGTTGCTGGGAATTGAACTTAGGACCTCTGGAAGAGCTGCCAATGCTCTTAGCCACTGAGCCATCTCTCCAGCCCTGAATATTGACTTTTTAAAGGTGCAGAAGGGCTACAACACCCCCAGTTCCAGTGCTGGGAATCAGACCTTGGGCTTCATGCATGCTAGGCAAACGTGTACCAAGGAGCTACACTTCACTCTCACCTGCTTACACTCTTTTCTCCCTCTTAAGACAGGTTCTTCGACAGCTCAGCTAGCCTCAAACTTGTTACAAAGCTAAGACCGGCCTTCATCTCTTGATCTTCCTTCCTCCCTGAAACCTGGATTACAGGAGTATGCCAACATGCGAAGCTCACCCCATTCTCTTACTGTATAAGATCACAGATCAAGAGTCTGACACAGCCGGGCGGTGGTGGCGCACGCCTTTAATCCCAGCACTCGGGAGGCAGAGCCAGGTGGATCTCTGTGAGTTCGAGGCCAGCCTGGGCTACAGAAGCGAGATCCAGGACAGGCACCAAAACTACACAGAGAAACCCTGCCTTGAAAAAGAAATCTCTGAAAAAGCAATAGAAAGAATTTTCTCAGGGCACCATGGAAACAGGTCAATAAGAATTAAAAGCCATGACTTTGCTTCAAAATCTAGCTCGGTGGGACTGGAGAGATGGCTCAGCAGTAAAGCACACTGGCTGCACTTCCAGAGGACATGGGTTTGATTCTCTGAACCCACATAGTGGCTCATAGCAGTCTGTAACTCTAGTCCCAGGAGATTTGATACCCTCTTCTGGCCTCCTCAGGCACAAAGCACGCATGTGGTACACAGACCATACATGTAGGCAAAAACCCATATACATAAAATAATAATTAAAAAAAATAGCTTGGTCATAGTTAGTGTAATGTAAAGTATCTACTGACTGCCACTAATAGTAATATGTTAACTAATGGACCAGGCAGTGATTGCACTCTCAAGAAGATCTCTGTGAGTTTGAGGCCAGCCTGGTCTATAAAGAGAGTTCCAGGACAGCCAGGGCTACACAGAGAAACCCTGTCTCAACAAAAAAACCAAAACCAAACAAACAAACAAAACAACAGCAACAACAACAAAAAGACAAAACAAAATATGTTAACTGATGACCAACTGTTGTGGAATATTAGTTGAAGATATGTTACATTTGTTTATGCTGTGGAACATTTGTTTTAATGATGCAAAGATGTGTTGCATTCTTTTATGTTGCATTTGTTTTAACTCCATGAAGCTGTGTTACTTTTCCTGCCTAAAACACCTGATTGGTCTAATCAAGAGCTAAATGGCCAATAGTTAGGCAGTAGAAAGGATAGGCAGGGCTGTAGGCAGAGAGAATAAATGGGAGGAGAAATCTGGGAAAAGCAGATGGGGAGTAAAAGGAAGAGAGGAGGGTGTCAGGGGTCAGCCACCCAGCTACACATCATGCCACGGAGTAAGAAGTAAAGAAAGGTATATAGAATAGAGAAAGGTAAAAGTCCAGAGTCAAAAGGTAGATGGGATAATTTAAATTAAGAAAAGATGGCTGGAAAAAAATAATTAAAAAAAAAAAAAAGCTGGCTGGAAACAAGCCAAGCTATGGCCAGGCATTCATAAGTAAGAAAAAAAATCTCTGCATTTATTTGGGAGCTGAGTGGTGGGCCCCCAAAGAGTAAAACAACCAACGAAACCTAGTTTGGTTGGGCTATGGCAAATCCACTTGTTTTCTTTTTTGACTTTATCAAGATATGGTCTCACTACATAGCCAAGGCTGGCCTGGAGCTTGCTATGTAGATCATGCCAGCCTTGGACTCATAGAGATCCACTTGACTCTGCTTCCTGAGCACTGGAATTAAAGGCAAGTGCCACCATGCTCAGCTTAAGTTATTATGGTTGTAAGCCAGCATGTGGCTAGTTAAAAATCTAGCTGTTGCTGGGTGGTGGTGGTGGCGCACACCTATAATCCCAGCTCTCGGGAGGCAGAAGCAGGTGGATCTCCATGATTTCGAGGCCAGCTTGGTCTACAGAGCGAGATCCAGAACAGCCCTGGTGGCTACATAGAGAAACCCTGCCTTGAGAAACTGGGGGAAAAAAAAAAGGTGTATATATGTATATATAATAAAGTATTTGCTTATAAAAAAATTTAGCTGTTCACTAAATTAGGACTATTAAGCTAAAATTTTCATCAGTTCTTCAGATAAAAATGGCATATAATTCAGTGAGAACTATCACCCGGCAAAGCAGGGCAAAGGGCCAATATGCTTGTGGCCACTATGAGTCTGAAGGAATACAGGAAGAATCTTCCAAAATTCAGGATATATAAACTACCCTTTGTTTGAGAATATAATCAACAACAGAATTCTATCATTTCCTCCCCAAATCCAATCCAAAATGTCGATTAAAACAAAACAAAACAAACCCCCACTGACTATGAAATTCGGTACCAGGACTCTAACTTCTGCAGAGCATGCCTGTGCAGCCATGGGGCTGCATGCGTGTTGCAAGTTACCTTAGAGTACAGCACTGCAGCACCTGCATAGTCCTTCTCCTGGAATTTCCTGTTTCCTTCTTCTCTGTAGAA
The DNA here is from genome assembly GCF_949786415.1 of Peromyscus eremicus. Taxonomy (NCBI): domain Eukaryota; kingdom Metazoa; phylum Chordata; class Mammalia; order Rodentia; family Cricetidae; genus Peromyscus; species Peromyscus eremicus. The sequence goes on along the minus strand of NC_081423.1, from coordinate 58,439,987 downwards.
AAGGGGGGCATCGTAGTCCTTTTCCACCAAGTAAGCACTAGAAAGTCGCTTTAAAAATATCTCATCTTCAGGTCTTTGAAGTAAGAGGGAAACAAACAAAAAGGAGAAGTGTGTTATTTCGAGTGAGGCTCTGGAATCACTGTACTTGAAATTGCAACAACTGGCTGGGAACAGTGCACACAGGACTGTACGCACTATGTAATCCAACTGGAGCGTTCCTCCTGGTCTCAGAGACACAGGGACAGGGGTAGCCATTTAGAGTCGAGAGCGCTGATGTCTGACTCTATCTCATGCTTAGCGGTCAATCAATCATCCCTTGGATCACACATCACAACAAAGCCTGGGTGTAGAGAAAGATACAATACATGGAATCTTTGCACCAAGGAGTGCTCTCCAGTTATACTGTCTTGAAAATACTGAGGAGGGCTGGGGAGATGGCTCAGCAGTTCAGCACATATATACTGGTCATCAGAGGACCCAAGTTCACTTGGTGCTCACATCAGATGGCTCACAATCATCTATAACTCCAGTCCCAAGGGCATCTTACACCTCTGATCTCTGTGAGTACCTGCACTTGTGTGCACACCCACATACAGGAACATACATATAACTAATAAAAAAAATAATTAAAAAAAATATTGAAGATTTGGGCATGATGGTGCAGACCTGTAATCCCAGCCATCAAAAAACTGAGGTAACAGGATTACCACAAGTTGGAGGCCAGCCTGAGCAAGACAATAAGGTTTTTTTCCTTTTTCTTTCTTTTTTTTTTCTTTCGAGAGAGGGTTTCTCTGTGTTGTTTTGGTGCCTGTCCTGGATCTCACTTTGTAGACCAGACTGGCCTCAAACTCACAGAGATCTGCCTGGCTCTGCCTCCCAAGTGCTGGGATTAAAGGCATGTGCCACCACTGCCCGACAAGGTTTTGTTTTAAACACACACACACACACACACACACACACTCACGATGTTAAAAGTGTATATGTGTGGGCAACGAGATGGCTCAACTCACAAAGGCACTTGCTGCCAAACCTGACAACCTGAGTTTGATCCTGGGATCCAAATGATGATACACGAGAACTCCAAAAGTTGTCCCCCTGCCTCTTCCTTCCTAGTGCTGGGATTCAAAGGCATGCACCACCACTGCTGGCAATCACTGTTGTCTTTGTTTTCTGTACATTATTTTGTGTGTGTGCCTGTACAAGCATACACATACGCCATAACATGCATGTGGAGGTCAGAGGACATCTTTCAGGATTTGGTTCTCTCCTTGCACTGTGGGTTCCAGGGATCAAATTCAGGTTGTTACACTTGCATGGCAGACGTTTTTACCCCCTAGCCAGCTGACTGTCCCCACCCACTCCCTTTCGTTCAGAAAGGGTCTCATTCTGCGCTCCACTCTGCCTATGATTCACAACAACTGTTTCCTCTTGTCTCAGCTTCCAAAGGGCTGGGATTCTGGATGAGCGCCATGACTAGCTCCACCACTCTCCTGCATCATCCCAAACTGAAATACGTCATTGCCTCATCACTCTGCCTTCTCCCCAGTTCCTTGTAAATTCTTCTACATTCTATATCACTTGCCTAGTGTTTTTGAAATCTTTAAATTACATTTTCATTTATATATTTATTTGTATGTATATGTGTTCCAGGGTGCATGTGTGGAGATCAGAGGTTACCTTGTGGGAGTTGGTTTTCTTCTTCCACTGTGTAGATCTCAGGTCTTAATGTTTAGTCCCAAGTGCCTTTACCCACAGAGCCATCTTGCTGATCCCATTAGAGGTTCTTTACATAAAGAGACCATGTAATATTATGAGGGAGTGGATGAAGTCCTGAGTGAATGTGTTCTGTTGACATGGCTTTGCCTCAGACCCATGGGAACTGGCAAAGCTGTTCTCTGGTCCTGGCTGTGTCCAAAAACTAGCAACCAGCTTTCTCCTTTGGGATGACTGCAATCTGAGACTGTTCCTCTACAGAGACTGCCCACCAGGACTAGCTAACCTGCTGCTTATGCGGTGTACAACAAATGGGCTGTTTCCAAGCTGTGGTAGTAGATGTCTTCCATCGGAGAGCATAGCCCACCTAGTCCAGCCTTTCTGTACATATGTCTATCCTTTCTTTGGGTTTCCAGAAGCAATCCTTGCTGGATGGAGCATATTTGTCTTTTTTGTGTGTTTGGCTTATTTTACTTGATAAAAAGTTTTCAAGGTTCAATGTGTTGCAGCATGTCCCAGAATTTCACTATTTAAAAAATGGTTGAATAATATTTCATTATCCATTCAGGTGTTGGTACATTCATGTGTGTGGTAGTTTGAATAAAAATGGCCCTTACAGGCTCATATATTTGAATGCTTAGTCATCAGGGAGTGGTACTGTAAGTAAATTTGTTGCAGGTACAACTTGAGAGGGATCGGAGGTGTAGCCTTTTTGGAGTAGATGTGGCCTTGCTGGAGGAAGTACGTCACTGAGGGTGGGCTTTGAGGCTCCAAAAGCCCAAGTCAGGTCCAGTGTCACACTCTTCCTGCTGCCTGCTAATGCAGATGTAGAACTCTCAGCTGCTTCTTCAGTATCATGTCTGCCTGCATGCCGCCATGCTCCCTGCCATGATGACAATGAACTAACCCTCTGAAACTCTAAGTCCGCCCCAATTAAATGCTTTCCTTTATAAAAGTTACTATGGTCATGTTGTCTCTTCACAGCAATAGAACACTGACTAAGACAACGTAGTTTCCACTTTTAACTACTGTGGATAATGTGTCTATGAACACTGGTGTGCAAATATTTGCTCACATCCTGCTTTCAATTCTTTTGGGTATAAACCCAGGAAGTGGGATTACTGGATCATACAATAATTCTCTAACTTTCAAGCAAGTTTCCACAATGGTTGTATCATTTTATATTCCCACTGGCTATGAGAAGGGTTCCCATTTCTACACATCTTCACCAACACTTCTGGCTTTGTTTTTGAGTAGCAGCTGTCTAATGACTGTGAAGTGGTATCTTATCTCAGGGTTGATTTGCATTTCCTTGATTATTAATGTTGGAAAGCATCATTTTACATGTTTATTGGCTGTTTGTGTATCATCTTCTTCAGAGAAATGTTGATTCAAGTTATTTGCCTGTTTCTTAATTGGATTTTTAAAAATTGTTGTTGAGTTGTGGGAGTTCTTCATTAACTCTGGATATTAATACTCTGATAAAAATGATTAACAAGTATTTGCTTCCATTTTGTGGGCTGTGTTTTTATTCTCTTGGTACTGTCTTTTGATTCTGAACAGTTTAATCTGGATGAAGTCCACTTTATTTCTTCTTTCACTGGCCGTGCTACTGACACACCCAGTAATCACTGCCATACCCAGCCATGAAGACTTTCTTTTTTTTTATTCATTTCACATTCCAACCACAGATCTCCTCTCATCCCTCCTCTGGCTCCCCACTAGCCTTCCCCCTGACCCACCCCCATCCCCTCCTCCAAAAGGATAAGGCCTCCCATGGAGAGACAGCAAAGCCTGGTACATTCAGTTGAGGCAGGATCAAGCCTCTCCCCCTGCACCACAACTGGTCAAGGCGTCCCACCATAGATAAGGGGCTCCAAAAAGCCAGCTCTCACGCACCAGGGACAGATCCTGATCCCACTGCCAGGAGCCCCTCAAACAGACCAAGCTACACAACTGTCTCCCATATGCAGAGAGCCTAGTTTGGTTTCATGCAGGCTTCATAGCTGTTGGTCTAAAGTTCATGAGTTCCCACGATCTTAGTTAAGTTGTCTCCGTAGATTTCCCCATCATGATCTTGACCCCCCTTGTTCATAGAATCCCGAAGACTTTCTTTTAAGAGATTCACAGTTTTAGCTGTTTTAAGTTTTTAAATTCTGTTTCACTTAATTTTGTATATGGTATAAAGGTCTAACTTCATCCTTTTCCACATGGTTTGTAACTAGTAACAAAGAGCTGAATTCCAGCTTCCTCCAGCCTTAACTTCTGTCACGGAGCAATTTCTTCAGAAAACAGCCTCCACCTTGGGGGAGTTCCTTAAACACAGATGCTCCATGGGAGGTGAAATCGTTCAGGAGGCTTATAAGCTCAGGGAGTCTCTGAAACTGCCTGGACTCACTAGGTCCATCCTTTCCCCAAGCATATAGAAGCTGTAAGGATTGGGGAGAGACACTGTCACATCAGCTAAGCCTAGCTGTCTGGAAGAGGCTCAGACCCATGGGTCTGGCTCCAAGACACACCTTGTTGAGCTGTCTGTAGTTGTGCAGTGGATTCTAGGTTTCTAGCTTTCCTGAGCTTTCCATGCTGGAGTGTTGTGGACTGTCTTTCTGTACGCTGTGAATATGTGTGACTCCCACTGGATAATAAATAAAGCTGCACTGGCCTATGGCAGGGCAGGATAAGGTTAGGTAGTGCATTCAAACTGAAGACAAGACAAAGAAGCATGGAGTCGAGAGAGACACCAGCCGCTGAAGGAGCAACAAGATGTCAGCAGACTGGTTACGCCACAACCATGTGGCAACATATAGATTTATAGAAATAGGTTAATTTAAGATAAAAGAACTCGCTAGCAAGAAGTTTGGGTCATAGGCCATACAGTTTGTAATTAATATTAAGCCTCTGAGTGATTATTTTATAGCCAGGCGGGACTGACAAACATTCCGGCTGCACAGGAGTGGGCTTTCAGTGATGCAGGAATAGTGTCACACATCACTCTCATTCTCTGTCTTAGTTAAGGTCACTATTGCCATGAGAAGCCACACTGACCAAGGCAACTCTTATAAAAGAAAGTATTTAATTGGAGACTTGCTTACAGTTTAGCTTATGATCACCATGGTGGGAAACACATAGGCATGGTGCCAGAGTAGTAGCTGAGAGCTCTACATTCTGACCTGTAGGCAAAAGGCAGATATACATCACACACACACACACACACACACACACACACACACACTCACACACACTCTGGGCCTGGCATGAACTTTTGAAACCTCAAAACCCAACTACCTAGTGACATACCTCCTCCAGCTGGGCCACACCTACTCTAACCAGGACACACCTCCTAATCCTTCCCAAACAGTTCTGGGGACCAAGCATCTAAATCTATGAACCTGTGAGAGCATTCTCATTCTAACCACCTCCCTTCCACTTCTCTCCTTCTTCCCCCCACTCTCTCTCACCCCGCTCTAGTGAGACCAAGAGAAGAAAAGTCTCTTAATGAAGACAACTTGCAAAGTGGAAAATCCTTGCCTTGGCCTTCAACTAAGTACAAAGTAAGACTGAAGTAATAATTTAGTAACTGGCATTCATCTATATTTATATCTTTTTTTTCTCTATCCATTTCAAAGTAAGTGCAGGCTAGATGTGGTAGTACACACTGTTAATATCAGCATTCAGGAGACAGAAGCCAGCCTGGTCTATATAGCAAGTTCCAGGCTAGTCAGGGTTACATAGTGAGACCATGTCTCAAAATAAAAAAAAGAAAGAAAGAAAGAAAAAAAAGAAGAGGAGGAGGAATAAGAGTAGCTATGTTTACCTTTACATATTTTTAGGCTTCTGCTAGGAGGACCAGATTTTCTTAGATAACAATGTTCTGTTTGAATGTGAAAAGTCCCCCAAAGGCTCATGTGTTTGCACATGGTCTCTAACCGGTGTTTTGGAAGTTTGTGGCAGACACCTGTTGTGTGTAAGGCCTAGCTGGCAGAAGTATGTTGCTGGAGTTTTCTCCAGTCCTGCCCAGTCCCATGGACCCCACAACCGCTTATAAAATAATCACTCAGAAACTTATATTAATTAAACTGCTCGGCCATTAGCTCAGGCCTACCACTGACTAGCTCTTACACTTAAACTCAGTCCATTTCTGTTAATCTATATGTAGCCATGTGTTCTGTGGCTTTACCTGTTGCCTTTACATGTTGCTCCCTGAACGGCAGACCAGCGTCTCCCCCAGCTTCCACCTCCCAGCCTTTCTTCTCTGTTTGTCCAGCCTATCCTATACTTTCTGCCTGGCTACTGGCCAATCAGCGTTTTATTTATCAATTAATCATAGCAACATATATTCACAACATAGAAGACTTCCCATAGCAGATGTACATATCATCCTTACATTATATAAGTGATTTAAGAACAGAAGAACAGACAGGAAACTCCTGATTCATTCTGAGACCACCACAATTCTGATTCCAAAAGTAGACAAAAAGAACAGAAGAAATATGTAGGCTAATATTATTTATAACTATAGTTAGAAAAATCTTACTTAAACAGATGAAGAAAAATGGTCATTTCTCAAGATATTTTTAAAAATTTGATAAAGTTCAATGTGTATTTATGATAAAACTTTAGCATTAAGGAATATAGGGCAGAGGAGAGAGATGGCTCAGTGGTTAAGTGCACTGACTGTTGTTCCAGAGGAACTGGGTTCAATTCCTAGGCCGTCTGGTGTCTGATAACACCAGGATTAAAAAAAAAAAAAGGAAGGAGGAATATAGGGCAACTCCCTTGAACTGCAGCAAGCTGCATGTTATAAGCCTATGGTAACTATCCTAAATGTGCATTAGCAATCACCACAGCACGAGATGTGTACTTATGCTATTAAAGGTGAAAAGTAAGTAAGAAGTACAAATACTGGATCAGAGGATTACTATGGACAGATATCATTATTTAACCTAAAAATGCCAAGGAGATTGGCATAACAATGAAATAATGTTACAGTACACCAAGCAGTCATTTATACAGCAATTTTTAAAAAATTCAACCTTTTATTTATAACCCCTAACCATCAATTATAGAATGTAATTGGGGGGAAATGTTTATACACAATAACAACAAAAGAAACCTTACAAGTAAAAATAAATCTAGCAGGAAATGTGCAAGACCTATATAAAGAAAACTATAAACCTTTACTTAAGGACATAAAAGAAACCCCAAGTAAGTGGCAAGACAATCTTTTCCTTGGATGAAAAAAATCTAATATTGTAAAGATGTCAGCTCTCCATAAATGAATCTATAAATTTAACACAATCCCAATCAAGAGCCCAACAACATTTTTTATGAAACTCAACAAGCCAATTCTAAAGTTCACATGGGGAAACGTATACGACATAACAAAGGTTCTGAAGAAGGGTAGTGACTGGATGTGTGCATCTTGGCCTAATTATATAGCTAGGAAGTCCCATTTGTACTGGAGGGCTCCCTGATTATTATTATTATTATTATTATTATTATTATTATTATTATTATTATGTTTCTCGAGACAGAGTTTCTCTGTGTAGCCCTAGCTGTCCTGGAACTCTCTTTGTAGACCAGGCTGACCTTGAACTCACAGAGATCCACCTGCCTCTGGTTCCCTGCTTTTTGAGTGCCCCTTCCCTCCTACTTACTCCTAAATCTCAATGGGGAAACTGTTCCTTGAGTAGAAACAGGATTGACCTCCAGATTACACCAGGTTTGGACAAACAGAAGGAACTGCATATCTTTGACCAAAGGGATATGTGGGAAATCAGAGTTAGGCTAATCTATTGCCATGGCTGGGCAAAGCTGAGCATGCCTTTACTCCCAGCACTTGGGAGGCAGCGGCTGGAGAATCTCTGTGAGTTCAAGGCCAACCTGATCTACATAGTGAGTTCCAGGACAGCCAGAGCTACATAGTGAGACCCTGTCTTAGAAAATAAAGCCTCCCAGAATTTTTCAATGAAACTATCTCTGGGGTTAGTAAGCTAAGGGGGTGTGCCCTGGGCTAAGAATGGGTACAACATTACCAAATGCAAGGGCTGTTAGATGTTGAAGAAATACGAAGTCTGGTGGCATGCTCTGAGCCTTTGTATACAAGTAGCCTGAAAATACATCTGCTTTTGAAAATGTTACTTTCATAGTTACAAATATCAAATTTGGGCTGGGTTTCTGTTAACCTGAAACTCAAAATTTTATAAAATGAATGAGGTTATAGTGCTGTGGGATGTATGGCAAATGTGTTGCTGATTAATCAATAAAACACTGATTGGCCGTTGGCTAGGTAGGAAGTATAGGCGGGGCAAGGAGGAGAATAAAGCTGGGAAGTGGAAGGCTGAGTCAGAGAGACACTGCCAGCCGCCACCATGACAAGCTGCATGTGAAGATCCTGGTAAGCCACGAGCCATGTGGCAAGGGATAGATTTATGGAAATGAATTAATTTAAACTGTAAGAACAGTTAGCAAGAAGCCTGCCACGGCCATACAGTTTGTAACCAATATAAGTCTCTGTGTTTACTTGGTCGGGTCTGAGTGGCTGTGGGACTGGCAGGTGAGAAAGATTTGCCCTGACTGTGGGCCAGGCAGGAAAACTTTAGCTACAAATGGCGTCCAACGTGGTGGCAAGAGTTTCCACCTAAAACCTGAGAAAAAAAGATTCTAAAACGGAGCTAAAAACAGCTTCCTAATTGTCTCTCTCAAGTAAGTGGCAGCTGCTGGTTTGAGCTACTGGTGGGTTCCTGGTGTGCGCGCTTGACTTGCAGTATGGCGGGAATGAGGCCTCTGCAAGTGGCACATTAAGCTGCGTGGTGGATTTAGCCTTTATTAGTACAAAACAAAAAAGAGGTTTCTGGGCTACATGCTGCTTGGATAAAAGCATAGACCCATGATAGCTCCCAGAGCTGGTGGTAAACGTAGCCATGTTGGGAAGCTGAGGTGGGCAGAGCCAGCAGCCACAGCTGCTGCAGCTTAAAGCAACAGATTCACAATAAGACAGATTCAGATGTAATAGTTTACAATGTGTGTAAAATATATGTAGGCTTGAAAGAGACAAAAAAGGTGATATATACAGTTATATAAACAAATACATAGTTTTAAAAAATAAAGTCTTTAAAGAGACAGTAAAATTAATATAAAAATAAGCCATGTGAAGATGAATATTACACAGAGAATCTGGATTGTGTTGTCTTTGGGATTTTTAACTGCAGAAAAACATTTGATTGTAAAAGCTGTTGAGTTATGCCAAAATGTATATTTTAAAGGTACCTTGACTTCAAAATTTGGATATAAGGATATGTTGCTTTGGAAAAGAGTCTCTGCTTTTGTTCCCACAGAAAGCCAAAGGCTATGGATTTGTTCCAGATTAAGATACATCAGGTTTGACCAGCCAAGACCCCCTGAAGGATCTCCGATGACACCATGGCCCAGATGATCCAACATCCAGAATGGTTTGAAGGCATCTGGCTCAGACGATACAGCCTCATGGACTATTCCATAATTCTAAAATTTTCTTTGTTTCCCCATAAGATACAGCGCCCCCTTCAAGCAGGAAGTAGTAAGAGAAGCTATGCCCAAATTCCCAAATTATATGTAATTTTACTTTGTTAAGGTTAAAACCTTCCTTTTTGAAAAAAAAAAAGGGGGAAGTGCTGTGGGATGTATGGCAAATGTGTTGCTGATTAATCAATAAAACACTGATTGGCCGTTGGCTAGGTAGGAAGTATAGGCGGGGCAAGGAGGAGAATAAAGCTGGGAAGTGGAAGGCTGAGTCAGAGAGACACTGCCAGCCGCCACCATGACAAGCTGCATGTGAAGATCCTGGTAAGCCACGAGCCATGTGGCAAGGGATAGATTTATGGAAATGAATTAATTTAAACTGTAAGAACAGTTAGCAAGAAGCCTGCCACGGCCATACAGTTTGTAACCAATATAAGTCTCTGTGTTTACTTGGTCCGGTCTGAGTGGCTGTGGGACTGGCAGGTGAGAAAGATTTGCCCTGACTGTGGGCCAGGCAGGAAAACTCTAGCTACATTATAGTAATTAAAACTCTTTGGTTTTGGCACACAAAATCTAGAAACAGCCGGGTGGCGGTGGCGCACTCATTAATCCCAGCACTCGGGAAGCAGAGCCAGGTGGATCTCTGTGAGTTTGAGGCCAGCCTGGTCTACAGAGTGAGATCTAGGACAGGCACCAAAACTACACAGAGAAACAAAAAACAAAACCAAAACAAAACAAAAATCTAGAAACAAATTTATAAAGTACACAGGAACTTATTTTCAATAAGTATGGCATTTTGAAATATTGGGGACAAGATGGGCCATTCAATAATGCTGTAGAAAAACTGTCTTGTTCAAAAAAAATTTTTTTTTTTTTAAAAATATCATCCTAGTTTGGTTCTCCGTTGCTGTGATAAAACCCTGATAAAGGCCGGGCGGTGGTGGCGCACGCCTTTAATCCCAGCACTCGGGAGGCAGAGGCAGGCGGATCTCTGTGAGTTCGAGGCCAGCCTGGTCTCCAAAGCGAGTTCCAGGAAAGGCGCAAAACTACACAGAGAAACCCTGTCTCGAAAAACCAAAAAAAACAAAAACAAAAAAAACAAAAAACAAAAACAAAAACAAAAAAACCCTGATAAAGGCCACCAGGGGAGGAAAAGGTTTGGTTGGTTTACACGTCCTGATAACAGTAAATCATGGAGCAAAGTCAGGATAGGAGTTCATCAAGCTGAAATCTGGGGCAGGAACTGGAGCAGAAACCATGGAGGAAGGCTACCTTGTTCCCAGACTTCTACACAACTACCTTTCTTATACTTCTCAAGATCACCTGCCCAGGTGTAGTGCTGCCCACAGTGGGACGTGCCTTCTACAACAATCAGCAATCAAGAAAATGCCCCACAGACATGTCCACAAGCTAATCTGATGGAGGCAATTCCTGAATTCAGATTACCTCTCCCATATGTCTAGGTATGTGTCAAGTTGACGAAAAACTAACCAATCATACACAACATTAATTTCAGCTGTGTATGTGTATTGTGACATCACATTGTAGACCTGTGGTGGTTTGAATGAGAACGGATTCCATTGCTTAGTCATTAGGGAATGGAATTGTTCGATAAGGATTAGGAGGTGTGGCTTTGTTGGAGGAGGTATGTCACTGGGAGTGGGCTTTGAGGTTTCAAAAACCCATGTCAGGCGCTCTCTCTCTCTCTCTCTCTCTCTCTCTCTCTCTCTCTCTCTCTCTCTCTCTCTCTCTGCCTCTGTCTTTGTCTCTCTCTCTCCCTCCCTTCCTCCCCTGCTTGTAGATCAGAATGTATAGTTCTCAACTACTTCTCCAGCACCATGCTTGCCTTTGTGCCAACATGTTCCCCTCCATAATAATGGACTAAACCTCTAAAACTGTATAAGCAAGCCCCCAGTTAAATGTTTTCTTTTATAAGGGTTGCCTTGGTCATAGTTTCTCATCACAGCAGTAGAACACTGACTAAGATAATACTGTAGATACACATAATTTTTTTTTCTTTCGAGACACGATTTCTCTGTGTAGTTTTGGTGCCTGACCTAGAACTCACTCTGTAGACTAGGCTGGCCTCAAACTTACAGAGATCTGCCTGCCTCTGCCTCCCAAGTGCTGGGATTAAAGGCGTGCACCACCACCACCCAGCCATAAAATGAATCTTTAAAAAAAAATACACTTGGGCTGTAGAGATGGCTCAGGGGTTAGGAGCACTGGCTGCTCTTCCAGAGGACCCGGGTTCAATTCCCAGCACCCACATGACAGCTCACAACTATCTGTAACTCCCATTTCAGGAGATCTGACATCTTTACACAAATGCAAATAAAATAGAATTAAATAAATTATTTTAAAAATACACTAAAAAACCCCCCACAATCCAACCCAAATGACAGAAATGCTTGTGTAAAAGTTAAAACAACACACACACAATCTGCCAGTGTTCAAGACCCTATACAGTATTGTGTAGTATTTGCATGTAACATGCAAATCCTTCCTAATTCTTTACAACCTTCTACATGTGGGCGGGGTGGGGGTGGGGGGTAGGGGGCGTGTGCTAGGGACCAAGCCCAAGATTTTATGTATGCTAGGTAAGGTAAGTCCTCTACCATTGGCCCCCATATGTTATTTACAATACCTAAGATAGCATAAATGCCATCTACACAGTTGTTATGTTGTATGGTTCAGTGACTAATGATAAGAAAAAGAGCCTATATATGATCAGTACAGATGCATCCTAAGGCTACCTATACACAGCACAAATGCTATAGCAGATGTGGAGAATCGTGCTCGAACACTGACTGCTGGAGAGAGAGGATCTGTGAAGAGCAGGAAGCTTAACTGGGTGTGCCTACATATCATGTCAGGTACACAGATTCAGTACAGCATGTGATGCAATTCAAACTTGGCTTTGGGAGGACTTGCTGAGATCCTTTTTCCGGCCTAATATTTTCCATCCAAGGTCCTATGGATATAGATAGCTGACTGTACAATGAAAGGTATCATAAGTTTTAAAAGAGATTTAAAAATCTGGAAAAATTAGTAACATACATAGTGAAGCATAGCAAATATTTAAACAGCCAGACTTTTTTTTCCTTTTTTTTTTAATTAAGGAATTTTTTATTCATTTTACATACCAACAACAAATCCCCCTCTTCTTTCTTCCCGCCCCTCCAGCCTTCCCCCGCACCAACCCACCCCTCATTCCCTCTTCCAACAAAGTAAGGCCTCCCATGGGGAGTCAGCAGAGCCTGCTACATTCAGCAGAGGCAGGTCCAAGCCCCTCCCCCTGCATCAAGGCTGTGCAAGGTATCCCACCATAGGTAGTGGGCTCATGCACCAGGGATCAATCCTGATCCTACTGCCAGGGGGCCCCTTAAGCAGATCAAGCTACACAACTTTATGCAGAGGGCCTAGTCTAGTCCCATGAAGGCTCCACAGCTGTTGGTCTAAAGCTCATGAGTTTCCAATAGTTACACCAGGCTCTTTTTTGTGTATATTCTGGGGTTAGAACTCAGGTTTTCACACTGGTGAGGGTAGCAGAAGTTTTTACAGTTCTTAACAGCATATATTTAGATGATGGAAGTTCAAATAGTGAGGACTGCTACTATTGAAAAGGGATATGACTTTAGATAGAACAAGATAAAGGGATTACAGGTGGTGATGGATGTAGGCCTCACTAAGAAGATGATGCTTGTGCAAAAGCAAGAGAGTGAGCCACACAGATTCAGGAGGAGTATTCTAGGTAGGTAGAGAGAAAAGCCAACTAAAAAGCCCTACACAGCCATGGTGATATGTGACTCTCAAATGTCTAGCTGTGGCTTGTCTTTGTCTAACATGGCTGACTCTAGGTTCTCTGGCTTCTCTGGCTTTGTTGGGTTAGACAGCTAGACTTATAGATAGATGTAAGATGGAGGGCTGGAGAGATGGCTCAGAGGTTAACAGCACTGGCTGTTCTTCCAGAGGACCTGAGTTCAATTCCCAGCACCCACATGGTGGCTTACAACCATCTATAGTGAGATCTGGTGCCCTCTTCTGTATACATAATAAATGAATAAATCTTTAAAAAAAAAAAAAAGATGACTCCCTAGCTCAATGGACAAAGAACACAAACAAGTAATTCACAGAAGCAATACAAAAGAGCTTAATGCCAGAAAAAGAGACTACTTCACTTGTGATCAGAAGACTGTCGATTCAACATTTGCCTTTGCTCTTTTCATATTTTGTGGGACTGAACCCAAGGACTGTTGCTCTGGAATGTTGGTGAGAATGAGGGAAACATCTCTCACACATTGTTTATGGTAAGGTAGTAAAGGCTTTCTGGTGGACAATATGGCGGTAGCTATTCATTTAAGATGCCATAACCACGGGTGGAACAATTCTCTGTGTAAGAGTCTATCTTAATTTCCTAAGTATGTGCTCAACACCACACATAAAGATTGTTTACTGCAGCATTGTTTGGAATAGTGAAACAAAACCAAACAACAAAAAATACTTAACTGCTCATCAGTAGGAAAAAGAACAACTAAATTGGGACATAATTATACTATTCTAGTTATATCACTCGGCTGTTAAGAAGATTAAGGTGTGATGTTGAAAAGCCCCTGCAGAACAATGCACACAATATAATCTAATGGAGAATGAAGAAGATATAGAATGTTTTTTTGTACAAACATATGCAAATACACAAAAGGACTGGAAAGCTCTTTGACTATACATCTTTGAAAAGAATGAGAAAACTTGCCCCAAAACTCCTGAGTTGGAGCCTTGGTCCTCAATGCAAAGTCCAGAAGTGGGTCTCTTAGGAAGTGACTGGATCAGGAAAGCTCTGACCTAATCAGTAGATTAACTAATTGACAGATTGATAATCTGAAGGTATTACTGAGAGGCGGCAGAAACAAGGTGAGGCCTATCCGGAGGAAGTTGGTTACTGGGGGTACGCCCCTGAAGGGTCTACCTTGTTGTTGGTCCTTTGCTTTCTCTGCTTCTCGGTTGCCATGCAGTGAGCAGCTTCTTCTGCCACAAGCTCTTCCTACTCACACAATACTCTGATTCCTTCATGTTCAAAGCCATGCAGCCAGATGACTCTGTTTGAAACTGTAAGCCAGAACAAAGCTTCTTCCTCAGAGTTTTACCAGGCATTTTGCAACAACAAGGAGAAACTGAGCAACATAGAAAAGTGGGGCTGACTGTGGGGCTGCTGCGATGTCTACCTACCGGTGGAGTTCAGATGCTCCAGAACTGGGTTAGAGGAGGTGTCTAAGAAGTGGAGTTCCAGGCTACGGAAAGACAGAATGTTATAACTGAAATTACTGGTCTAGTCTGGTGAGAGCTGACAGAGTACAGACAGTAAAGGCCATGCTCATGAGGTTTCAGATGGGAATAAGTGCTTTCTTGGGAACTGGATTAGAGGCATTCCTGTGACAGTGTGACAAGGACTTGTCTATATTTTGCCATGAGACTTTGTGGAAGGCTGAGTTAATGGATTAATCTACTGAAATGAATTTTAAGGCAGCCCAGCCTACTGCTTGAATGCTACTGGATGCATTAAACTGGATTTATTTTAAGAATTGGGAGGAAGAAAGCAGAGTAGAGGGGACAGTTTTGGTAGAAAAGGGGTTCTTGATATACAACTTAGTTTTTACAGTTAGCTTTCATGTTGCTGTGACCAAAATCCCTGACAGAAGCAACTTCAGAGGGAAGGTTTCAGGAGGCTTCCATCCGGGACAGCAGGAAGACGAGCTGTAATTGTGCATCACGATGGCAGGAGGGCGTGGAAGAGCACAGGCGTTTGGTTCACTGTGTGGTGGATCAGGACACAGAGCTGCCTGCACTGTACAGGCTCACCGCTACCAGCCTACCTTGTCAGCCAGGCCCTGCATCTTAAAGCATCCACAGTTTATATTTTTGGTTGTGAGCCTAGCCTTTAATGGCTGAGCCATCTCTCCAGCCCATCAACCACAATTTATAAAAGAACACTACCAAGGAAAAAAAGAAAGAAAGAAAAACAACAACAACAACAACAAAAAAACCCACTACCTGCTAGGAACCAAGTATCAAACCATCAGTTTGTAGAGGATAAAAACACAAGCAACAAATCACAATGGGAGTGCCTTTCAAGATATGGATAAGGAAGGCACAGTCGTTCAAAAGATGAATGCTGGCTGGGTGCGGCTGCGCGCACACACCTTGGTTTGAGCATTTGGGAGGCAGGGGCAGGTGGATCTCTGTGAGTTCAAGGCCAGTCTAGTCTACAGAGTTCCAGGACAGCCAGGGCTACACAGTGAGAGCCTATCTCAAAAAACAAACAAACATAAAAAAGGCTCCAGGTTCAATCTCTAGACCCCAAACAACCACACAGCTCTCCCCAACCCAAAACAACCACACAGCTCTCCCCAACCCCAAACAACCACACATCAAAACTGGGGCTGGTGAGATGGCTCAGCATGTGAAGCGCTTGCCAAAAAGATTTGACAACCTTAGTTTGATCCCTGGGACCCACACAATGGGAGGAGAGAACCAATTCCCACAAATTCCCTCTAGCTCCACACATATGCCCCACAAATAAAGAGACTAAAAAAAGAACTCTACAGCCACACATAGGTTATGCATGCCTATACACCTAGCACTCTGGAGGCTGAGGCAAGATCATTGTCAGTTTGAGACCACATAGCAAGTACTATGCCAGCCAGAGCTACATAGTGTGATCCGGTCTTAAAAAAACCAAAAACAAACAAAACAAAAATCAAGCAACAACAATAACAACAACAACGACAAAAACCCAAAAGAGTACTTTGTAGTAAAGGCAACGACAAAAATGCTCCTTTAGGACATTTCTGGAATCAGCAACATCCTACCAAGTGCTCAGGGGTGTATAAACATTTGGAAGGCTTTCCCTGGAGAAGAGAGCACCAGGGTACACTGCTCTCAGAGATGCCATGAAGTTGTTTATCCCAGATTCTCGTTTATATGCTATTTTTGAGCATTAATATATACTAGTCACTGAACTCACAATTTCATATACTTTCTAAAATGTCATTCAACCAATATTTATTAACATTTAGTTTTTTGTTTTATTGGCTTTGAGGAAAAGTCTTACTATGTAGCCCAGGCTGGCCTCAAATTCTTTACATTTTTTTCCTCTTTAATTAATTACTTATTTATTTTCATATGCACCACGTGTATGCCTGGTGCCATGGGAGGCCAAAAGAGGGCATCAGATCACTTAGAGCTTGAATTGCAAGCAGCTGTGAGCTGCTGTGTGGATGCTGGGAATTGAACCTGGGTGCCCTGCGAGAGCAGCCAGTGTTCATAACCACTAAGCCATCTCTCCAGCCCCCTCTTAAAATTTGTTGTGTGTATGGGAGTTTTTGCCTGCATGCATGTTTGTGCACTTCCTGCTCACATGGTGCCCTCAGAGACTAGAAGAGGGCACTGAATTCTTTTCTGTTAGGGCTTATATTGCTGTGATAAAACACCATGACTAAAAGTAACTTAGGGAGGAATGGGTTTATTTTATCTTACAACTCTCAGGTCATACTCCATTACTGGGGAGAGTCAAGCAGAAACTCAAGGCAGGAACCTGGAGGCAGGAACGGAAAGAGAAGTCATGGAGAAAAGCCACTACTGGCTTGCTCAGCCTGCTTTCTTATACACCTCAGGGCCACCTGCCCAGGAATGGCACTGCCCACAGTAGATTGGGCTCTTCCACATCATCAGTCAAGAAATCATCTCATTGGCTTACCTACAGGCCAATCTGAGGGGGGATATTTTTTCAACTGAGGTTCCTTCTTCTCAGATGATACAAGCTCGTGTCAAGCTGACCTAAAAACTAGCCAGCACAGATCCCCTGGAACTGGAGTTATAGATGGTTTTGAGCCGCCATGAGAATTCCATGATGGGGACTGAACCTGGGTCCTCTAGAAGAGCAGCAAATGTTCCTAACTGCTGAGCCATCTCTCCAGCTGCTGGCCTCAAACTCTTGCTGCTCCT
Organism: Peromyscus eremicus; assembly: GCF_949786415.1. Lineage (NCBI taxonomy): Eukaryota > Metazoa > Chordata > Mammalia > Rodentia > Cricetidae > Peromyscus > Peromyscus eremicus. The sequence goes on along the minus strand of NC_081423.1, from coordinate 58,422,773 downwards.
GTCTCAGTCTCTCAAGTATTTGGATTATAAGCCTATGCCACCATGTCCTACTTGTCTTATTTTTAACGTTATTTTACTGTGTGTGTATGTGATGTATGAATGTGGGTACCTCTGTGTGCAGGTGCATATGGAGGCCAGAGAATAATGTATGGATATCTTCCTCAATTGTTTATTCATCTTATTTTTTGAGACAGGATCTCTCACTGAACCTGGAGCTCACTTTTTCAGCAAGGCTACCTGGCGAGTGAGACCTTGGGATCCACTTGTCTGCACCCCATATCTAAGTAACATCTGAGGTTACAGATGCATGCGGCCATGTCTGGCTTATCTTAGCTGTCAACGACTGGATCTGTAATCAAGTAATATAATTCAAGCTGCTAGCATTCTTGAGAGGGATTTTCTTACAAATTCAATTTTATACATATGAATGCTTCGCCTCATGTATGTATGTGTACATCCGTGCCCGGTGCCCACAGAGGTCGGAAGATAGTGATGGATCCCATGGAACTGGAGTAACTGATAGTTGTAAACTACCATGTGAGTTCTGGGAATGGACCCACATCCTCTGCAAGAGCAACAAGTGCTCTTAACCATTGAGCCATCTCTCCAGGCCCCTGTGAGTGAGTTTCTTGATCAGATCATTAAAAGTGAGAAGACTCACACTAAATGTGGATAGTACCTTCTAGTGGCCACCCAGATAAAAGATCATGGAAAAGGAAACTTTGCCATTTGCCTCTTTGCCTTCACTCTTGCTGGCAAGTTCATCTGTCCTGTTGGTGAGGCATTCCTTTGCTGATATTACAAGCAACTTCTTCCAACCTAGACTGAAGACCAGAAGCTCTCTAGGAATCCTGAAGGCCTTTTAGCTGGGTCAGCTGAGACATCCAGCCTCGTGGACTGAGAAACTACTAGATTCTCAGCCTCTCCAATGTCAGACAAGCCACTGTTGATCACCCAGACCATATTATGTAAGTCAACTTAATAAACCCCATTTTAATACATATACTCAGTCAGGTACTGTGGTGCACGTCTTTAATCCCAGCACTGGGGAAGTAGAGGCAGGCAGATCTCTGTGAGTTCGAGGCCAGCCTGGTCTACAGAGCAAGTTCCAGGACAGCCAGGGCTATCCAGAGAAACCCTGTCTCAAAACAAAACAAAGAAACAAAACCAAAAAAACAAAACAAAAGCCATATATTTATTCTACCAGCTTTGTTACTTTAGAGAATTCTAATATATGTGGGTACTAGGATTTTGAACTCAGTCTTCATGTTTAAGCAGAAAGTTTCCTTCTGCTAGGATTAAACCTGAAGTCAGCCTGAGCTACATGGACAGACCCTGTCTTAAAAACAAACAAACAAACAACCCCACAAAACTCAGTATAGCTAGTTTTTCACTGATCCTTGGATGTGGTCCTCCTAAGCTTTAGTTTGAGAGTCTAGAAAGAACTTCCCGTTTCTTTAGGCCTCAAGGTTTTGGTCTTAGGGGCTCTGAACCTGGATCTGTGGCTTGTCACATCACAGACGTTCAACAGCTGGCAAATGTCTTCACAGAGACGCTCGTGTTTGCTGCAGTGTCCTTCTGGCGGTGAGATTGCTCCTCTACTATTAAGACTGAAGACTTTACTCCACCTTGTTACTGGACTTTCTGTTCCTGGGCACTGGGGAAAACGGATTCCGTATTCAGGCCTTGAATTTGCCCATTTGTCAACCCACCAGACCAGATCCAAACGACTGCCAAGACTTCTGCCAACTTCCGCTTCTTCCAGGGTGGTCACTTTGCCGGGCTCATACGTAACTCCTTGGTCTACAATTTATCCTCAGGAAAGAAAATGGCTAATGATCACTAAGAAGCAGTTTTTCCCTTCAGAAATGTTAGTTGATCTAGACCTTGCTGCTATCTGATGTCTGTAGAATGTGTTCGTTACAGTAGAATTTTTGTAGTTGCTTTGGGAATATTGCCTGCTGTGACCTAGCATATCCCACCTGGAAGCAGAAGTCCTATTTGCCACATGTGAAGAAATTTGCCAATACATACTGCAAACACAGGATCTGAGAATAGATTTAATGTGGAGTGTAATGGAGAAGGAAAGAAATCAGCCAGTTTCTGGATTGTAACTGGACAGATGTTGGTACAGTTCAATAAGAGACTCTATAAGATGATCTGATGTAGGCTGGGAGTGGGGGGAATATCATGAGTTAGTTTGTTCTTTCTTATTTATGAAGGCAAAGTCTCATGTAGTCTATGATGGTCTCAAACTTGGCTTTGTAAATGACCTTGAACTTGTGATCCTCCTTCATGCTAGCATTATAGACATGTGTTACCAGGCCTAGCTTACAAATTTGGTTTTTTAGTACAGAATAGCTCTGTGATGGTTAGCTTTAATCATCAACTTACATCACCAAAATCACCAAGAATCATCTGGGAAGAGTCTCAGTGAAGGGGCTGTCTATGCTGGGGTGGGCTAAGGGCATGTTGATAAGGGATTATCCTGATTGTTAATTGATGTGGAAGACCCAGCCCACTGTGAGCAGTACCATTCCCTGAGCAGGAGGTCTCAAGAAGTATAAGAGGGAAGAAACAGGCAAGCAAGCCAGGATTCAGGTGCTCACTTTTTCTCTTTTCTTGACGGTGGATGTGATGCTTTTACTCTCCACCTTGACTTCCCAGAAATCATGGACCATATCCCAGAACTGCAAGGCAAATAAACCTTTTCCTCTTCCAAGTTGCTTTATGCCAGGATATTTTATCACAGCAACAGAAAGGAAACTAGAACAGGCCCTAAAATTTCCAGGCTAGGAACTGAACCTAAGGCTGTTGTAATTCACTAGGATAGGGACCACTGGAAGGGAATTTGATTTTTTTTTTTTTTTTTTTTTTTTTACGAGACAGGGTTTCTCTGTGTAACTTTGGGGCCTGTCCTGGATCTCGCTCTGTAGACCAGGCTGGCCTCAAACTCACAGAGACCTGCCTGCCTCTGCCTCCCGAGTGCTGTGTGCCACCGCTGCCTGGCTGGGAATCTGATTTTAATGGCAAAAATCATGTGTTTGTTTCTGGATATGCTGAATTCTTAAGTATCTTTGAGATTTTCAAGAAGTTAGCTAGATTTATAGATTTGAGTCTCAGAAAAGAGGTCAGGGCTTGCGATACATTTTAAGGACATTTAAGAGAAAACTGATGTCACTGGTCTGAATACAACTACCTCAGTTGAGAATACAAAAGGGAAGGGAGCCTAGGCTAGTCTTGAGGAACTCCTGTATTAAACAATCAGACAAATCCCCCTCTTTAATTTATATTCCTGCCAATGCATCAAATATTCAAATGATTCTCGCTGTTTACTACATTGTTCTGTTAGTAAACCAAACTGATTTATCTAGGCAAAATTCTGCCTATGATCCATATTTTCATCAGTTCCCTACCATTTTTGAAATTCTGTAAAGGGAATCCACAGCTCCTGTAGACTGCGTTAGATATTTTTCAGTTTTTTTCAAATTGCAGGTCATGATTCAATGGGTCATGAAATGAATTTAGTGGGCTCTGATTAGCATTTCAAAACGAGGTAAACAGAAGGCAAACTGTCACAGTACAGCACATGCAGTGAGCATCCACACATGCTTGCTTGAAGACTTAGCCAGTTTGACGGCTCTAAATGCCACAGAGCTCTCCCAGGCTTGTATCTCTATCCCAGGCCCCTCTCTTAAATTCCAAACATGTTTAGACATTGCCATTGGGTATCTACTGGACACATGCAACTCAAATATGAAGTGTGGGTCTTCTTTCCCTGTCTGTGGTTCTCAGATGTGGCAATGTCATCCTTCTCCCTGGGGCCATCTGTACTTCTCACATTCTACTCCACAACACATCTCATGTCAAGAACTGTTATTAACTCTACCTCAGAATCCAAATGCATCTTCCTACCCTAATTACAGTCATCCTGGCCTATGTCCATCTTCTCATCGGGGTTACTCCGGTGGCCTTTCAGGCGTCTCTGCTTCTACTCTGGCTCCTTCTGCTGCCTGGCCTTAACACAGCAGACAGAGTGAGTCTTTACAACAGGGATCAGGACCAGTGAGACTGTTCAGAACTAAATCACTTCCTGCCAAGTTTGATGATCTGAGTTCAATCCCTGAACCTGAGTGGTGGAAGGAGAGAATCGACTCCCCAGAGTTGCCCTCTGACCTCCACCTGTAAACTGTGGCATGTGTGTGTATATGCCATACACATACGCAAAAGTAAAAGAAATTTCAATAGAAAATCATTAGAAAAATCAGGGCTCAGCCAACTTTTCATGTAGAAGGCTAGAGTATTTAGACTTTGCAAACCTAGAAGAAAATTTTAATCTATTAGTTACTCATATAGCAAGCAGATTTCTAAAATCTTTTGACAAAATTAAAAATATAATAGTAGAGTATAGTTTTTATAATATAAGTCTACTAATGACAACAATGGAATTATTTCTTTTCTAATTAATTAATTAATTAATTTTATTATTATTAGTGTATGTGTGTGCATTCATATTCCCCAGCATGTGTGTGGAGGTCAGAGGACAGCCCTGCAGAGCTGGATCTCTCCTTCCACCTTTATGTGGTTATGGGGATTGAACTAAGGTCACCAAGCTTGCATATTAGGTAGTCGGGCAGGCTTACGTCCAAGGAAGCAAGCTTTACTTGCTTAGCATCTCACTGGCCTTAAAACAAAACAAGCCAGGTGGCGGTGGCACACGTCTTTAATCCCAGCACTCGGGAGGCACAGCCAGGCGGATCTCTGTGAGTTCAAGGCCAGCCTGGTCTATAAAGTAAGATCCAGGACAGGCACCAAAATTACACAGAGAAACCCTGTCTGGAAAAAACAAAACCAAACAAACAAACAAAAAACCATGTCATTTTGTTTAATTAGGGTTCAAGGCCAATACTCCTTATCCTAAAATCAACTACAAATGTCTATCTGGCAAAACCATCCTTAGCTGTGGTCCTAAAAGGGAAACATACAATTGTAATAACTTTATCTTGCAGGCTTCGTTTGCTCATCTCTGCTTGAAAACATAGTCAGCTCACATCACTCTCCTCTCAAGCCTCCCCAACTAGTTTGCTCTTCAACAGACTCCCCAGCTGAGCAGCTCAAAACAACAGCCATTTATTACCTTCACAGGGGTCAGAAGCCTATGCGGGCTGCCTCTCTGCTCAGGTCCTCACAAGGTGAGAATCCTCTTCGGAGGGTCTGGGAAGAGCCTTCCCAGGCTCACTGGGTTGCTGGCAGAAGTCAGCTCCTGTGATTACCTGAGATCATTACTTCCTAATGGTGTGGTTTGTGCCAGGCGTGTTTCCTGGTACTCACTGTGCCCTATTACCAATTTTCCCTCTGCTCTCAGCTCATTCTGCTGTGATCCAGACTAGCTTTCTTGCTAGTGCTTGAACCTACTCGGTGCACGCACATTCACATCCTTTCCTGGTGATCTCTGTCATTTGACTTTTTTTGTTCCAATTTTTATTACATGTTCTGCTGAAACAACCTCGTTTATTTTTTTGTTTTTGAGACAGAGTCTCACTATATTGCCCTTTCTGCCCTGGAACTCTCTACATAGACCAGTCTACCTGCCTCTGCCTCCAGAGTGCAGGGATTAATATTACTGATTGCCATTGAGCAATCACTAATAGTTACTGAACAAGTGATCACGTGGAGCTCAGCCCCAACTGATACATTGATAGCACAGCTCTTGCAGTTCAAGCTCAGGGAACAGGAAGAAGATGGGTGGAAAGATTTTAAGAGCCAGAAAGTCTGCTGTGAGATTGCATCTCCCAGAAATGTCGGGAAGCTATGAAGTCTCAACAACATGGCTGCCTAAACAAGACCTGGATAAGGATGACATCAATATAAAGGTTAACCTGAAAGGGGAAAAAGTTCTCACAGGGGTCCAATGTCAGACAAAGAACTACAAGAAACTAAAGAATGTTCAGAGTGGGAGAAATAGTCTTCTCCAGGGAAACCAAGTCCCAGTTGGTTATCCAATACCAAGTGGTCTGTCCTTATACAAGTAACATCATACGGACGGCATAGATTGCATTTATTTATTTATTTATTTATTTATTTATTTATTTATTTATTTATGTATGTATGTATTTATTTATTTTTTGGTTTTTCGAGACAGGGTTTCTCTGTATAGCTTTGGAACCTGTCCTGGAACTCGATCTGTAGCCCAGGCTGGCCTCGAACTCACAGAGATCCACCTGCCTCTGCCTCCCGAGTGCTGGGATTAAAGGTGTGCGCCACCACCGCCTGGCTAGATTGTATTTATATATTTAGAAACACACAAACACAACTACAACTTAAAAATAAAAGAGGCCATGAATTTGAGAGAGGGCAAGAACAAGGTGGGGATGGGTACAGAAGGTTGGAGGGAGGAAATGATGTAACTATATTTTAATTTCAGAAAATTAAAAATTAAAAATAATATTCATTGAATAAATGAAACTTGGGTTTCCACTGTTTTATACATATGCATATGTTTACTAGGTTGTGATATAAAATGTCTAGCTTACCAATGAATATAGTCCATAGGATTTGAAAATTACTGGGGCTAGACTATATAATTTCTAGGGTTCTTTCCCAACTGTAGCATTTAACGAATTTCTTTGGGCAGCTAGGCAATCTGCACCATATATCCTTTGAGTTACAGGAAGGTTTACGGCCTCGGGACTACAAGACACTAAATTACTGAACTATAACACATACTGAAAGAGGAAAATAGTTATCCCTACACATTCTATAATCACAGACTAGGAAGAAATGTGAAAACAGATAAGAACTGCTTAATGCCCCATAATATAAAAACATAAAGCTACTCTTTCCAGCAGAAAAAGATGTAACTTCAGATCAAATGACAAGAAAACGGTTTTCAGATCAAAATTTCCCTGAAGTTTCCGTTCACTTACTGAAGGAGGGAGGAGGAGTGACGGAAGATGTCGCTCAACGTCTCTGCTGTAGAAATTGTGTCCTGCACAGCCTTCGGGAGTAAGGCCCACTTGTCAAGAAGGTAGGATTTCCATTCATCCACAGGCAGATCCATGCCACCTTAGTTCTGAAAAGTTAGAGAATAAGGATTCACCTTTTTACAAATGCCCAATTCTAGAAAATCGAGATTTCATATAGCAAGTGAGAAGCAACCAAATCAATTTCTCGGGTCTTTTTCTATAGTTGTTGATACGCGGAAGGAGATATAATGGGTGGTACCAAGTCACTGGACATTCTGTCACTCAGAATATTCTTTGGAAGACTGTTCAAGGAACTACGGTAGATAGTGGTTATATAAATATGGTATTTGATTCCATATTCCAGTCCTTCTAGACTACGCTGTTTTCTCTAGTTGTCCAAGGCCTTCGCCCCAACAACTATGAAATTAAAGTTTTAATTTCTAAGATGGTTCAGTTTTCTGTTTCAATCTCCAGATCTTTCTTTCAGTTCATAGACTCGGGTCTTTGTTGTTGTTGTTTTGTTTTTGTTTTTTTCTTTTTGAGACCTGGTCTTCTTCCTATGTAGCCTTGGCTGGCTTCGAACTCACAGCAATCTGTCTGCTTCTAACTCCTGAGCACCACCACGCCAGGCCCCCAAATTTTTATTTTTGAGGGTCTCGTGTAGTCTAGGCTGACCTCGAATTTATGGTGTTGTTACGGATGACCTTGACCTTTTGCGGCCTCCACATCCCAAGGGCTGGGATTACAGCAGACAAGACGGTAGGTTCTCCAGTACTTTGGCGTGGGCCGTTCGTGCTTTTAGGAACACCACTACCCTCACTCGGAACCCACCTGACAAATTCCCACACATATTTGACTCCGTTTAAACGGCATCTCCTCTCTAAAGCCTCACTGATCCCCCCACTCCACCCCCCCCCCCCGGGACTTCACCACACGTGTGGCCCATATCGCGTCTCCCTTGAGTCCGGGCTCGACGGTGCCACAACGCCTAGGTCGGACTACGCTCTTCTGAGGGCGGGGACTGAGTCTGATTTACCTGGGTTATCCCAGTGTCAAGCTCTGGGCCTGGCACGGGCGCCGGGCACGCACCGCGTGGATGGGTGAAGGACTCGGGTCACTGCTTTGACTATATTTAGCAGCAGAGTTACCAGCGAACAGCTCCGATGGCCCCCTGGGCTGCCATGCTGTGTCCATCCGTCAAACGGGCGGGCAAACTTCCGACAGCTGGCAAGCGACCGACTCAGCGGCACCGCGCAGACACGGACGTACAGTAGTCCGACGCCCCGCCCTCAGTCCCCGGCCATCCCGCCACTAGGCCTCGAACCCGGCCTCGGGTGGGTCACGTGCTCCGCCCGCCGCGCGGCAGCCAATGCGGCGGCGGCCGGCGCCTAGGCCCGCCCCTCGCGCCGCGCGCACGCCGGGGGCGGGAGCGGCACGCACGGATGCGCTGGCCAATCGGTGAGCAGCCCGCGGGACCCCGGCAGGGAAGCTCGGGCGGTGCTGGAGCGCGAGCGCGGGAGTTAGCGGTGCGGCCATGGTGGGACACCTGAGCGAGGGGGCCATTGCGGTAAGGAGACGACCCTGAGCGGGGCCGATGGCTCTGGCAGCACTGGCCTGGAGCGGTGCAAAGCAGTCGGGGGGAGGGAGCCGCTGTTGAACGGGAGAGCATCGGGGAGGAGATTGCGTGGGAGCCGGGAAAGCCACCCGGGGTCTCAGTGGTCATGCCCCTCCCCACGAGGCATCCTGGTCCTCGTATACAAGCTCGCATTTCTTCTACCTAAGAAAACAAGACGAATAAACATGCTCCTATTTACCTTCTGCGGCCTCTCTTTTCTCCCTTTCCCCATCACCTCCAAACTTTTCTAGAGTTGTTTTCAGCTGATTGATTTCTTTGCCTCCTCTTGACTCTTGACTCCTATTAGACTTTTCTCTGGTCACGGGAGAAAACGTTGGCTGAAGTCGCCAGTGGTCTCCCAGGTAGCCAAGTCGGAAGACGTTTTTTCAGTTTTCAGCTGACATTGTTTGGGCTTGTTGGCCAACAGCTTCTTTCTGCTAACACTACGCTCTTGCTAGGGTTCCGTGACTTGCGTTGGCTGCTCTTCTTGTCTTATTTGCAAGCCCCTCTGTAAGTTTTTATTGACTCAAGGCTCTCTGAACACTAGCCCTCATCTGCATGTCAATTGCTCATTAATTTCTTCCTGCTGAGCTACCTTCAATCTAAAGGATTCTCTCTGCCCTCTATTCTCAAAGTCATCTTAAATTGAACATCTCAGAGCAAATACATGATGTCCTTAAGTCTGACTTTTAAAAAGAATTACATGTGTATATGTGTGTACATACACGAGTGCATATGCTTGATGTGGGGATGGCGCATATGCCTTGGAATGCAGAGGACAACTTCGTGAAGTTGTTAGTTCTCTCGACACTTCTCTGGATTCTGGGGATTGAACTCAGATATCCAGGCTTGCACAGCAAGCCTCTTTGCCCACAGAGCCATCTTGCTGGCCCTCAGTTTGAATTTCTGGATGTCTCTGTCTCAATGAATTACACCATTATTCCTTAATTTATGCTAGTTAGAAACTAAGGGATCCTCCCTGCATTTTGCCTGACTGGGTGCCTAGTCCTGTCAACAACTGAAGTATGTTTTAACTCCACACAGATCTCTGAGTCATCTACTTTCCATCCACACTGCAACAATCATTTGTTGTCTGAACTAGTCAGATCTACTCAACACACGTTCTCTCCACAGTCCCTGCATACGGTCCCCTTGCCGGGCCTTGTCTGTTTTTCTGTTTTTCTCCTTTAAAATATCTTTCCCTGGAGGCCATTGATCATTGTTTCTATTTCTTTTGTTAACAGAATGTTCCAGTTCATCTCAGTTGTTGGTTGGCAAAGTAACTAGACTGAATCCATTTATTTTGAGTTTTTGTTCCCTTATTATAGTTTGTATGACTTTGGGCAACATTCTGAACTCTTCCCTTGTCTCTAAAATGAGGGTGATACTGAGTACCCATTGCACAGGACTAGTTGGAGGATTGGGTTTCCGAAGTTAGTGTTTAGCGCCTGCTAATGCGCTAAACAGATGTAAATGTGCATTTATTATTTGATTACTGTGAGTTACTTTGTGTTTCCTACACTTAAGTTGTAGAGACTATGAGGCCTGTCTCTACAGAATGAAACAGTGGAAAGAGAGAGGGACAGAGGCGGAAGGGAGGAAAGAAGCAGCTTGGAAGAAAAGGAGAAGGAGGAAAAACAGTTGTCAGAATCAAAGGGATATTTGTTACACTAGGGTTGTATTAATGTTGAAGCTTGGGATATGATTTTTGAATTGTCCTGACTAACATGGCTACCACCTTGTACCCTTAAGACAAATTATAAATGATTCTTTACTCTTATAAAGAATGTTCATAAGGTGATTTAAATAATTTGCTAAGTTTTTCTTAAATATAAACATTTTAGAAAGAAAGCTGTTTCAGACATTGGGTGAAATATTACTTCTTAGACTTTGCTTATAAAGTTGTGGGATTTTTTTTTCTTCTTTTTTTTTTAGGTTTTGATCGTAGGTAAAAATGTTTTTTGTTTGTTTGTTTGCTTTTAAAGACCATCCCAGTTGTTCTGGAACTGGCTTTGTTGACCAGGCTGACCTCGAACTTACAGAGATCACAAGCTCCGCCTCCCGAAGTGCCACCATGGGGGGGGGGCGCGGCTCCATAGTGTTTCGATATGTGTTTATGGTGATGGAGTATGGAGATCCCTGGTTACCTGACAGACGTGTCATTTTAGCACAAAAGCATCAGACCTCACTGGCTAAGCAAATAGCAGAAAGTGGAGGCATTGGGGGGAGAAGTTACCATAAAATGAGCTTATGCTTGGAACTATGGTGATAAGTAGGATAAGTACAAGACTTACTTACTTCCTATCCCTAGGGGTGGAGATCAAACCCAAGACCTCAGACACGTAAGCTAGGCAAGCACTCTACTGCTAAACTATACCTCTGGCCAGCCCATCGTGTCTGTCTTCACATAATTCAGATATAGGAGGAAAAGGCAAGGAAATTAGGTTTTTTGTTTTTTTGTTTTTTGTTTTTTGTTTTTTGGTTTTTTTTTTTTTTTTTTTTTTGGTTTTTTCGAGACAGGGTTTCTCTGTGTAGCTTTGCGCCTTTCCTGGGACTCGCTTGGTAGCCCAGGCTGGCCTCGAACTCACAGAGATCGCCTGGCTCTGCCTCCCGAGTGCTGGGATTAAAGGCGTGCGCCGCCGCCGCCGCCGCCGCCGCCGCTGCTGCTGCTGCTGCTGCTGCCGCCGCCGCCGCCGCAGCCGCCGCCGCCACCACCACCCTGCCGAAAATTAGTATTTTTATGATTTCCAATGTCAGTTATTTTTTTTTTAATCAGTGTCACATTTTACAATCAAAGGTGTTAAAATGGAAAGAGGTATAAACTGCCTGTTGCCTTATTTGATTGCTTTGTGAATTTTTTTTATTAGTAATGTGACTTGAAAATTTTAATGTACTTTAAGAAAGATTTATTTATGTATTTTATATATATGGCTCTTTTGTCTACATGAATGCAGATGCATACTAAAGGGCATCAGATTCCTTTATTATAGACAGCTGTGGGACACCATTTGAGTGCTAGCAATTGAACTCAGAGCCTTTGGGAAGAGTAGCCAGTGCTCTAACCCCTGAGCCACCTTCCTAGCCCCAATTTAAAGTACTTTTTAGGGTACGTGTTATCATATGTTCCAAAGAAAAATTTCTCTTTGCCTATTTATGATACATTTTAAATTAAGAACAATAAAGTAATAACCTGCATGTGGTTTTTAAGTTAAATAGAACATAAAGGTACTTAATGAAATTATTGACCTTTGCTTCACCCTGCCCAGTGGGTTTTTTGTGGGTTTTTTTTTGTTGTTGTTGTTGTTGTTTTTGTTTTTGGAGACAGGGTTTCTCTGTGTATCCCTGGCTGCCCTGGAACTCGCTCTGTAGACCAGGCTGGGATTAAAGGCGTGTCACCAACACCTGGCTGACCCAGTGTGTTTAAAACAGGGTCTTGCCATGTAGTCTATGACCTCTACCTTACTGTGTAGCCCAGGCTGGCCCCAGGCTGGCATCCACCTGTGGTAGTCCTCCTACCTCTGCCTCCCCAGTGGTAGGATGAAAAGTGTGAGCTACCACACCCAGGCCAGAAATAACTTCTCAGAGGAAAACTTGTCCACGGGGGCCTGCAAGATGGCCCAGTGGGTAACGCACCATGCCTGAGGATCAGAGATTGATTCCCCGAACCTACATGGTGGAATGAGGGGACTGACTCCTGCAACTTGTCCTCTGAGCTACACGCACACAAGGAATAAAGATTAAAAAAACAACAACAGTCGCCCCGTTGGGTTCTGTGGAACATTTCTGTAAACCAAGTTAGCCAGAGGTTGAAAGGTCAAGACCAGTTTAGGCTGCAAGATCCTATCTCAAAAAGGATAAAGAGAAAACAAAAAGGTCCAGAGATGTAGCTGAATGGTAGAGTGCTCGCCTACTTGGTGTAAAGCCCTAGATTTAATCCCAGCACTGTACGAAACAAACTTCTAATGTGGCCTTTGGTCTGTCTGGGTCGGTAACGCCAGCACTTGAGAGGTCTCGGTAAGAGGATTGGTATTGGCGACTCTCCATGGTGAGTTCAGCACCAACCTGGCCTAGATGAGACCCTATCCCAAAAAAGTACAGAAAGGAGGGGGAAGATTTGTAGTTTCGGTTTTGCTTTGGTTCCTTTTTTTTTCCTTCTGAGAAACAGTCTCATTGTGCTGTTCAGATTGGCTTTGAACTCCTGGCCTCAGTTGTTTCCTGTGTCTGCCTGCCAAGTAGCTGGCATTACAGGCCTGTGGTATACTAAGCCCAGCTTTATTTTTATTTTTTGGCTATTGTAAATGAAGATGCTTTGAACATTTATGTACAGATCTTTATACATATGAATATTTAAATATACCACATAAATTATTCATAATATATACATAAATTATGTAATATGTATTAAATTTTTGTATATATAAAGTAATCCAGATATTTGCAGATAAATATCTGGGAGTGTGATTGCTAGGTCATATGGTGACTGAATGCTTAATTTGATAGAAATCTCCACCTTTTCCCAAGTGTTTATGGAAATTCTAGTCGCCAATACTTAGTGCCGTCCATCTCTGTGTTTTGCTGTCCTGATGAATGTGTAAGTGTAATGCTGGCTCTCTGTGATCTTATTTGTATTTCCTTCATTAGGAATGACATTGACCGTCCATCAGTGTCTTTATTGTCCATCTGTATAGCTTGGGAAGTGTCCACATTTTTTTGAGGTCTTGAATTTGGGTTTTATCTAGAATGTGGTAGTATGTGACTGTTGTCCCAGCCAGAAGCTGGGGGGGGTCAGGAGCTCCAGGCTAGCATAAGCTACAGAACAAGAGCAGGTCCTGAAAGACAAAAACGTGGCAGGATTTATTTTGTATATGTCTTCTGTTAAATATAAATATAAATATCACAATTATTTTCTCATAGGCTGTGTTGCCTTTTCATGTAAGGTTTTAAAGGTCACATGCAGAGACTCCACACTGACAGGAGCTCAACCACTGAGCTACACCCCCACTTACCTTTCCACTTTTAAAAACACTTATTTGTGTGAGTGTGTGTAACCATGTGCCACTGAACATGAATAGAGGTCAGAGGACTACTTACACAAATTGCTTCTCTCCTACCAAGTGGGACCCAGGGTTTGAATTTTAGGTCATCTGGCTTGGCAGCAAGCGCCTTTACCCCTATTGGCTCTCAGTGACACTCCCCACACGCCCAGGGTCTCACTCTGTGACCCTGGATGGCCTCAAGCTCACAGAGCTTTCTGCCTCTGCCTCCTGAGTGCTAGGATTGAAGGCATGCATGATGGAGGCTGTAGAGACGGTTCAGTCAGTAGCACTGGCTATTCTTCCAGAGGACCCAGGTTCAATACTTAGCACACAATAGCTGCTCACAACTGTCTGTAACTCCAGTTTTCCTTCTCTGAATTGTACTTTTGTATTCTAAATTTTTACAACTTTTATTTATTTCTAGGTTAAAAATCTTTTGTCCCATGTTTTTCTCCTAAATTTCTAAAGTTTTAGATCTGCTTTCAGACTCATGAACCATTTCAAGTTAACTTTTAATTAGTTAACTAACTAGTTAGTTAATTATTTTTTGTGAGCGTGTGTGTGCAGATCCATGTGCATATGTGTGTAGACCTGAATTCAACCTTGGGTGTTGTTTGAGACAGGGTCAGTTGTTTGAGACCTGCAGTTTGCTAAGTAGACTAGGCTGGTTGACTGTCCTGAGCCCCAGGTTTCTGCTTGTCCTTACCTCCCCAGCGCAGGAATTACAAGCATGTACCACCACGAGTAGCATTTTAAAACACAGGTTCTGGGGATCCAACTCAGGTCACCAAGCTTTGCCAAGCATTTAGCAAGGCCTTGGGTTTACTTCTTATGCATGGCGATTTGTCAGACCAGTTTTGTTCCACTGAGGTACTTTGTTGTGTTTGACAAAATCCATTGAGTATGTAGGTCTGTTTCTGGAATCCTGTGTCACAGCTTAGCCTGGTCTTGAACTCATGATCTTCTTGCCTGAGTCTCCTGAGTATTGAGGTTTACAGGCATGTATAACCATGCTCAGCTGTGTTTCTGTTAGCATGCATTAGTCATTTGGAAAACATCGGCTCATTACACTTTACAGATCTTCCATGTTTGATGTTTTATTTAATTAGAAATTCACGTTCGTACCGAGTGCGGTGGCACTTGCCTGTACTTCCAGCATTGGAGGCTGAGACAGGAAGCTCTCGAGGTCAACTACAGATACATAACAAGAATGCCCCCCCCCTTTATGTTAATATCACACTGATTTCATGAGAAGAGTCTTGAGTATTGGGAGCTAGAAGCAGGAGGATCAGAAGTTCACAGTCATCCTTAGGGACTTAGCGGACTTGAGGCCAGCTTGGGCTCCATGATTTGTCCAATGATAATTAAAACTTTTCTGCTGGATACCTCTGACGGGCTCTTTTAAATTTAGTTGGATTCTCTTATTGTTAGTGTGGTGTCTTTGCGCGCACAACAAAGCACACGGAGGTCAGAAGACAGCTTCCAAGGGTGTGTTCTCTCCCTCCACAGCACCTGGGATCGAACCCGGGCTCTCGGCCTGTGCAGCACCACCTTTACCCACTAAGCAGCCAGGATGGTCCTGGTGAGGCAGGCCCTTAGGATGATATGTTCTCTAGTTTATTCTAAATAAATACAAATTTTAAGTTGTTTTTTCCATTTTTTTTTTATAAGAATCGTTTTGTTTTTTTTTTCTTTTTCAGGCCATAATGCAACAGGGAGATACATCCATAAAGCCCATCCTTCAAGTCATTGTAAGTAGCTGCATGTGTGGGAAGCCGAACAAACGTGTTTCAGCTCATCTATAATTAAAAATCGCATGTGATGAAAGACACAGAGTTTTGTCTACTTCCCAGAACACACACTTTCTCTCATATGGTGCACACTCACACACACACACACTCACACACTTTTTCTCTCCCATTTCCAGGACACACTCACACTCATTCTCTCTCTCACATGCACACCCCCCCCCCCAATACACACACAAGTAAATACTAAGATTTTTTTGATGAGCTTTACTACTTAAATATCTTTTAATTAATCGATCCGTCATTTAGGGGGTTCTAAAATGTAATGTGAATTTCAAATATCATTAGAAAAGAGACTGCGGGCTCATTCCTGTAGATTCTGAGGCAGTAGGTGAAGATGGGGGACCCCTCCTGGGCCAGTCACCTTCAGGCTGTTAGCTTCTTAGCTTCCTTCAGGAGTTTCCCCTGCCCCGCTTCAGGCCAAGTCAGTGTCTGCTCTGCCCTGAGATCATTCTGTCCACATGTTGCTATCCTATCTGCTTCTGTGAGATCCTGCTGTGAGGTCATTTTCTTTCCATTTTTAATTTTACCTTGTATTTTCAGCATGTTCCCCAAACAGTTCCTTGTGTGTGTTAGGTGCCATGTTATACATAATTTTGAGATACAGGACAGAGAAAGCACCATTATCGATACTTCGGTTTATTTTGTTTTTAATAATGTTAGTGGAAAGACTTTGGTGAGAAAAATCATCAGTCAAATTTTCTTTCATTTGTACTTAGGTGTCAGGAGGATAGGCAAGCAGTTCGTCTTGTCTTAAACTAACGGCAGACCCTCTCTCCTGCCACTTAGGTTTACTTACCCTTAGGGATTAGGCAGACAGCCTGCTTAATGAATCAACTTTTCTGTCAACTTTTCTAGAACATTCGTCCCATTACTACAGGGAATAGTCCACCCCGGTATCGACTGCTTATGAGTGATGGATTGAACACGCTGTCCTGTGAGTATGATGAATAAATCTAGGCTATGGGAATACTTGGATAACAGCAGCGCACCGTAGCCTTTGATCGCAGTGTTTCGAGCACCTGAAGTCCACATTGGCTGAGGGCTTTGTTGAGGGAGAGATGCCTCTGGCGGAGAGCCTGGCTGACAGTACACTGGATGTAGTGGGAAGCTGCCATTCAGCTTAATTAATTTCCTCTAACTGGTGTTGTATGTTTTCTTTGATTAATTTCCCCAAGGATAGTATTGACATTTTGTGAGTGTGATGGGTGAGCCATCCTGTGCTTAACTTTTTCAGGTTTATTTCTGTCCTAGAATCTTTAAAAAGAAGATTTGTGGTGGTGATGGTGGGGTGGCTTCTGGACTATTTGCCTGGTGTCTCTAGTCATAGCACTAAAGACCTAGAAAAGATTGCCTTCATTTTCCCCAGGAAACTGATAGGAAAAATGATCTGGGGTCTTTGAGGAATGGATAACGTTTAGGAGTAGCCCAAGATTTTAAGGCGGGGCAGATGTCCTCTCTCTGCAGAGTCCAGGGGGTTTTAAACAGCTGTATCTAATGCTTTTCCTTGTGGTCAGCTTTCAGATTAAGACTGGAAGGGCTTGGACCTGAAGTTCTCTCTTTGCTTTGCAGCTTTCATGTTGGCCACACAGCTGAACCCTCTTGTCGAGGGCCAGCAACTGGCCAGCAACTGTGTCTGCCAGGTCAACCGATTCATCGTGAACACCCTGAAAGACGGAAGGTAAGCGCTCTGTTCTCCACTTGTTCCACTGTGAAACAGGAACTGACTTGGGAACAGAGAAGGTGATAAAGTGGAGGGAGGGAGGGAGGGAGGGAGGGAGGGAGGGAGGGAGGGAGGGTGTGACAGGGCAGTGGAGCGCTTCAGCTGAGCTCAGTGACTGACTGTGGCGTCAGGGGAGAAATACAGAAGAAACAAACTGGAAATCCCCCCCAAAAAAGATTAGAGTGCATAATTCTACTTCCTTTTGGTTTCTTTTAATGACGAGGTCACTTACTACAACAAAAAGAAACATTTAGTTACACAGTCTGGTTCCTTTTTTGTGATCTTGAGTCTTTTGTAGTCAGTGTGTTGAGCCGATGTAGGATATGGTTAAGTACTTGCAAGATGTTATATGCTAGAAATACAGCATGGGCAGAACTGTTATTCCCCTTGCTAAAAAAATGACTTACTTTTAAAAAAGAAAATTTTATTTTCGGAGCTGAGGACCGAACCCAGGGCCTTGCGCTTGCTAGGCAAGTGCTCTACCACTGAGCTAAATCCCCAGCCCTGAAAACTTTATTTTAGGGAGAGTTTTATATACTTTTTTTCTCATTTTTTATTTTTTTATTTTTTTTTTAAAGATTTATTTATTGATTATGTATACAGTGTTCTGTCTGCACGTATGTCTACAGGCCAGAAGAGGGCACCAGATCTCATTACAGATGGTTGTGAGCCACCATGTGGTTGCTGGGAATTGAACTCAGGACTTCTGGAAGAGCAGTCAGTGCTCTTAACCTCTGAGCCATCTCTCCAGCCCTCATTTTTTATTTTTAATGATAGACTGCACCCAACACACATGGGAATCAAATATAATAAACATTCCAGTGTTGGTGAAATTATGTTATAATTTATTTGTTATAATATATTTTGATGAACATTATATTGTGTGTGTGTGTGTGTGTGTGTTTTAAGACTTACTTATTTTATATATGTGGATGTTTTGTCTACATGTATACCTGCACACTAGAAGAGGGCATCAGATCCCATGAGACTATGGTTACAAACAGTTGTGAGCTGTCATGTAGGTGCTGGGAATTGAACCCAGGACCTCTGGAAGAGCAGCCAGTTCTCTTCATGGCTGAGCCATCTCTTCAGCCCCATTCCCTATATATTTTGAAACATTTTTTTCAATTCATATTAACTGGCTATGTCTGTATTCTAATTTTAGCATTTAGCCTTTCTGTTGTCAATTTGGGATATCTTTTATAAAATTCAATTTAAGATTTGGTAAGTTTATAGTTGGTGTTAATTTTTAAATTTTTTACTTTATTTTTGAGGCAAGGTCCACTGTTTTAGCCCTTGCTAGCTAGAACTCACCTGTAGACCAGGCTGGCCTCTAACTCCCAGAGATCTGCTTGTCTCTGCTTCCTGAGTGCTGGGATTAAAGACATGGTTGTGGACAGCTTTGTGGATGTTGGGTAGCCGTGAGCCTCTCTATTCCAGCTCCTTTTTGTGTGCTCAAGCATGTGTGTATTTACTGTGGTTTTGCTTTGCTTTCTTCCTTTTGTCTCTGTCATGAACCAATAGTCTCTGTTTTTATGGTGATTTTTAAATCTGTATTTGAGTTGACAGGTATTTCAAAATAGGTCAGTTTTGTTACCAACCTCCCAAAATAAAGCAGCTCCCAGTGACCTGTGTTGTGTTTTTTGTTTTCTGCATAGCTGAGGATAGCCAGGAAGGACCTCTTGCCTCTAGGCAAGCAGTGTATGCTGAGTTACATCCTAGGCCTCATTCTTTATAGTCATTATTCAGGTGACCTGTAGATTGTTCTTAGCTTACCTCATCTTGTTTGTTAATCTATTTCTTTCCCTCTCTCCCTCCCTTCCTTTCTCGTTCTCGTTCCCTCCCTCCCTCCTTTTCCTTCCTTCCTTCCTTCCTTCCTTCCTTCCTTCCTTCCTTCCTTCCTTTCTTTATTTTTTTCTTCACTATGTAGCCTGGTTTGGAACTCACAGAGATCTGCCTGCCTCTGTCTCCTGAACACTAATTAAAGTCAAGTGCTACCACACCTGGCAGTTTCCGTTTTCTTAAAGTCTTTTACAAGCATCTTTTAGCAATTCCTATAGGAAAATTTTGTGAATATTAAAACTCTCTTATCTTTAGTAGGCTGCAGAGATAATAACAGCTCCATTGATAAATTGCTTGCTAGGCAAGCATGAGAATCTGAGTTTGTTCTAAAAAGCCAGGTACAGTGGCAAGAGTTCATAATCCTGGGTGGGGGTCAGGAGGAGGAGGCAGGTGGATCCCTGGTATTCCCTGCCTTGCTAGCCTAGCCTAACTGCAGAGCTCAGGTCTCAAAAAATAAAGTAGGTGGCTGGTGAGGTAGGTCAGTGGATAAAAGTGCTTGTTGCCAGGCCTGAGACCTTCAGTCCCTATGACCCTCGTGGTAGCAGGAGAGATTGGACTCTGCAGAAGCTGTCCTCTGGACATTGTGTATGCATGCACATGTACACAATAATAAATGCATAATGTTTAAAGGAAAAACAGGATTGGCATTGGGAAAGTACCTCATTTGGTGAAGTATTTGCCTAGCATTCACATTGCCCTGGGTTTGGTTGGTAGCACCATATAAACCAGGTCTAGTGGTGTGTGCTTGTAATCCCAGTATTCTGGGGTAGTCAGGAGGATCTGAAAATCAAGTTCATCTTCATATAGCAAATTCTAGGCCAGCCTGGGCTACATGAGTCCTTGTCTCAAAACAAACCAAGGAAAAATCAAGGTGAATGGCTCCTGAGTGTTGACGCCTGAGGTTGACCTTTGACCTCCACATGCATGTACACATGTCCTATACAAAGGCACTCAGACACAGACACCTGTGCATCCTCACTCACAAAAGAACCTGTGATCTAAAAATGCGTGTTAGGTTCTCAGTGAAACCAGTGTACTTAGAGAACTTCAAGTTTATAGTGCCCATTGTGTGTGCCTCGTGGTCCTTCTAGAACTGTCTGGTTAGGTCAGTCCCTTGTGTGAACTCAGCTGACTTGGTGCGGTGGAGAAACACAGTGAGGCACACACACAAGAAAACAACAATGCAAGGTTCTGTAGCAGATACACATCAGGAAGTGTAAGTTCTGCCTCCCGGGTGGTGGCTGGCTTCGTACCAGCACCCAGAGACACTTGAGTGGTGCCGCTCTGGATTGTCAGGACTGCTGCCACATCACTAGGCAATAGGAACTTTTACCTCTGTTGTTGTTAATCTGATGACACTGTCATATACAATGTCCCTTGTTGACCAGAATATCCTGTGTACTATAGAATTCTATTTACTTTTCTGTGTGTTCTAGCAGTACGTTTACTGTGGTAGAATTTTCTATTCTTAGGCCTCTTTCATGTTAGGGAGCATTCTGTTAATCTGCTAGTTTGCTGTATGTCTAGCCGTTTCTGTCAGTTTTGAGCTGGTCTCTATAAGCTGCCCAGGCTGGACTTAATATGCAGGGTTTTTGTCCCTTCACAGCAGCGGGGATTATAGGTCCGAATCATTGCCCTTCGCCAGCAGACCTTGTATTACGGATAACTGGCCCGTGATCTCCAGAATCTCAAACATGCAAACAAGTGTGTTTCTATTTTTAGGTACTGAATGTTGTATTAGTTAACCTTTCTCATTGGAATGACAGAAGTACCTGATAAAAGCCACTTAGAGAAGAAGGGGTTCTTCTGGTTCACGGTTTGAGGGCACAGTCCTCATGGCAGCTAGAGTCTTTATTCGGTCTGGGACCTCAGTCCATAGAATGGTGCCACCCCAGTTACGGTGGGTCTTCTCACCTCAGTTAATCTAAAGACCCCTCCCGGGCATAACCAGAGAGTTGCCTGCTCTGGTAGCTTCTGTCGGGTTGACAGTAACAACTGTCAGAAGTGTCATATTATTCTGGCCTGTTTTTAGGTTTTTGAGCTGACTGTTTCGGTTTATCTTTGGCTCTTATTTTAATGAATTCAGTCTATTTTATGACTCCCTTCTGGGAAGTATCGCTCTCAGCTTAGGCGTCTGGCTTACCAGGTTCTTTGTCTTTTGTGTGTCTCGTCCCTTTCGTTTCATACATTGCTTGTTGAATTGTTGCTCTGTCGTTTCTTCTTATTTTGTTCACGATTAGTAAGGACAGTTCTGCCGGATTTGGTGCAAGACACATCTTGCCAGCCTGCCTGCCTGGGATCTCTTCTCTTCCACTCCGGGCTGTCTCGACTGCTACAAACAGTGCTCTGACTTCTAGGACGTGGTTGAGGGGAGGGTGGGGAGCCTTTCTGGGGTGGACTACAGTCCTGGCTGAGAGACACGGAGAAGCTTCTCTCTCTCCACTGAGTACAGTTCCGCTCATGACTCCGCCCTGACTCACACCACAGCATGGCGAATGGCATGTCTGTGTTGTTTTATACTTCTGCTGAGAGCCTATGTGTGTGTGTGTGTGTGTCTGAATGTGTCTGAATTTATCTATTCCTCGCCTTTATGGTAGCCATCCAGGTTTATTCCTGACTTTTTTCATGGGGGTGGTTTCAAGACAGGGTTTCTCTGTGTTACAGCCCAGGCTGTCCTGGACCTTGCTTTATAGACTAGACTTTTCTCTGTGTATGATTTATGAACTTCGTATAATTTTGGAGTTTTTTTTGCGCCTTTCCTGGAACTCACTTGGTAGCCCAGACTGGCCTCGAACTCACAGAGATCTGCCTGGCTCTGCCTCCCGAGTGCTGGGATTAAAGGCGTGCGCCGCCACCACCGCCCGGCTAATTTTGGAGTTTTGATTTTACTTATTAATTTGTGTGTGTGCGCGTGCGTGTGTGTGTGTGTGTGTGTGTGTGTGTGTGTGTGTGTGTGTGTGCGCATTTGCTATGGTACACATGAGGAAGTCAGAGGACAACTTCTGGTTCTCTCCTCTCAGTTTTCTGGGGGTTGGACTCTTGTACAGCAGGTCTTTACCCACTGAGCATATTACCAGCCTGTTTTAATGTTTGTAAATTAAAAGAAAAAAACAACTGTGTGTGTGTGTGCACACACACTCCCTTCCATGCTTTTAGAACCCCGTGTCTTCCTCTGTAGCTCTCCACTATATCTTGACAGTCTCTCACTGACCCGGAGATGACTGGTTTTTTGCTGGACTGGTGGTCTCTGACCCTTCTAGACTGGAGTTACAGGTACCACCAATCTTAACTTTCACATGGGTGCTGAGGATCCGAACTCAGGTCTTTATGCTTGCACAACAAGACCTGGGACTCACTGAGCTGTCTCCTTGGCTGATGCTTTGTCCTTTAGCAATTTTTTTGAGATGTATTTATTTTTTTCAATTTTATATGTATGGGGGTTATGTCTGCTGCATGTATGTCTGTGTACAATGTGTGTGTCTGGTCCATGGGCTCCAGAAGAAGACATTGGATCCTCTGGAGTTGTAGATGGTTATGAGCCATCATGTGGGTGCTGGGAATCGAACCCGGATCCTCTGGAAGAACAGCCAGTTCTCTTAACATCTGAACCAATCTCTAGCACCTGATGCTTTGTCCTTTCGTTTTTATTTACAGAAATAATAAACCAAGCATCTTAACTCTGTTATCTGTTTTACCCATTCTACCTTGGTCTATTGTGTATGTTATTTTGTGGTATCGAATTTGAAGACATTTTCAAAAATCTGTATTTGCATTTGCCCATTTCCCCTTTATGACCTCTATCTATATCGTAATGCTGAAGAAGCTTTCTGACCAAATTCTTCTCTTCTTTTCCTTTTTCTCTTTCTTTCCTTTTTTTTTTTTTTTTTTTTTTTTTTTTTTTTTTTTTTTTTTTTGGTTTTTTGAGACAGAGTTTCTCTGTGTAAGTTTTGGCTGTCTTAGAACTCTCTTTGTAGGCCAAGCTGGCCTCGAACTCACAAAGACCCACCTGCCTCTGCCTCCTGAGTGCTGGGATTAGAGGTGTGCACCACCACACCCAGCATTGATCAAATTCTTGACCATATTTTAGTACTTCAGGAGAGGTTTATTTTAACCTATGACATGAGTAAAGAATCTGACTTAGTTTCTTTTGCAAATGGGCAGCACATAGAGAGCCAGGGAGAATGTTTTGTTCTCAGTGTGATGGGAAGCCACAGGGCTTTGATTGAGTGTTTTAAAATTTTTAGTTTATTTTATTTCTGAGAAAGGGTCTCATCTCATGTAGCCCAGGCAGGCTCTGTGAGGTGCTGGGGGTTGAACGCTGGGCTTTGTGTAGGAAACTGCATGATCGGGCCTGAGTTGTGAGTGTTTTTAACTTTTTTTTCACCACTGCTGGAGATTGACTGAGGGCCTCCCACATGGTAGACAAGCACTCTGGTACTGTGTCTTCCATCATGTTGTAATCTTTAAGAGGTTGTGCAGAGATACTCTGACAGGGCTGGCTGGGGTGTGGTTCAGTCGGTAGTCTGCTTACCTGGCATGCGTGAGACCACATGGACCCAGGCATAGTGGCACACCCCTGCAATCCCACCCCTTGGGAGATGGAAGCAGGAGGATTGGAAGCTCAGAGTCATCCTCGGCCATAGTGAGTATGAGGCCAGCCTGGGCTGTTATTCTACCAAAAGCCACAAATAAAATGAGACAGGCAGACACAAAAATAAACTGTGATAACTGTGTGGAAAATTGATAGTTGGTGGCAAACACAGATGAAAAGAGACTGGTAACTATTCTGAATCTGTCACTTTTCCCTCTGATCTGATTGGATGTTCATGTGTCACTGACAGCTTTTGGAAGTCTGAAATTATTTGCAACACTTCTCAGTGTTAAACAGTTACCACCACAATTAATTTTAGAGCGTTTTTCTTACCCCCTTAAAGACACCCTGTACCCTTTAACTACTAGCCCCGAATCTCTGACTCCCAGGGAGCACTGATCTTTTCGTGTCTGTAGAGTTGTTGACTTTGGACATTTTGTGTAAATGGAGTCAGGTAATACCTGGTCCTTTGTGACACTTCTTCATTTAGTATTTTCAGGGCTAAGATGTATCGCTGCTTCATTTGTCTTTGTGGCTGTAAAATTCTGTTGTATAGACAGATCACATTTTGCTTGTCCTTTTTTTTGTGGTACTGGGGTCAGCACACATGCTAGGCAGCAGCTCTGCCTCTGAGCCACATCCCCAGCCCTCTTTACTTTCGATTTTGAGACAGTGTCTTGCTAAGTTGCTTAGGCTGTCGTTGAACTTGAGATCCCTCTGCCTCAACCTTGCAGTTAGTTGAGATTATAGACCTGGGCCACTAGGCCCAGCACCCTTTGCTTACCTGGTTTTTCAGTTTCTGGGCTGTTGGGTTGTTCCTGTGTGCAGTTTGAATAATGCACTGAAGATTAGTATATAAGTTTTTACATGATTGGCTCTCTTTCTGTGGATGTCCTGTGGCTTCTCAGTCCATATATTCAACTGATCAGAAGTGTTCAGGGGGAGTATTGCGTCTGAAATGAGCATGTACAGCCATATTCTTATTGTGCCCTGCGTTTGATCCCCAGCAGCCAGAGTGAAGGAGAGAACTAACTTCTGAAAGGTGTCTTCATAACTTCACACATACACACACACACACACACACACACACACACACACACACACACACACACGGCACACACGTCCTCTCCCAATAATAAAACATTCGATTATGTCATGTTGGGGATCGTAAGTAATCTAGAGATGTTTAAAGCACATGAGAGGATGTGTGTTAATTAAATGCAGCAGCTACCTTCTTCCATGTACAGATTCTCTTGGGAGTGGTGCCTTGGTGACTTGGACGCAGGGGTGACTGTGTCTAGGAGAGAAAGTGCTGGTTGAAATGCTGACTTTATGATTTAACTCTATGAGGAATTACCAGGCTACTTTCCCAAACAACTATACCCATTGACCATCTCACCAGCAGGCTGGAGTGTAGATTATCTGCACATCTTTCACAGCTCTTATAATTATGTGCTGTGAAAATACCATCTGTAGAATATTTTAGTGGCTTTTGGCAGTTTTCATGTTTTTTCTTCCATATGAATTTTAAGAGTTATATCAAGTTCAAATACCAAGCAGAGGTCTTGTTTGAATGCACATAATTTGCATTAAGTTGATGTATTTTAACATTAGGTCTTTTCATCCAAGAATACGATATCTTACCATTGAAAACCTCGGATTTTCTAGACAGTTATCTCTTTATTGTAATATGTATGTTATTTATTTGTCATTTGTTTCTTTTTGAGTTTTTTTTTATATTTGTGTATTATTTGCAGGGCACATGTATGTAGGCACACATGTGCTATGACATAATCGAATGTTTTATTATTGGGAGAGGACGTGTGTGCTGTGTGTGTGTGTGTGTGTGTGTGTGTGTGTGTGTGTGTGTGAAGTTATGAAGACACCTTTCAGGAGTTAGTTCTCTCTTTCACTCTGGCTGCTGGGGATCAAACGCAGGTGTGAGGCTTATACCCACTGGCCCTCTCAGCAGGCCTGTTCCTTTGTTTTTAATGGTTCTGAATCAGTTAGCACCATTAAGACCATGTTGGCAGGAGTGTATCAGCAGGTCCCTTCTCTCTCCGTGGACAGTAATGGAAATGCCTTTGGTTTCAGTGCTCAGCATCACTTATCTTGTAAAGTGCATAGACTTTATCATGTCAAGACTTTTTCTAGGTCCTTATATTGCTCGGATTTTTATAGGAATGGCTCTTGAATTTTTTGAAAAGCTTTTACTACAGCTTGATATAATCATATTATTTTTAATCCTTTAATAGTATGAATTATTTTAACCGATTAATATTGAACTGTTCTTTCATTCTTACATAATAAATCCTGCCTCTAAAAAATAATCCTCTTAGCTTCCTTTCTCTTTTTTCAAATTTATATTTTGCATGATTTTGAACATTTATAAAAGTAGACAGAACACACAGTGGAATTGAGTCCCCATATAGCCCTCACTTAGATTATCACTTGACATCAGGTCCTACTCGATCCATATTTCTTCCACATATACTCTAGATAATTTTGAAGTAAGTATCAGTTACGTTATTTCACAGTAGACATATTTTAGTATTTTTATTTACATGATGAACTAGTTTTGAAAAATAAGTACTGGGCTGAGGAGACAACTCAGTAAAGTGTTTGCCTCACAGGCATGATGTTGGAATCCCTGCCACCCACATAAAAAGCTAGGCATGGTGGTACTGACCTGTAGCCCTGGTGGATCCCCAGAGCTTACTGGCAGCAAGTCTGCCCAGTTGGTGAGCTCTGGGCTCAGAGATCCTGGTGGAAGGCTGGGCATAGTGGCACACACCTTTGGTTCTAGTATTCCAGATATGGAGTGGAGGAAGGCAGATCTCTGAATTCAAGGCCAGCCTGATCTACATGTCAAGTCAAGGATAGCCATAGCTACATAATGACACTTGTCTCAGAAAACCTAAAAACAAAAATGGAAGGCAGAGGGGCTGGTGAGACAGCTTATCAGGTAGAGGCACCTGTCACCAGGCCTGAGATGTGAGTTTGTTCCCCTGGAACCTCCACTTTTGTACCAAAGCACAAGTATGTCTGTGCAAACAGACACATGTGCACACACACACACACACACACACACACACACACACACACAGAGTAAATAAATGTAAAAGCTAGCTGGGCGTGGAACATGCCTTTAATTAAGCTCAGCACTTGGGAGGCAGAGGCAGGAGGTTCTCTGAGATCAAGGCCAGCCTGGTCAACAGAGTGAGTTCCAGGACAGCCAGGGCTTCTTAGAGAAACCTTGTCTATGAATGAATGTACGAAGGAACGAATGAATGAATGTAAAATAAACTATGGAGAGTAATAGCAAACACCAAGCTTAGTGGTGTCTTGACCTCTGGCTTGTGCACACACATGTGCAGGACATGCACCCACATGCACATGCACTCATACACACAAACATGCAGTCACTCACACTGCACATCTCCATGCACACGAAAATGAAAACCAGGTACACCTAAAGTAAGTAGCCAGCCGTGTTCACGTTCCAACTACTCATATATGTGGATGTATAAATGCGTGTGTGTGTGTGTGTGTGTGTGTGTGTGTGTGTGTGTGTGTATACATTCATATTTGAATCAGAATCCAAAGTAAATTAACATAGCAGTAGGTTGGTGGTCTGGAGGCCTTCTAACACCCATATGTTCCTCCTTGTATCTTTTCCCCTGACTGTTTATTTTCGCTATACCAGGTCATTTGTCTCTAATCCTTACACTTGCCTATAGTCTCTATTTTGCTGTTGGTATCCCTGTAAAAGTTACCTGTGTTCTCTGTAAAGTGGACTTGGTGCATTATTTTAATGTGCTATTGTATTCATCTTGCTATATTTCATTTAATGTGTCTATGTATTACAAGATGGAATACATTTTTTAATACTTTGTTTTAATTTTAGATTTTTTTAAATTTAATTTTATGTTTGTGAGTGTTTTGCCTGCATGTATATACACCGCATGGTGTCTGTCTACAGAGGGCAGAAGGTGTCAGATATTCTGGAACTAGGATTATAGATGGTTGGTTGTGAGCCACCATGTGGGAGCTGAGAATCAAACCCAGCTCCTCTGGAAGAGCAGCCAGTGCTTTTACCTACTGAGCCATCTCTCCAGGCCCCAAGATAAGATTTTTTTAAAGACTTATTTTTTTTTTGTTTTTGTTTTTTTTTGTTTTTTTTGTTTTTCGAGACAGGGTTTCTCTGTGTAGCTTTGCGCCTTTCCTGGAACTCACTTGGTAGTCCAGGCTGGCCTCGAACTCACAGAGATCCGCCTGGCTCTGCCTCCCGAGTGCTGGGATTAAAGGCGTGCGCCACCACCGCCCGGCTAAAGACTTATTTTTATTATTTAAGTGTGTGTGTGTGTGTGTGTGTGTGTGTGTGTTTGTAGTTATGCGTACATGCGTGTGTTGGGGAAGTGCCTTTGGAAGCCAGAGATGTCATATCCCCTGGAGCTGGGGTTAAAGGAAGTTGTGAGCTGCTAGATGTTGGTGCTGGAAACCAAACTCAGGTCCTCAGCAAGAACAGTATATACTTTGGATTGCTGAGCCATCTCTCCAGCCTAAATTGTTTGTTTGTTTGTTTTTAATGTTTCTGTTTTGTCTTAGTTTTGGTTTTTGGAGCATGATATCATATAGCCCAGGCTGGCCTCTAACTCACTGTGCATCTGAGGTAATCCTTGAACTCCTGATCCCCTAAGTGCTGGGATCACATGCATGTATCAGCACATTTGGCTTAGCAGGTAGTTTTAACAGATGGTCCGTATCTAGGCCATAGCAGATCGTTTTTTGCGGCTTGTTTTGTTGAAGTGGCGTAACTATGATGGGATAACTTGATAAAGGCAGCACGTACTGAAGAATCAGATGTAAAGTCCGGCGTTCGGCAGCCAGACCATCCAAACAGTAAAGCATGGGTATTGCTTACCCTTTGCTCTGGACTGCCTTTTGCATTGCCACTAGCATGGCCTTCGTTCAGTCCACTGTCCTTCCCTGCCTGTGGTTATGTTCCCTTCAAAGTCCGTTTCTCTGTTGCAGTTCTTTTTTTCTTTTCCCAGTTTTCATGTGTGAGTACATGTGATGAGCATGTATGTGTGCGTGCGTTGACATTTGTACATGACCATGCAAACCCAAGATTTGGGAGTCATCATCCTTAGCCACTTTTTCACTTGTGAGTTATTCATGGAGGCGGGGTCTTAGTCAAGCCCAGAGCTTTCCATCCTGGCTTCTCTTGCTAGCCAGCTTGCGCTGGGGGTACCCTATCTCAGACATGGAGTTAGAGGCAGACTGCTACATCCACCTGGCGTTTGTGTGTGTTTTGAGGCATCTAAACTCTGGTGCTCACACTCAGTGCTCACACTCGGTGCTCACACTCAGCTACTAAGCTCTCTGTCTCCTTCTATCGAGAGTTCTTTTTCATCTGCAGGTGAGATCATGACATCTTGTCTCTGTAGGTATTAAATGACATCTTTGGGCTAGTGCTTAATTAAACACTGTAGCTGACTACCTGCCTTTATTGAAAGTGCAGTCTAGGAGAGAAAGAAAGCAATCACTAATTAATACAGAACTTAAAACTAAAAGAAGTGTTCTGAAGGAATGAAATCATAGCTGCAGTAATCTAAATGAGAGACCAAGGAAATGTCTTTTGAAATACTTGAGATGGAGGTTGGAGGAGTGTAGCTCTGCGGTAGAGCATTCGCCTAGCATGAATAAGTCCCTGGTTCACTTCCAAGTTTGAGATAAGAGCAAAAAGTGCATATTAGATGAAGCAGAATGAGGGGGAAAAAATGCACTCAGAGGACTCTGTAGGCTTGGCAGCAGGACGAAGCACAGCTCCTGCCAGGAACTGAAAGAAAACAGCTGGGCTAGAGGGCAACACGCTTGGAAATGCCGAGATGAGCTGGAGGGTGGTGGCGGGGCATAGCCAGACCAGAAATATGCCACATGATCACCTTAAAAAGAATTGGGGTGTGTGTGTGTGTGTGTGTGTGTGTGTGTGTGTGTGTGTGCGTGCGCGCACATGTGCACAAGTACCTATGGAAGCAGAGGTGTCGTTCCCTGGATGCCATTTCCTGTTCTTTTTGAGATCAGTCCCTGGAACTTCCTGGTTATGCTAGGCTGACTGCCCAGCAACACCAGGCTCCTTCTGTTTCCCGCACTGCACTGTAAGCATGTGCTGCCACATCTGACTTTTTATACGGATGTTAGGGATCAAACTCAGGTCCTCATGCTTGCACAGCAAATATTTCATCAACTAAGCCATTTCTCAGCCCCCAATAACTAAATACTTTAGACGTCTACTACCATAATTACTTTTCACTGGGAAAAAGTAATGGTTTAGATAAGGTCATGCTTCTAAAAAACGGGTCATTTTTTTGTGCTGTAGGATTTTGTATTTAATAATCTAAATTCTATCAGTGGCTCCGTGAAACTAATGGCACGTAGCAAGGTGTACTGTTTTAATTAAGAAGCTAGGTGGGAAATGAATACCCTCATAGCCATTTAAAAAAAAATAACAACAAATATTGATGATATGGGGACCGAGTGAATGAAGTATTTACCTAGGAATTAACACTTCTCAAGTTATTCAAGAATGAGAAAAAGATGATAAAGCATACAGTTTAGCCAGACAGTCATTAAACTTCTTAGCTCTTCTCAAAGCTCCAGAGTTCTTTATTCTAACTTGTGTCTGTTTGTCTTTGCAGGAGAGTAGTTATTTTGATGGATTTGCAAGTTGTAAAATCAGCTGAAGAAGTTGGAATAAAGATTGGGAATCCGGTGCCCTATAATGAAGGTAAAATCCTCTTTATAGGTTGTAGCCCTCAACTGGATACTGCTTTAGAGATCTAGAGTGCTACTTTGTGACTTAGTAGTCTTAATAAAGTGGTGATTTGGGTGGCTATAGACCAGGTTACTGTTTTGTTGTTGTTGTTGTTGTTGTTGTTGTTGTTGTTGCTTTATTTTAGTATTTATTTATTGGTTGGGTTTCTCTGTGTAGTCTTGGCTGTCCTGGAACTCAATCTGTAGACCAGGCTGGCCTGGAACTCACAGAGATCCGCCTGCCTCTGCTCCCCGAGTGCTGGGATTAAAGGCGTGTGCCACTGCTGCCCAGCTTATTTTACTTTTTTAATACTGAAGACATGATATATAATAAATAGGGAGAAATTTAAGAAAGAATGTAGTGGTCATTCTGTGTAAGAATTGACTGAAATAAGCCGGGCGGTGGTGGCGCACGCCTTTAATCCCAGCACTCGGGAGGCAGAGCCAGGCGGATCTCTGTGAGTTCAAGGCCAGCCTGGGCTACCAAGTGAGTCCCAGGAAAGGCGCAAAGCTACACAGAGAAACCCTGTCTCGAAAAACCAAAAAAAAATAAATAAATAAAAAAAATAAATAAATAAAAGAATTGACTGAAATAACCTAGAATATTCTGATAATGGAGGATTTATATGATAGCTGAAACGTGAGGGAACCAGATGCATTCTTCTGTGTGTGGTTCGTGAACGTGTGTGTATTTGTACATGTGTGTACATGGAGGCTAGAGACCAGAGTTGGTGCCTTCCTCTATTGCTTGCTACCTTATTTCTAGAGAGAAGGGCTCCTACTGAACCTGAAACTCCCTGAACTGGGATCTCAAGGAAGGTGCTCATGCTTGAATGGCAGGTTCTTTACTGCACCAAGCAGCTCCCCAGCCCCGAGAAGTGTCTTCTTAGGAGTTATCTTGGGCAGATTTATGGGGTTTGGTTATTGGTTTGTTTTTGTTTTGAGATTTTCTTGTTTATTTAGTGGCCCTTGCTGGTTTTATACTCAGTTTTCCTGTTTCAGCCTCCTGAGTGGTGGGATTGCAGATGGGTTCCACCACACCGGACTCAGCGCTGCCAAAGCTGGCCTCAAACCCTGTGTGGCTGAGGATCTACTTCCCAAATACTGGGATTATAGGCCTGGGCCATCATGGTGGTTAATAGCATTTATCCCTGATGGCAAGATGATTATTTTTTGTGCAAGTTGGAGGCCAGCCTAGACCACCAGAGACCCAGTCACCAAACAAAACCAAACCACTCAGCTTTGTGATCTGTGTCTTGATCTTTCCAGGCAACTCTTGGCCTTGTACCATTAAATACTGTTAAAGCTGGGTGAGGTGGTTCATGATTGTAATCCCAGCACGCTACAGGCTGAGGAGGAGTTTTTGTTCTTTTGGTTTTTTGAGACAGGTTTTCCCTACATATCTGGCTGTCCTGGAACTCACTTTGTAGACCAGGTTGGCCTTGAACTCAGAGATCTGCCTGCCTCTGCTTCCCAAGTGCTGGGATTAAAGGTGTGTGCCACCACTGCCAGGCTTGAGTCAAAAGAATTTTGAAGTCAACATTGACTACACAGTGATTTTCAGGCTAGCCTGTGCTACATAGTGAGACCCTGTCTCAAGCCCTTCCTCTTAAAAAATTTAATTGTGAATTTAAATCTTTTAGTATGTGTGTGCATGTGCATATCTGCAGCATGTATGTGGAGGTCAGAGGGCAACTCTCAGGAATCTATTCTCTCCTGTCCTATCGTGGGATCTAGGGATGGAATTCCTCGGATCATTAGGTGTTTGAGTGCTTGTTGCCCGATCCAGCCTCTGCCTGGGGTGCTGGGGTTACAGTTGTGAACCACTATGCCAGGCCGGGAGATTCTGGCTCATCGGGTTAAGGAAGTTTTACTTCTTTTTCTTGTTTGCTGACATTGTTGTGAAGAATGAATGGTGAATTTTATCAAATGCCTTTTCTATTTCAGTTAGCTAATATAGTGAATTATAATGGTTGATTTTTAGATGCCAAAGCAACCTGGGCTTCCTGGGATAAGTCTGGATTAGTGATACATTATCCTTTTCACATATTTGGATTCACATATTTGCTTTGCTGAATCCACCTGATTTGATTTTGTTTAGTTGTTTTTTTTTTTTTTTTTGCATCTCTGTCCACGAGAGATATTTTTTTTTAAGATTCATTTATTTATTATGCGTACAGTGTTTTGCCGAGTGTATGCCTGCATACCAGAAGACAGCACCAGATCTCATTACAGATGGTTGTGAGCCACCATGTGGTTGCTGGGAATTGAACTCAGGACCTCTAGAAGAGTAACCAGTGCTCTTAACCTCTGAGCCATCTCTCCAGCCCGAGAGATTTTTTTTTTTAAGATTTATTTTTATTATTTTTAATCATGTTTGTGTGTGTCTGTGCCTGAAGAGCATAAATGTTAGGTTCTTTGATAAATTACAATCCCGTGTGAGCTGCCTGATGTGGGTGCTGGGAACTGAACTCTGGTCCTGCAAGTGTAGTGCATGCTCTTAGCCACTGAGCGCACTCCAGCCTGCTCTGAGTAATTTAATCTGTGGTTCCTTGGGTCAGTTTGGTTTTGGTGTCCAAGTAATCGTGACCACACTGGGTGATCTGGAGAAGATTCATTTTGCATTTTCTAGGTTCATGTAGAGTCTCTGCTATTTCTTCCTTAAATGTTCGGTTGAATTCACTAGTGATGTCTTTACCCAGGGCCTTCTCCACACATCATCCTGCTTCCTCGACCACTGTGCCACCATGCCTGGCTCGTACAACAATGCTAATGCAAGTGTATTTGGTGTGTAAATGTGGAGATTTTCTAAAGATCTTTTCTGTTAGTGATAATTTAATTCCCGTATGATAAACAACAGCTGTGTGTTTCTAATTCTGTTAAATTAATGGAGTCTTATTTCTAATTGTGCCTCAGAGTATGATACTTTTTGGTAAACTGTGTCTGTACTTGAAGAGAGTGCACATAGTTGTACAGCATTTCAAACGTCAGGACCAAGGCCTGTTCCGAAGTGTATGGTCCTTTAGAATCACTGTCCTTTTGATGAACACCTATTACGGAGTGCCTTTCTTTACCTGCCGTGATTGTCACATTAGCCAGACCACTGCACTTTCTCTAAGTCATCATGGATGCCTTTTTTTCTGTAGTCTTGTTTTAATGTATTTATATCTTTAGCACAACTTTCTGACACATTTGAATTTTTTTAAGCAGTATGTAGGTCTGTCTTGCTTTTGTTGTCCAATTTGGTAATTGCTGCTTAAAGTTTTCTTTTACAGTTATTTATTTTGTCTGTGAATCCATTTTAAAAACAGGGCCTCATGAGCCCCTCTGCCCTATGTGTTAGAATTTTGACTGGCATGGTTTTGTATAGGCAACCATAGCTGCTCTGAGTTAATGAGAGCAGAGGTCTTGTCTTGACCAGAGGACACTGTTTTGTCCAGTTCCTCCCTGACCTCTTCCCTTTTCATGATGTCCCTTAGACTTGGGGGAGGGGGGGGTCTTGGGGGAAGGGGGTTATAAATGTCCCATTTGTGGCTGTGCATGCCACTGATACTCATTTTCTGTACTGTGACCATCTGTGAGTTTCTGTTGCTTCAAGACATTCGAATTAGGGGGCCAGAAAGATGGCTTGGCAGTTAAGAGCTCTTTATGCACAGTACTGAAGACCAGAGTTCTAATCCCAGTAGCCATGTGACTGACATGCCTGGTGCCCACACACACTTATAACATTGGCTCCAAGAAAGGTGAGCCATAAGGATTGCTGGGACTTGTTGGGTTGCAGCCTAGCCAAGGAACAGGACTCCCAGGGTTGGAGAGAAACCCCGCCTCAACGTAATCAGAAGTGATAGCACCTCTGTACAAATTTGGATGGACAAACACACCCCAGTAGTAAGTCTTAGACAAACAGAAAGGAAAATTATCATTTGGGATTTCCAGGGCAGATTTCTTATATATAGCCAAAAGCCTTCATTTCAAAGCTTTACGTTATTGTGAAATTGTGTTTGAGTATGTAAGTTGTGTGAATGAATCTATTGCAGAATTTTACGTATATATTAGATAGTATCTTTGTTCCATATTGGTATGTTTCACTATCATGTTTGCTCATCAAACAATATAGTTTTAAAATTTTAAATTTAACGAAAAACAAAGAAAAAAGGTAAATATTAAATCTGGTGGTGGTGGCACACACCTTTAATTCCAGCACTCTGGGAGGCAGAGGCAGGCGGATCTCTGAGTTCCAGGGCAGCCTGGTCTACAGAGAGAAACCCTGTCCTGGAAAAAAAGAAAGAAAGAAAGAAAAGAAACTTAAGATGATCATATGTCTGTGTCTTTTACATTTTGTGTGTGTGTGTGTGTGTGTGTGTGTGTGTGTGTGTGTGTGTGAGTGTGTGAGTGTTTTGCCTGCATGCGTGTAAGCATACCATGTGCATGCAGTGCTCTCAGAGGCCAGGAGAGGGCGTTGGCTCCCCTGGGATTGGGCTAGCAGAGGGCCCCAAGCCTCCATGTGGGTGCTGTGCTCTTAACCACCGAACCGTCTCTCCAGCCCCATCTCTTTAACACGTGTTAATGTTTGTTTTAATTTTTGAGTAGGGCTGCATGACTTTGAAATCCAAACTCAGGATTGTGTGGTGAGAGTCACACTTCTGCCCACGGCATCTTGCACCCACTGCTGCTCTTTCTAGAGAACACACTTTAGGGTTTCTTTATCCTTCAGGAGCTCCTTGCCAGCTAACCAAATGCAAATGTTCCTCTTACACCCCACATGGATAAAAACACAAACAAAAAAAGAAAAAGAATTTGGTAGGTGAAGAGCAGTGTGGTGCAGGTTTTAGTTTTTATTCTGAGGGAGGCCAATCCTTTAAAATGTTTAATCCCCCTTTGCTTTTGTTTTTGGCCCTGAGCTGGATGTTTTTTGTTGTTGGCCTGTTTTCTTATGTGTTTGTCTTTTTGTTTTTTTGTTTTGTTTTGTTTTTTGAGACAAGGTTTCTCTGTGTTGTTTTGGGGCCCATCCTGGAACTCGCTCTGTAGACCAGGCTGGCCTCGAATTCAGAGATCTGCCTGCCTCTGCCTCCCGAGTGCTGGATTAAAGGCGTGCGACACCACGCCCGGCTCTTCACAATTTCTAAGAGTTCTTTTAAAAGTAGGGAGTGGTGTCCTTTGGTTCAGCTATGATACTAGTGGTAGGCTTTTGTGTGTGTGTGTGTGTGTGTGTGTGTGTGTGATTTTTTTTATTCCCTTTCCCCCATCCCCTCCCGTGTCTTTCCTATCATTCCCTCTTGGATTCATAGCCTCTTTTTCTTTTATTGCACCCACGTGCACCCCTAAATGTGTAAGTGCAACTAACTACCTGAATCCAAGTTGTAGATTCTTTGTGATTTGCTTCGGATCTTTTGCTGTGTGATAGTTTTTTGGCTTGTTTTATTTTATCTTTATTTTTTTTAATGTGTGTGGTAGTTTGAATGTAATTGGCCCTCATAATCTCATAGGGAGTGGCACTATTAGGAGATGTGGCTTTGTTGGAGTGGGTAGGGCCTTGTGGAGGAAGTATGTCATGTGGGGACAGGTTTTGAGGTTTCCTATGCTCAGGATACTGCTGAGTATCTCAGTCTACTTCCTGTTGCCTGCAAGATGTTAACACTCTCAGCTCCAGGAGCACATCTGCCTGCACACCACCATGCTCCTAGTTGTGATGATAATGGACTGAAGCTCTGAAACTGTAAGCCAGCCCCAATTAAATGTTTTCTTTATAAGAGTTCTCGTGGTCATGGTGTCTCTTCACAGCAGTGAAAACCCTAACTTAAGACAGAAGTTGGTACCAGGGACTGGGGTATTGCTGTGATAGGCTGGACCGGGTGTTTGTCTGGAGGAATTTGGACTTTGGGACATGAAAGCAGTTAGTGGGCCATACTAGTAGGAGCATGGAAGACAGAGGTGCTAAGAGTTACTTGAACTGTTGGGAGCTCACTCAAGAGGTTTCAGAGGGGAGAAGGGGGTTAGAGGAGAAGAATTTTAGCATGTTGCCTAGAGATGTTCTTGTGATATTTTGGTGAAGAATGTGGCTGTCCAAAGAGTCTGCCTGAGGCCAAAGTGAAGAGATTTGGATTGATTAATTCATTAATTAATTCTGTTGGCAGAAGAAATCTCAAAATAGCCTGGTATAGACTCCATTGTATGGTTATTAGTGATAACTCTAATGAAGATTTATTTAAAAAAAAAAAGAGCTGAGCAGGGTACATTGAAATGCAAAATAGACATTTTACTACTGCTGCATATTGAGCAAAGACAGATGATTCAAAGTGTGAGAAGTAAAACTGCAAACAGTTCATACTGCATATCCTGTAGGAATGGATGGTTTTAAGTCTGTCATTCTTGGAACTGTGTTTTTGTCGATGTGTGTCTGCAAATCCTTTGTGTCTTCACTATTGGTAACAATAGCTTGCTTAGACTCAAAATATTATACAATACTTAGTTTATTATTCATATTGTAATTATATTCATCCTGATCATGTCCCTTTTCTGTCAACAGGAGCTTAGATATACTGCACTGATCCTTTTATTTATTCTTTGTTGTTTGTTTTCAGTGGTTTGGGAGTTGAGACAGGGTCTCACTATGTAGCTCTGGTTGTCCTGGAACTGTATAGACCAGGCTGGCCTCCAACTCACAGAGATCTGCCTGTCTCTGCCTCCCGAGTGCTGGGATTAAAGGAGTGCTGCCACCACTGCAGGCTCTGTCTATTCTTGGTATTTGTTAAGAAAGTACTTGCTAAAACTTGTTATATTTGAAGTTACATGTTAAACCTTATAAACTTAAAGTGTGATTTTTATGTTAAATTTACAGAAACTTAAGTATTCCTTTAATCACTGAAGGAAAACCTTTATTTATTACCTAGAACAATTGTATAACTTGCTGTTAGAAATTTTGGTATTGGTTGGTTATTGGTTTCGTGGGTTATTGTATTGGATAGGATCCTAAAATTCATGTGGGGAAGAGTAATTTCAAATAAAAGTTAATTTGGAAAAAAAAATAAAAATAAAGTACTTGCTTGGGAAGTTAATGGGTTTGTTTGAATTTTTCACTGCCCACAGCTCACTTGCCATTCTAGATGGTATGAGTGCGGGTCACCCGAGGAGCAGAAGTCTGCTCTCAGCTGGTTTCCCTTCCTGGCTCCGAGCCTGTGTGTAGCCAGCCAGAGCTAGAGAGCTGAAGAATTACTGTGTTGATCTAGCCCACTGGAATGGCTTGATTTGCTGGCGGCACAAAACAGGTTATTATAAATGGAGCTTACATTATTGCTTTGTAGAATCCTTTTGGCTTTTAGAAAGATTTTTTTCCTTAGCTATGGACTGATTTATTTGAGGTCTTATGGGCAGTTGCTGTATTACAGTGCATTAATTGAAAGGCAATTGTTGCTATTTAGAATGCTCTGGAATTCTTGCCATCATTTGGTTCAGGGATGTGTCTTGTACCAGATTTGTAAGAGATAAAGGTTACTCTATTAAGTGGATTAGTAGCTTTTCCTAATTGCCATATCTTATTATGTTCTGTATAATTAGAGTTATTATTGCCAGGATTGGCTGTTTACAAATTAACCACATGATGGTGAAGTGCGTGAACTTAGCCAGACAGAGCTGAGTAATACTAGCTTCTCTCTCCTCTGCCATGGTAAAGGATGAAGTACTGTCTTCATCTATGACAGTTACTGGAAAAATGCACTTAACCCTTGCTCCTTGTTCAGAGTAAACACTCCGAAAAACGGCAGTAGTAGTTGTTACTGTTGTCCCATGTATCCCAGACTAGCCTCAAACTCATTGTGTAGCCGAGGAGGAGCACCTTGAATTTCTGATCCACCTACTTACTTCTACTTGCTGAGGACTGGGATTACAGGCGAGGCACCACCAGTACCTAACGCATGCTAGGCAGGTACTTTATCAATTTAGTAGCCCAACCTCAAATAGTTAGCAGTTGGAGACTTGTTAGTTATATAATATACTCCAGTGACTCTAAGACTATCGATGTATTATGTTCAGCTAAAAACTATAACTAATTCATATAAAAGTGAAAAATGTATATGTTAGAATAGGTACATGTGTTGAATATTTTTTTTGTTTTGTTTTGTTTTGTTTTTTTGTTTGTTTGTTTTTTTTCATTTTGTTTTTTTCAAGACAGGGTTTCTCTGTGTAGCTTTGTGCCTCTTCTGGAACTCACTTGGTAGCCCAGACTGGCCTTGAACTCACAGAGATCCGCCTGGCTCTGCCTCCCGAGTGCTGGGATTAAAGGCGTGCGCCACCACCGCCCGGCGAATATTTTTTTAATTGTAGTAAAATATACACTTACTGTTTAACTTTGAGATGGGGGTCAACCTGTGTTACCTGTGCTGGCCTCAAATGATTCTCTTGCCTCAGCCTCCTGAGTAGCTGTGGCCACAGGGGGGTGCCACTGCAGCTGACCATTTACCGTTCACAGGCACAGGAGCCTTAAATCAGTTCATCACTTAATCTCCCCCACGTGAGGCAGTAGACACACCCAGCACTCGATTTCCATCTCTGCCTGCTCTCTGGTTACTCTGTCTTACCTTCTGTCTCTGACTTAGAGTATTCTCCAGTCCTGAGTGGCAATTATCTTTGTATGTACATACATACATACTTTGTCTGTGTTACATACATGTGTAGGGAAGCCAAAGATCCATGTCAGGTGTCTTCTTGGTCATTCCCCATCGTGATTTCTGAGACAGGCTTTCTCAGTGAACCTGGTTTGTTGGTTGGGCTAGCTGACTGGTGAGCTCTGGGATCTACCTTTCTCTGCCTCCTTAGTCCAGCTTCACTTCTCCAACACACCCCATCTAGGGGTTAAACTAGGGCCTTGTGCTCACTCTACCAACCGAGCCGTCCCCTCCGTCCGCGGTCCTCAGTTATCTTTTTATAGAAATTGAATGTGTGTCCAGTGACCATGTCCAGTTCAGTCAGGTATGCGCAGCAGCAGGCATGGCTCTGAGAATGAGACTTCCTACTTTAGATGATTTAAAGACTGGAGAAAAGGAGAGGCCTGTGAAATGCCTCAGCAGGTAAAGGCATTTGTTCCATCCCTAGGACTCATACAGTGGCAGGAGAGAACTGACTCTCAAGATGTCCTCTGACCTCCATACAAGTAGAGGCACGTCCATGAGGCGCGCGCACGCACACACACACACACACACACACACACATATTGTTGAAGAAGGACAGAATTTAGCTGGAGGATAGGAGGTCACTTTTAAAAATATGTCTTATGATGCAGGTAAACATGCACTCTTCTAGCCGCTTTCCTTCAGTGTTGTTTACTGAGCAACTTACCTTTTCCTTGCTGATTTTAGAAGGCTCCATTTAAGACTTTAAAACTGGGCTGGTGGTGGCGAAAACCTCTAAACCCTAGCACTTGGGAGGCAGAGGCAGACCTGCTGGTCTAAAGAGCAAGTTCCAGGACATCCAGAGAAACCCTGTCTCCAAAAACAAAACAATTAAACTGTTTCTCACAAGATGCACCGTCACAGTTTTCCCAGGCTTAGTATCTGTGACTAAATTCAAGGGGAATGGAAAGGGGCAGGGTTTTGTTGTCTGTGGCCTGTGCCCTTTTCCTATGTAAATAAGGAATCTCAGTTTTTATCTTCAGAGGAAGAGCTAAAACATAATCAGTTCTATTTAATCTTTTAAACTTTATGCTAAATGTATTTGTCTCTACTGGCACAATTACATCTCATTTCCCTGTGCCACTTAAGACTAATTTTGGCAAAAATGAACTAAATGGGTGTGTAACACGCCTGGTGAGTAGGATCTTGGGAAGCCCAGGAGCTTGAACTTGACAGTTGGAGAGGGGGTATAAACACGGTGGCCGGGGGAGATTGCCCACCTGTGCTCACCATTTGTAATATTTTAGGGCACTCTGGGATGTATTTTTTAGCTGCCCTTGTAAGCTGCAGGCACCCTGGGTGAGCAGCCCAAATGAAGATGACTTTGGCCTTCAGACCAATCACAGAGATGAAGTCCAACTTCACAAATTTGTTATTTTAAAACATAGAGGTATGCAGTTTACAACTCTAATGCTCTTCAACTTCATAAACATTTGTATAAAGGGTGAAGGGCAAATACATACTCTCGCGGTGTGGCGTTTCTTATTTTCTGCTTGAGAGACATGTTCTTTTCCCTCC
This sequence comes from Peromyscus eremicus, assembly GCF_949786415.1. Classification (NCBI taxonomy): domain Eukaryota; kingdom Metazoa; phylum Chordata; class Mammalia; order Rodentia; family Cricetidae; genus Peromyscus; species Peromyscus eremicus. The sequence continues at coordinate 58,382,196 of NC_081423.1, read as the reverse complement.
TTTTTATCTCCCTGCTGCCTTGACACGGCTGCTTCTGAACTCCATTCTCATCTCTCCCCGCTGTGACAGTTCACTAGCACTTCACGGTACCGGAGACTCTTTCAACTCGTATTTTCCACCAGCTGTCAGTTGCAGAATAAGGCTGCTTTGTCTGGGGGAGGGTGGAGTCCTTTCTCAGCTTCTCCTCTTCCTTTGAAGCTACAGCACTTGAGGGACAATTGAACTGCTTTTAGGTTTCCTTACCACCCAGCTTTCTCTTCTGATGGATCCTGCCATGAACACACTGTCCTGTTGATGACATCGATTTGTTGCTATGGAAATAGTGGTGCTATCACAAATTCAGCCCAGTGACTTTACTGCGGGTTCTTGCAGGAGAAATGGGCAAGGCTTTAGGGAAAACCTCATTAAAACTGAAAGCTGTCAATTCTGAACAGTTGAAAGGTAAATGGAAGCAACCTTTACTATACACAAGACAAAAAAACAAGCTCTTTGCAAATGCATGGTGTGCAGCTGGACGTCCGGGTGTGTATTCTGACCCTCTAAGAGCTGAAGGAGTGGGGTTTCCTAGGGTATTTACTCTCACGTTGAAATCTCTTGACTGGGTTTGCACTGAAAAGGCCTTTCTTTGGATTTCCAGGACACGGGCAGCAACAAGTAGCCCCTTCGCCAGCCTCAGCAGCCACACCACCAGCCAGTAAGCCCCAGCCGCAGAATGGGAGCTTGGGAATGGGTAAGAGTTACTCAAGGGTATCTGAAGTGATGGGTCAAGATCAAAATAGTGTTTTAAAATTTACTCTGAGCTGGGTGGTGGTGGCGCAAGCCTTTAATCTCAGCACTCGGGAGACAGAGGCAGGCATCTCTGTGAGTTCAAGGCCAGTGAAGGCTACACAGAGAAACCCTGTCTTGAACCACCAAAAACTAAATAATAATAATAATAATAAAATAAATTTACTCTGAGACTGAACAGTTTTCAAAGTTCTCTTCATGGTTCAGGCACAGTAACCTAGGCCAGCACTTAGAGGTAGAGGCAGGGGGATCAGGAGTTCAAGGTCATTCTCCACTACATAGCAAGTTCAAGGCCAGCCTGGGTTACATGAGACTCTCAAAACAAACAAACAAAAAACCAAAACTTTCCATTCATGGTAGACTACAAAGAATAATTCCAATTAAGTTCTTACTTTTTACAGCCTACCATCCACTTGTTTCATTTGGTTTATCTCCAAGTTTCTATTGGAGGCTCTCCTAGGGTTTTTATCACTTCCCTTGAGACAGAATTGGTCCTATGGACCGTAGCTTCTATTTTTTCTCTCTTTTAACTTTCTCTGTATCAGATCTTGATGGGGTCACTTGGTGTACTTCCTGGCCTTCATTTTAGGGGCCTGTCTCTCTGGGCTGCCACCCTTGGAAACAGTGGTCCATAGAAGAAAGATGGCTGAATTTACTTTCAGAGTTTGGTTATTACTGGTTTTGTTGCCATATCATGCTGCCTTCTTCCTTTTCAACTCTTTATATTTTAATTATACTTAAGATTTATTTATTTATTTATTTATTTATTGTGCCTGTGAGTGCCAGTGTGCAAGTGGAGACCAAGAGACAGCTTGCTGGAGTCAGTTGTGTGTCCTGGGGATTGAACCTAGGTCTCCAGGGTTGGTGACGGCACCTGGATCTGCTGAGCCATCTCTCCGCCCCTCCCCCTTTTTTTATTAATGCATGTTCCTTAGAAAGTAGAGTTAAGATGTCACCAAGTTTCCATGAGACTTCGAGGACATACAGGTTTCCCTGTCAGTCCTCATTGTTTTTACTCAGTCCCTGTAATATGTAAATCTCTCACCTCCTCATCTCCATAAGTTACACTTATACTCAGCTCTGACCCTGTAAATGGCTGAAGGAGAAGGTGAAATGAATTCTCTAAAATGATAAGTGATTGAAAAGCCTCTTCTTTGGCTGAAATTCAAACAGCGAATCACTCCTCCCCCTCCCTCCACAGACTTGTCCTATTCATTTGTAGTTCTTTGCCTGATATTGAAATTTTTTTTTATTTATTTTTTGGTTTTTTCAAGACAGGGTTTCTCTGTGTAGTTTTGGTGCCTGTCCTGGATCTCACTTTGTAGACCAGGCTGGCCTCGAACTCACGAAGATTCACCTGGCTCTGCCTCCCAAGTGCTGGGATTAAAGGCGTGTGCTACCACCTCCCGGCTGAAATTTATTTTTAATGATCAATTAATGTTCCCTAAACTGGAAGTAATAGAAAATGGACTAGATGTATGTGGCAAGTGGCTCCCTGGTATAAAAATATTAAATGAATGAATGGATGCTTTTGTATCTTTAATGAAATTGTGGGGGTGGTCCCTCGCCATTGAACCCAGTCCCCTGTGGGTGCTAGACAAGTGTTCTACCACTGAGCTACATCACCGGACCTGAAATTGTGGGATTTTTATCTTATGTGTATGTGCACACACAGGGACATACTCTTTCTGCAGTGTGTGTGTGTGTGTGTGTGTGTGTGTGTGTGTGTGTGTGTGTGTGTTTCCTTGTATCATCTTAAAGGAACATTGTCACTTCTGACTCCCCAGAGCAGAAAACTTGAGAATCTGGGAGGAGTATGGTCCATGCCACACTATGTGGAAGCTCAGAAAATGGATTCCTTCTCTTTAGCCAAAACTTTTTGGGGGGGTGGGGGGGAGGCTTGCAAGATAGCTCAGCTGGTAAAAGTGCCTGACCATCCTTACTGAACCTCTAGAGCCCACAGTGGAAGGAAAGAACCAACTTCACAGAGTTGTCCTCTGCCCACATATACCCGCATCCCCATAGATCCATCAAACACACATGTATACATCATAATAATAAATTTTTTAAATCATTTTTTAATGTATTTATTATGTGTACAGTGCTCTGTCTGCATGTATGTCTGAATGCCAAAAGAGGGCGCCAGATCTCATTACAGATAGTTTAATTTATTTTTAATGATCAATTAATGTTCCCTAAACTGGAAGTAATAGAAAATGGACTATAGATGTGAGCTACCATGTGGCTGCTTTGAATTGAACTCAGGTCCTCTAGAAGAACAGCCAGTGCTCTTAACCGCTGAGCCATCTCTTCATCCCTTATTTTTATTTTATTTTATTTTTTATTTATTTATTTATTTATTTGATACAGTGTTTCTCTGTGTACCCCTGGCTGTCCTGGAAAACTCTCTATAGACCAGGCTGGCCTTGAACTTAAATACCCACCTGCCTCTGCCTTCCAAGTGCTGAGGCTAAAGGTATTGCCACCATACTCAATTATAAAAAATCTTTTTAAAGGCCAGGCATAGTCCAGCACTTGGGCCAGCCAAGGCTACCTAGTGAAACCCTGCCTCAAGGGGCTTGGGGGCCGTGGAGAGATGAGATAGCTCAACAGTTAAGAGCATATATTGCTTTTCTAAAGGACCTAAGTTTGATTCCCAGCATCTGTATCAGGCAGCTCACAACTGCCTGTAACTCCAGCTCCAGGGGATCTGATGCCTCTGCAGACACCCAGACACACACACACACACACACACACACACACACACACACACAAGCAAAAGGTAAAGTAAATCTTTCTGAAAAGCATTTTGGTATAGAAGGTGGGAGATTATTGAAATTAGAATTTGCTTTTTGGAAGTTGAAGCTCTATAGATAATAATGTGCATAGACAGGGTCTCATTTGTAAATAGACGATTGTGCTCTTGCTACATGAAGAACAGCTGTGTAGTGGGAAAGGGAAGCAAGGAGGTCATAGGACTGGGCTACCATTTGTATCGTGACCAAAACAACTGAACACCACCCTGTAGATTTCGTACTGGACTTCCTGCCCTGGGGCGGTGTTGAGATGGCAACATTGGTGATAGGCGTCCTTTACTGGCTCCTTAGAGTCTAACCTTTCCCGTGGCATGGCCATAATGAGAATTGATTTCAAACTTAAATAAAATAATGGTTGTCTGACAGGGGAGATGACTTATTGGATAAAAGCACTTGTTTTACAGTCATAAAGATCTGAGTTCAAATCCTGAGAACCCACATAAAAACCAAATGTAGCAGTGATAACATCTCTAATGACAGCACCCTTGGGAGATCAGAGGTGGAGACAGGACAATCCCTTAAAGCTCGTGGGCCGCTAACCTGGCTTATGCAGTGAAAAGAACAAAGAGAACCTGTCAGATTATCATCTGACTTCCACATACATGCTGTAGCATGTGCACCTGTTAGCGTGCGCACGCGCACACACAAACTTACACTTCAAGAAATAAAAACAAAATGATTGCCCTTTCTCGGTGTGTTTATACAGGTTCCACTGTGGCTAAGGCTTATGGTGCCTCAAAGCCATTTGGAAAACCTGCTGGAACTGGCCTGCTACAGCCTTCAGGAGGGACACAGTCCAAAGTGGTGCCCATCGCCAGCCTCACCCCTTATCAATCCAAGTGAGTTGTCCCATGGGACAAGGGTAGGACCTATTACCCAATGGTGCACTCTTGTGTGACTTATGTGTGAACTTCTGGGTCACCACCACAAAGGATATCTTATTTTTCTGAGCTAAAGAAGGATACAAATTGTGACAACCTTTAACACTTTTATCAAAAAGATTGGCAAAGATAGCATTCTGCCACAGCCTGTGGAGGTTCTGTCAGTTTTGAAAATTTTGAGGTTCGAATTATTTACAGATTAAAGAATCATTTGGTAGGCTTAGGAATAAAGTTATATATAATTTGTGTTAATTCACATTTCATCTCGTATAAATAGATGACTTTTAGTCCAACACTTGTTACTATACTTTAATTTGGCTAAGGTAATCTGTCCTATTTGTATTAACCACATTAATATGCCCCAAACATGGATTTCTTTGATAATACTTTTTTTTGCATTAAAAATTAATTAAAGCATTGAACATTAGTGGGCTTTTTTTTTCCTCCAGAATTCTTTAAGATATGCTCTTGTTTATCCTGCAATACTTAGTAAAATAGGGGAGATAATTTCCCCTGTAAAATTCTAAATAAGGAAATCAGTGTGTTCAAGTTCTGTTTTCAAGATGGGCACCAGGCTGAGATTTTGGGTTTAGGGACTCCTTTTTTAGTGGCTTCTCTCTAGGGTCATGCCACTTTGGTGGCTTTCTTTTGGTGGCCTGTGAATGTCATGCCGTGTAGGCTTGTATTTATATTTGGCATGCATTAGAAATGAGGCAGACATTTGATAGGGATTGTGTTAGTTCCTGTAATTGAAAATAGTGGCAAAATATAATTGCTGGTATAACTGCATTTTTTCCCTTGGAACCCTTCATTAAAGGGATATTGTTGCCTTGGTGATGTTTTTTGAGGAAGGGAGAGGGTTTATAAATTTACTTATGTGACAGGAGAATGAGCTAGTGTTAAACTACCTGATATATTTTACTGTTTGCTTATTCTGTAAACTGTCAAACCTGTATGTCGTCTTGGGGTTTTAATTAGCTGGATTAAAATACAACTAGCATTGACAGATAAACTGCATAAGAGAAGAAAGGCCACAGGAAGATGATTTCTGCTTATCTTCATTCCGAGTAAGAAAGACTACACACACTGATGTCTGTTTGGTTCTTAGGTGGACTATTTGTGCCCGTGTCACCAACAAAAGTCAGATCCGTACCTGGAGCAATTCCCGAGGGGAAGGGAAGCTTTTCTCTATAGAACTCGTAGATGAAAGTGTGAGTATGTGCCGTATGGGAAGGTGTTGGCCTCTAAGACCATGAAGTGCCAAATACCAGTTCGCCAGAAAGAAATATGGTTCACTGTGGTTTTCCGTCTATTGTAGGTTTTTGTTTGTTTGTTTTTTGTTTTTTGAAGCAGGGTTTTCTCTGTGTAGCCCTGGCTGTCCTGATACTAGCTCTGTAGACCAGACTGGCCTCAAACTTGGAGATCCGCCTGCCTCTGTCTCCTGAGTTGCTAGGATTAAAGGTGTGCAACACAACCAGCTGGCTATTGTAGGTTTTTGATGCTATCTCAGGTATAGGGCTAACCATCAGAGAAAGCACTCCTAAAGGAAAGCTTTCGTAACAGTAGAAGTCAGTAGGCAGCTCTCTCACTACATTGCTGGAGGCTCAAAGTCCTGGGATGGGATACCTGCTGCAGAGCAGGGCATTTGCCTCCAGCAGAAGGCAGGCAACAGCTACTCAGCTTTAACTACTTTGTGGAGGTGGTTTCTGACCATACATACTCATTATCCTTTACTTAAAGCAAAATGCAGGGGCTGGAGAGCTGGTCTTCCAGAGGACCTGGGTTCAATTCCCAGCACCCACATGGTGGCTCACAACCACCTCTGACTCCTGTTGCAAGGGTGCAGCATCCTCTCTTGGCCTCCCTTCAGGCATCAAGCATGCAAGTGATGCACATGTATGTATGGGTGTCAGCAAAACACCCACACATATAAAATAAACAGGATGGCACTGTGAGGTCAGAAACTTGGGGCGCTCTCTCCCTCCTCTTCCTCTTGTTGTGGTGCAGCATGGCAAATATCTTAACTGTGATGGCAGATTCGGTATCAGAAACTCATTTCCTGCAGCTTGTCTGGATAAGATTTCAGCCATTTCGTTAAGTTTCTTACCCATCTGTAACATATTGCCTGACAGAAAAGTAACAGTGAAATCAAATCGAGGGCAACTTGAAAGCATGACTTGTTAGAGCGTTTTTGGCAGCAGCTCCTGACTGTGAAGTACCCCATCATTTAGGCTGCAGGCGTGAGAAAGACGGACTGCTGAATCATCGGGTTCAGCACGCTTTCCCGTGGGCTTTGAGCCCGTCATTCAGGATCCAGAACTTTTTGTTTTCATTATTGGAATATTAAACTCTTCCTCTTAAAAGTGTTTTAGATAACATTTTAAAAATTATTTTAGAGAGATGTGTAAAGGCTAGAGAACAACTTGGTGGTCTTCCACCTTTACATAGGTTCCAAGGATTGACCTGGGGTGGCCAGGTTTGTTTGCACGGCAGGCGCCTCCCTTTATCTACTGGACCATCTTGTCAGCGTCCTTATTTACATTTTTAACTGAGATGGTTCAGTCATTGTAGCTAGAGTTTTCCTGCCTGGCCCACAGTCAGGACAAATCTCTCTCACCTGCCAGTCCCACAGCTGCTCAGACCCGACCAAGTAAACACAGAGACTTATATTGGTTACAAACTGTATGGCCGTGGCAGGCTTCTTGCTAACTGTTCTTACAGCTTAAATTAATCCATTTCTATAAATCTATACCTTGCCACGTGGCTCGTGGCTTACCGGCATCTTCACATGCTGTTTGTCATGGTGGTGGCTGGCAGTGTCTCTCTGACTCAGCCTTCCACTTCCCAGCTTTATTCTCCTCCTTGTCCCGCCTACACTTCCTGCCTAGCCAATGGCCAATCAGTGTTTTATTTATTGACCAATCAGCAACACATTTGCCATACAGACCATCCCACAGCAAGTCATATCCATGGGCTCAGCTAGTTGAACTTCTCTTGTTTTATCAGAACTGATAGCTTGAAAGTGTGACTGTATATGTAGGTTTCTGGAATGTCTGCAGCCCTCTGGGGTCTCTTTACACTTGAGTGCTGCTCCAGAGATGTTATCTCAATGCCAAAATGGCGGGCTCTTGCTGTTCAGAGCGTCGAGCAGCATGGTTCTAATGTGTTCTCACTTGCTGTGCAGGGTGAAATCAGAGCGACTGCTTTCAATGAGCAGGTGGACAAGTTCTTTCCCCTTATCGAAGTGAACAAGGTAAGACGGCGATGAGTCGGGGCCGACATCAGGCCACTGAGGGCCGTGAGCACAGTGGGCAGGTTGCGTTGTGGGGAAGGGTTTTGAGGGAGTCACTGGCATTCCCTGACTTGGCCTCTTTTGCAGGTGTATTATTTCTCAAAAGGCACTCTGAAGATCGCTAACAAGCAGTTCTCGGCTGTGAAAAATGACTATGAGATGACCTTCAATAACGAGACTTCTGTCCTCCCCTGTGAAGATGGCCATCACTTACCCACCGTTCAGTTTGATTTCACAGGGATCGGTGACCTAGAGAGCAAGTCTAAAGACTCCCTCGTAGGTCCGTCCAGGGTCGAGGGCGAAGAGTGGTGTTTGGGGTGGTGCACGGCTAACATACTTGCCAGGCGTCCCCAGGTTGTGTTTGAAGAGGGGCCTTGAACTGTGCTCTTACAGACTGTTTCGTGTTTCAGACATACTCGGGATCTGCAAGAGCTATGAAGATTCCACTAAAATCACAGTGAAGTCTACCAACAGAGAAGTTGCTAAGAGAAACATCTATCTGATGGACATGTCAGGGAAAGTGGTGACTGCAACTCTCTGGGGAGAAGACGTGAGTCCTTGCGTTGACAGAGTCTGGAGGTGCTTGTCCCTCTGGGCTGTGGGGCTTTAGCTCCAGAGGGACAAAGAGTCGTGCTGTCCAGCACTTACTTGAAATCCTTTACTTGTGTGAGATGATGGGTTACTTCAGCTTCCCGCAGGGGAATGTCCCTTACTCTGCCTCAGGAAGGAGAGATAGATTAGTTTCCTGGACGTCTGAGCAGCTTCTTGAGCGTAAGGTCTGTCTTACAGAGTCCACATAGATTGACAGGATTCACTCTACTGCTGACTGTTCTCCATGAAAATACCCTGTACCTTCTTCCTACCAGCGATGCTGCTTGTGTGCTTTGCTTTGCAGGCCGACAAGTTTGACGGTTCCAGGCAGCCTGTGATGGCGATCAAAGGAGCCCGGGTCTCTGACTTTGGTGGACGGAGCCTCTCCGTCCTGTCGTCCAGCACTGTCATTGTGAATCCTGACATCCCAGAGGCCTATAAGCTTCGTGGATGGTAGGTTTCGTGGACCTCGCTAAGCGGTCCCTTGGGCTCAGGCTTTGAGAAGAGCTGATTTCCACCAGCATGTGAGCTTCTGCCGAGCCTTTGCTATGGAGTGGAGTGGTTCCTGTATTTCTTGGAAGCATTATGCCTTCTGAGATGGTGGCCTGAAAGCCCTTAAACTGACAAACCCATAATCCCCTGATGAACCTAGAGAGTCAGAGAAAGCAATTAGAATGTAAGTACTGCGTGCTGACCTTGATCCCCGAAAGCCGGGTACGGCAAGGCTTTAGCAGCTGCATGCTGGAGGAATGTGTCCAGAGCATCTTTTGCTCCTAGGTTTGAGCTGTGGGCAGCTGATGTGGGGGTAGAATGTACTTTTTTACTCTGTGGAGTCTCTGGAGCTGGTCACATCTCCAGTGATGTGTATTCACTGGTCTCGTACAAAGCATGATGGGAACAATGGGCTTTTTGTTGGCCTTACATCGTTATTCCCAAAGCACTCGAGATGAGGAGAGCTTGTTAAAATCCCCACACCGTATCTAGTTTTTTAAGGCATTAAAACTCTGCCTTAGAAGAGCACTTCATCCTGAGAATGTCATGTGAAGAATTGATGTGGGCAAAGAGAATACTTTACCCAGCCCAAGCTTAAGTCATTTGTATAGCTGTAGTCTGCGAAGGGGGAGGGGAGGAGTAGGGGATGGTTTCCATGGAAGCTGTGACTTAGAGTTTAGGGAACTCAAGAAATAGCTTATATTTTATGCTCCTGGTTTTTGTTTTGAGTTTGATATACACCAGTAACAGTAATATTTAAATAATTTGATAGAACATCTGGAGTATCTGTATCGCTTACTCCACCCTCGTCTACATCATCTATTTAACTGCTGATAGCTAGCATTGCATTATATGACAGAATCCCATAATAGTCTAACTAGGAACAATCATGTTGTTGGTTTGTTTTTGTTGGTTGACTTTGTTCCAGGCTCTGAGCACAACTCCAGGTTAATTGCATGCCCCCATTAAGGTGTTCATATTTCACTGTCAGTAACTGATCACAGAAAACACAGAAAGGCATGTCTGTCCCCTGAACAGAATATCCTGTCATTGATCTGTGAGAAATCCAGTGCACACACTCCACCCAGGCAGATTAGCGACGTTTAGATCTTGGCACTGATGGAGTGGAATTTTATTAGAAGAAGGACTTCCCATCTCCCTGCTCTGGTTACTCCTGAGGAGCTGTCTTTGGTGGCAAATGTCTACGTAAAGTTTTGGAAACTGTAAACTTGTGCAGCTAGTAGTGAAGCAGATTATGGACTCTGTCCTCTAACAGATGTGGCTGCTTGCCTGACAGTGAGATGGTGACAACCTGTGGCCTAGGGCAGCAGCCACTCTGGGTGGTCTCTTTTTAGGGAGTCAGTTCTGTATGTGACTAGCATACAGTTACCTACCACTTGGGTGTTTGATATATTTGTGTTTTTTGAGACAGGGTTTCTCTGTGTAGTCCTGGCTGGCCTGGAACTCAGAGATCCCCTGCCTCTGCCTCCCAAAGGCGGCTGGGGTTAAAGGCGTGCGCCATTGCACCCCGCTCGTATGTTTTTAACCTCAGCCTCACTGCTCTGCCCTTGCATGTTCTTGCTGCCTTCTGCCTGTCCTCTCTTCCTTCACGCTAGCCAGTGGATGGTCAAGAGGCTTGCCAGTGTAGTGAATTGACCTCGGGTCCATGTTGGTCTTTGAGCAGAGTGCAGTCCGTTTTAATAATAATGTTATATAAATGAATTTAACCTTGGTATTTGCATAAACAAATTCTCACTGAGAAAACAAATCTCTAACAAGGCAGATAATGCCTTCTGATGAAGTACGTTGAGTTCTATGACTGATTAGGCTTAAAAGATTTTCTGCCATGAAAACAGTTTTGGCTGACTCATGAAACAGAAATGTCCCTTTTCATCTGATACATTTCAGTGATTGAGGTGAAGGCTCGAAGCCCAGGGACTGCCAGTATTTCTTCTGTTGCTGACTTTGGTCACAGTGTTTGATATGCAGCCCAGTTTGGGGAAGGGGTCTGTGGCACTTTGGCATTGTTTGTACTGAAGTGGGGGTGGGGGGGTGGGGGGTGTCCATCAAAGCCAGTGAGATCAAAAGAAAGACCATTGCATTTCTTCAGTGGACTAAGGTGTGCTGGGCCCCAGGTGAGGATAGAGCGCTCCTGGCTGGTGTATCCACACAGCACATTTGAGAAGGTTGCAAAGTTCCTGTCACCAGTGCTTTTTTTTTTTTTTTTTTTTTTTAAGGTTTGACTCAGAAGGACAAGCCTTAGACGGTGTTTCCATCTCTGACCTCAAGAGTGGAGGCACCGGGGGGAGCAACACCAACTGGAAGACCTTGTATGAGGCCAAATCGGAGAACCTGGGCCAGGGTGATAAGGTACCTCACATCTCACTTCACAGAACGCCCGGAGAGCGAGCGACAGAGGGCTGTGTTCTCATCTGGGACCCCAGAGCCTTGGTAGCCCCAGAGCCCTGCTCCAGAGCGCCAGTTAACTGCTCCTCGTCGTCTGTGTCTCTCAGTCACCGCCGGTGTAGAGGCTGTGTGTGCTCAGGGGTGTATTGTAGCCTCTGGTGTGAGGCAGAAAAGTGTGAAGAGTCCCTGGACCCTGAGGAGATGGTGATGACCAGACTTCGCAGTGTAGTGTGGACTGACCTCGTGTTGGTTTTCGAGCAGAGTGTGATTCAGGCTGTCCGGCATCAGGCAGCTCCTCTGTGTTTCAGCCTGAGTCATAGGCGGAGAGCCGCTGCTCCCCTGCCAAGGACGGGCTCAGGCGTTTGCCTTTAGTTGTAGCTTCTAGTTCAATGTTTACTTTATGATCATCTTCCTCCCTTGGCCTAACCTGCGTTCTGTTGGATTTTTGAATCATTTATTTCTATTGTGTCCCTAAATATCACTCGCCGCTGTGCTTTCTTGTCGTCATATACAGTGTGGGTTTTCTTCCTCACTGTCGCGTCTCCCTGTGCACGCCATCCGTCATTGTCATCCACAGCAACTTATAATACTATTACAGAGCAGCTTGAGAATTAAACACCGGCTGGCTTCTGTCTCCCTTGTCACCCAGTGGCTCTCTGAAACTAAAGACAGACAGGTGTCCTGTCTGCGGCTCAGGCTGAGTCTGACTCTGACCTGGAAATACAGAGAAACTCGTTAGGCATTCTCCTAGGATTTGTTTCTCTACAGCTTCTCTTTACAATTTTTTTTACGTTATTTTTTGTTTGGGAGTAGGGTGTGCATTTTCCATTGCAATATATAGAATTCAAACTCAGCTCTCCCTGTAGATCCCAGGGACCAGACTAAAGTCATCCGGCTTGACAGCAGCAGGTGCCTTTACCCCGGCATATAGGCCTAAGCTTTCTTTCTCCTCAATGTTTTTACTTTATGTGTATATATGTTCTCCCTGAATGTGAACCAGATGAGTGGCTGGTGCCCGAGGAGATCAGAAGAGGGCATCAGATGCCCTGGACTGGAGTTATAGATGGTGGAGAGCCACCGTGTGGGTGCTGGGGAACTGAACTTGGGTCCTCTGCAAAAGCGACGAGTGCTCTAAACGGCTGATCCATCTCTCCATCCCCCACCCCTCAAGCCTTCTTATGTATTCAGTTCTATGGAGCTGAGGGTTAACCCCGCACCTCATGCATGGTAGGCCAGCTCTTCCACTGAGCTTCACCCCCAGCCCTAAAGCTCTCTGAACTAGGTACTAGCACAGTCTTTTTAAATGGCCACATTGTTTTGTCCCTCTGGTCTGAGACATCAAGTAGACCCAGTGTGAGCCAGGTATGATGGCAAATGCCTTTAATCTCAGCACTTGGGCGGCAGAGGCAAGTGGATCTCTGAGTTCGAGCCCAGCCTGGCCTGTAGAGAGAGTTCCAGGATAGCTAGGGCTAATTTTAAAAAAAGGCCCAGTGGTTGGAAGCCTAGCTCTGAATTCAGGGTATACCTGGATTCTGCAGTTATTTGACATTGAACCTAAACAAAAAATGTAGACCATGTGAGAGCGTCTGTGTGGGGTCCAGAGGAAAGCAGGCATCCAGAGCCCTTAACCTGACTTAGTCCTTCTGGGTTACTTACCAGGGACACTTCTGTTTACAAGGTCTTAGTCGTGGGTTCTTTGGCATTCTTTTGAACTTTATTCAGTCCAGGAGTTGCTGGTCAAGGCTGTGAACTCCTCAATGTCTGTCATTGTCAATAAAATTTTATTGTGCTGGGTGGTGATGGTGCATGACTTTAATATTGGAGGCAGAAGCAGGTGGATCTCTGAGTTTGAGGCCAGCCTGATCTACAGAGTAAGTTCTAGGTCTACACAGTGACAGCCAGGCCTACACAGAGAAACCCTGTCTCCAAAAAAAAAAAACAACTTTTTTTTATTGGATCATCCTCCATTTCATGTTACTGTCTGTTGTCTTCCTCACAGCAGCAGGTCGAGGAGTGCCAGGAGAGACCCACTAAATGGCCTGTTGGGCCTGAGGTTTTTTTCTGGCTTGTTACAGGAAAAGCTCACTGATCCTACAAATAAGGGCAGAAACCACTGTCATTGTATAGAACTGTGTGCTTGGCCAGCAAGGTGACTCAGTGACCCCAGCCTGGCAGGACACATGGTGAAGGAGGAACACCAGCTCCCACGAGTTGTCCTCTGACCTGCACGCACATCATACAAAAACATACACACATAGACACGCAAAAGAAATCCATGTATTTTCAAAATACTATGTGCTGGCAAGATGACTTGGCTGTCAAAGGTTTAAAGGCACTTGTCTTGCCATCTTGGAAACTTGAGTTCCCTAGAACCACAGTGGAAGGAGAGAACTGACTCCTGAAAGTTGTCCTCTGGTCTCCACAAACACACCGTGGCACGTGTTCACCTGCATTAATATACATGTGATCATCATACACATGGAGATACACATATATAACAAATAATAATCGTAAATAAAAAAGAATTATGTGGCCAGGTGTGGTGGCTAAACACTCTGGAGACAGAGGCAGGAAGATTTCTTGAGTTCAAGGCTAGCTAGTGAGATGCTGCCTTAAAAAAACAAAAAATGGGGGCCTGGAGAGATGGCTCAGAGGTTAAGAGCACTGGCTGCTCTTCTAGAGGTACTGAGTTCAGTTCCCAACAACCACATGGTGGCTCACAGCCATCTGTAAAAAAATCTGATGCCCTCTTCTAGCCTGCAGGCAGAACACTATACATAATAAATAAATCTTTAAAAAAAAAAAAAAAAGTGCCCGAGTGCTGGCTTATTGAGGCCTCTGTGGGTTTGCATGTAGCAAACACCAGGAGTGAACAGTTCTCCATGACGGTCTGTGAGCATGGGAACTAGAGTACACGTGCACTTGCCACTTGCAGGTAAGGGCAGCCTCGAGGGGCCTCTTCCAGGCCCCAGTGTGCCTTGCCGATTCGGGTCTCTGTGATCCTTTTCTCCCGTAGGCCGACTACTTCAGCACCGTGGCAACGGTGGTGTTTCTTCGAAAAGAGAACTGTATGTACCAGGCCTGCCCAACCCAGGACTGCAATAAGAAGGTGATTGACCAGCAGAATGGGTTGTACCGCTGTGAGAAGTGTGACCGGGAGTTCCCCAACTTCAAATACCGCATGATCTTGTCGGTGAGTAGAATGGTTAGTGAGAAGCCTTATGGTGTTCATTGATTGGCTGTCATGGGCAAGACCCAGGGGTGGGGGTGGGGTGAGGGGTTACAATAGAACCCAGGTGGTTCGTGATAAGGAACTCACAGATGAGTTCATGTGAGGGAGCGTACTGCTGCCCTGTAAATAAGGAAGTAGGGCCTTTGCCCCGACTGAGCAGCAGTATTCATACTCCTGAAGCTTCTTATGCCCAAAAGTTGCATTGAGCTGCCCTGACGAATAGCAGCCCTCTGTGATGCTGTGTGGTCACAGTGTTCCTGGCACTACTTGCCTCTTCACTTTTGTGAAGATAAATGAATTTGAAATTGCATTTCTGGAGAGCAATAATTGTATCTATACAGCCAGTGCCTATGGTATTTTTCTTACGGATACTCTGGTTTTTTTAGAGGAGTGTGCCCAGATACGATTGTTGCTCTTTACTCTGGTTTGGTTTGATTTGACAGTAATGTGCCACAGCCTTAAAAATGTTCCTATTTCCTGATACAGAAGCCACCTACAGGGAATTTATTCTGAAGCAATAATCAGCAGTATTACAGCTGTGTGAAGGTGTTTACTTTGTAAAGTTGGAGTCAGCTTAAATGCCCTTCTGTTCTGTGTTACTTCCTTTAGTGAAGAGCCACTATAGTGAGTAGAAGACTATAAAGACCTTAGAATTTACAGCTTTTAGGCTGGGTTTGTAACTCAATGGATGACACGTGTCTGTAATCCTAGTACTTGTAGGTGGAGACAGGAGGATTAGACATTCAGCAAGTTCAAGGCCAACTGGCTAGCTTGGGCTACAGAAGATCAGGTCTCAAAAAAATAAAACAAAACAAAACAGCCAGGCAGTGATGACACACGCCTTTAATCCCATCACTCGGAGGCAGAGGCAGGCGGATCTCTGAGTTCAGGACTACCAGGGCTACACATAGAAGCCGTGCCCCAAAATGAATGAATGAACGAACGAACGAATGAACAAACAAAGCAAAAAGAATTTGGGGTTGGGGACATGGCTGTCAGTGAAGTGGGTACAGTAGTAGGGTGGGAAAAGTAAACCAAAAACAAAAAGAACACTGTCGGGGTCAGGACTGGGTTCAGGGTTAGTTCCGTCCTGGAGCTCACTGGGTATCAGCCTAGCCAGTTCCTGAGCTCTGTTCAGTGAGAGACCCTGACTCCTGACTCAAAAGATGATGTGGACAGCCACAGTAGAAGACTCTCGGTGTCAGTCTCTGGCCTCCACCTGCGTGCACATAATGCAACGCACACCCATAAATTTAAAAAACATGTAAATGTGAACTCAGCCCTCGGGAGGCTGAGGCAGGAAGATTGTAAGTTGGGTCTTCTTAGACTGCACAATAAGGCTTTGTTTTTAAAAAAAAAACAAAATAGCTGAGCATGGTGGCTGGCATATGTCTGTACTCAGCACTTGTGGGGGGGGGGGAGTTCAAGGCCAGCTTTGACTACATAGCAAGTTTGAGGTCAGATTGGGTTACATTATATACGTCTCAGAAAACCAGAAGATGCCAGGTGTGGAGAGAGAGAGAGAATAAGTAAGTAAAATAGAATGAGAAGAGCCCACTCTCACTGTTGGGAGCCCATTCGAATGCAAAGAGAGCTGCTTGCATTTAGAGGGAGAACACGGTCTTGTGTGATTTGTTGGATATTGTACTAACAGTGAACAACGGGCTGGCCGAAACAGGATGCTTCTTCTTATAAGGGGGCACCGTCCATTTGAAGCATTGAAAATTAGGGGCTGTGTGTGTGTGAAGGCAGTGTTGTTTTCCCTTGGAAACAGGAAAAGGTCATCTCCTTGGTGTATCTTCCTTTTGTTACTTATTGGCTGAAATAATAGAAAGTTGTGTTTTTTAGGTGAACATTGCAGATTTTCAAGAGAATCAGTGGGTGACGTGTTTCCAGGAGTCTGCGGAGGCCATCCTTGGACAGAACACTGCCTACCTGGGGGAGCTGAAAGAGAAGGTTGGCATTGGGTTTATCAGTGCTGTGATAGTACACGTGGTACACGCTGAGCTGTTTACTGCTTGCTTGTTCGGGTGTTGTGTATGAGTTCTCATGGTACTGGGCGTCTCACAAGGGGTAACGAATCGGGGAACATGAAGCAGCTTTCCACAGAAGCACAAACCACGTGTGTCCCCATCACTGTCTCTGCACATCAGAGCTGGGGTGCTGCAGTCTAGAGCTACCGGGTGTCTTCTGGAATAACTCAAAGTTCGGCTGTGCTTTTTAACCTAATAAACACCTTTCAGGAAAGTTGAGTCAGATCTTGGAGTAAGTGCACATCCAGGGTACTTGTATTTCAGGTTGTCAGATGGGGTTCTTACAAAGTGACTTTGTTTTAAAGGTCACTTTACATGCCATGGTGATGATTCCTGCCTGTTATCTCAGCACTTGGGCTGAGGCAGGAGGATCACCCAGAGTTCCAGGCCTAACTAGTTTACATAGTGAGTACAAGGCTAGCCTGGACTGCATAGCAAGACCCTGTCTCCAAAAAAAAAAATTGTGTGTGTGTGTATGTGTATGTATGTATATGTGTGTATATATGTGTATGTGTATGTATGTATATGTGTGTATATATGTGTGTGTGTGTGTATGTGTGTGTATGTATATGTGAATGAGTTGGGACCCTTGAGATGGCTCAGTGAGCAAAGCCCTTGCCATGCAAGCCTGAGGACCCCTGTGAAGGAAGCTGGAGGGAGAACCAGCTCCATAAAGTCGGCCTCCGACCTCTGTGTGCACCTGCGGCATGCACGCCCACACAGTAGAAACAAACATTTAAAAAATATATCTTATTTCACCTTTACTAGTTTGCCTTTTTATGCATTCGATTTCTTTAATGCAGAGAATGGGTTACTGATTATGCCAAACATAAAGATACTTGCTGAGTTAAAGACTAGTAAGAGCCGTACCTTCGAGGCCGTGGAAACTGGCATCTGTTTACACAGTGTCCTTTTCCCCTCCATTTCCTCCATGTTGGTTGGACAGTTGTAAAGGCCACAAAGAAAAAGAATTGCCATTTGTTTTGATGTGCTTTTCTTCCTCTTTCTGTCCTCGGTTCTGTTGAGTTCTGCCCTTGCCTCCTTTTTAAATTATCCATGAGGTCTCTGAAAATAGGCCCACGAAGTCTTTTTACAGAAATAAGTGGAATTGACTTTTAAAGTGCAATAGTCTTTTATCTGTTTTGCCTGGTCCTCTATTTTCATATCAGATTTTCAGGCTCCGGGCAGCCTTTCAGGATTTTTATGAGCTTATTATAGTTGACTGTTCTTAGCTGGTGAATGAGGACATACAGGACTTCCCTCAGGAACCATGGTGCTCTGGGAGTGTGCATCCATGCTTCCCTTAGCCCTAAAGACTAATGGCATTCAGCTCAAGTTTTTGAAGATTTAACACATTATTTTGTTTATGTGTTGAAAGTCCAAGGAATACTTTTTTTCTCAAATAACATCTTCAAGAAGAAGTCTGTGTGATAAAGCTATTTTCATACCCATGTGACCTACAAGGGTACTTAGCTTATATGAACTGTTAGTTTTATGTAAAGTTTTAAGTTCATGTGTTTTATGCCTCAGCAGTCTGAGGCAGGAGAATGCCAAAGACCAACTGGACAACTTAGTTAAAAACAGAGGAGGGCTGAGCATCCCAGTTATATCACCCCACCACACCCCCAAACTAAAAAAACAGACTTTAAAAAGATTACAATAAAGTAACCAAATCGGATAGCGTTCAAGGAGTATGAGAAGAGGAAGGCGTCCCCCAGCCGCCTCCCGGCATCGCCCACTCCACCCATCTCCTCCACCTGCTCCACATGGCAGTAGCTGCAAATACAAAGGCTGAAATGAACGTGTTTCTTCGTAATGCTTTTCCCGTCCAGTTCTCTTGTTTTATTTTGAGATAGAGTGTCACTCTGTAGTCCACGCCAGCCTATGTAGCTGCTGCTGGCTTCATGCTCATTATAATCCTCTTCGCCTCCAGAATACTGTGCTTACAGGCATGGGGCACCATGCCTAGCTTTCCCAGCCTTTTCTAATTATTTTAGTGTTTTTATTATTATTATTAATGTTAATTGTTATTTTTTTAAATTTGAGACTGAGTTCTTAATATAGTCCTGAAACTCACAAATATCCACCTGCCTCTCCAGTGCTGGAGTTAAGGACTTGTGCTCCCAGGCCCAGCTCCTACTCAATTTTATTTTATTTTAATTATTTGTTTGTTTGTTTGTTTGTTCATTATGGTTTTTGAGACAGGGTTCCTCTGTAATGGCCCTGGCTGTCATGGAACTCTCTTTGTAGACCAGGCTGGCCTTGAACTCAGAGATCTGCCTGCATCTGCCTCCCAAGTGCTGGAATTAAAGGCGTGCGCCACCACTACCCACTCACTATTTTTATTATATTTGTGTGTGAGTGTTTTACCTACATGTATATATGTGCACCACTTTCCTGCCTGGTATGTGAGGAGGCCAGGAAGGGCATCAGATCCCCTGGACTGGAGTTACAGGTGGCTGTGAGCTACCATGAGGGTTCCAGGAAGGGGACTCTTGACTTCTCAAGAGCAATATGTACTCTAGCCACTAGGATATCTCTCCAGCCTCCCCTGCCCACTTCTTAGTGCACAATGAGCAGCTGCTGGGTCTCAGGTTTCTTCCCCCACAAGTATTCCAGATCTTAATTGTGTTTCCTAAGAGTATTTAAAAATTCTTAATTGCGCAAAATGAACATAAAAATACCATTATGTGGTTTGTTTTTTTTTTTTGTTTTTGTTTTTTGTTTTTTTTTTTTTTTTCTGTTGGAACCATCTTGAAATACATGGTGGCATTACCACATTCACGTTCTCAGGCCCCGTCTTCCACATCTTTCCATCTTTCCCTTGAAGCCCTGTCCCTCTAAGCAGCGGTTCTCCACCCCTCCCTTCCCTGGCACCAGCGGCCAGGGTTCTGCTTCTGTGGATTTAATAAAGTCTGTTCTCAGTTCCACACAGTCAGCCAGCTAGAGATCAGAAATATTTGGGGATAAATTGCACATTTATTGACCATGTGCAGATTACGTTTCCTTATCATTGTCCACCAACCAAGCCATGTAATGCTCACATGATATTTACATTTGGTATTAGGAGTAATCTACAGAAGATTCACAGCATACAGGAGGGTGTGCATGGGTTCTGTGTAAACAACCTTTTTACATAAGGAACTTGAATTTCACTGGAATTCAGTGTCCGATAGAGGTAGGGTTCCCAGGTCCAGTCCTCTGTAAATACTGAAGGGAAAACAGGACTCCTAAGTAAAGTGTTTTTAATAAAAGTCTACTTAAACAGTTTTATGTAATGAAACACCTACAAATTAGTCATTCCTAGGAAATTGCAACCCTCCAGGGTGATAATTCTCAGTATTTTCAGCAGTCTAATAGGTATTCTTCAGCAGTTGCCATGTATTCTTTTACAGAACGAGCAGGCGTTTGAAGAGGTTTTCCAGAATGCCAACTTCCGATCATTTACATTCAGAATCAGGGTCAAGCTGGAGACCTACAATGTAAGTAAGGTTACTGGGGCAGAAGGCTGTGGTAGAAATCGCTGTTCGCTGACCACAGCAGCACTTCAGTGTTAGTGGCAGGGAATTACCCACAGGTGCGACACCTGTGGCCTGCACACTCATGGAATCTGCCTGCACTTGGGTGCTGTTACCAACTTGTGTGCAGGTTTGGGAGCCGCCTCAGGCTTGCTGTCTTGTCTAAACACTGAGGAGACGATAGTATGGCCTTTTCTATTACAGCCTTAAGAAAATGATGTGTGTGGACTCTTGTTTCCTACAATTTAGGTTCTAAAAATCAGTATATTAAACAGATACCATATGCAGGTAAAAGTACTTCGATGAGTCTTTAAATTAACCTAATGTCATAGAGTTGCATAGTTGTGTAATAAAGATCATTTACTGGACAGTCACTGTCCTGGCCCCTGTCCATCTATTATCGCTTGATCCTTATAGCACCCAGATGTAGGCATATAGAGAAAGGAGTCTCTGAATCTACTGTCATGGAGCAGAACCAAGATTCTAACCCAGGCGGTCTGACTCCATCCTTAGAAATGTCAGTTTGTTTAGTAATTACTCAGCATGTAGACACATGAAGCCCCCCACACCTCCCCACCCCCAGCTAGACTTGTGTGCTGCTGGGTGTCACCCTGATCTGCCTCAGAGATGCTGTTTAGTTCCTGGAGACAAGCTGAATGAGAATCCTGCCAACTCCCCTGCAGCCACCAAGTTCACACATTCTAAATTACCATCAACTTAGCTATTGGGTGGTTGTGCTAACTGAACGTTGGTGGGATACAGAAGTTGGGTGTGTTGTGTAAGGAGACTGTG
The DNA here is from genome assembly GCF_949786415.1 of Peromyscus eremicus. Taxonomy (NCBI): domain Eukaryota; kingdom Metazoa; phylum Chordata; class Mammalia; order Rodentia; family Cricetidae; genus Peromyscus; species Peromyscus eremicus. Next base: position 58,361,357 of record NC_081423.1, on the reverse strand, counting down.
GGGTTATTCTCTCTCCTCATGGTATGGACAGGGATGGCGAAGGGCAGACCTTCATAGGTAACCTTGCCCAGAGCTGGAACAGAAGCCAGATTTCCTGCCGGTGCTTTTTTTGGATGAAAGTGAGCTTTTAGGGTGAGCTAGCTAACTGCCCTGGGCCCCCACTGCACCCATATAAAGACAATAGAGCCTAGAGTCTACTTCAGTGGAATGCTGGGTCTGAGCACATGGTGCCGAGGATGGGCAGAGGTTCTTAGAAGGAGACCTGCCCACTGACCCACCATCTCCAGAATTTCATAGCACTTTCTCTGGGAATTTCTAAATTCCCCTTCTTCCTGCTGGACTCATTGAAGCCACTGAAGCAAAGGAGGTTATCTCCACTGCTCCATGCCAGGCTGTACCACTCACAAGAGGCTCTTCTTTTCAAAGGATGAATCCCGAATTAAGGCCACTGTGATGGACGTGAAGCCCATCGACTACAGAGATTACGCCAAAAGGCTGATCATGAACATCAAGAGGAACATATGATGTGAGCACGTGCCGATGGCCAGAGCTGGAAAGTAAAGAACTGAAGTAGAATGACTTTCTTCCCACCCGGTGTGACGACCCTGTGACAGCCTCACAGTGCAGAGCCCCGAGGGGACACTGGCAGCCTGTCCAGGCCCCTCTTGGGACTCATTGGTTGCCAAAAGACAATGTGCTCAGATTGCTGTGTATAAACCATCAGCCGACACTCAGCGGGCAGGTAGCATAGCACCAGCCCCTCCCCTGTCTTCAGGCTTTTGTCGGATTTACTAAGATTTTGTTATCTTCAAACAGGAATTATGTCACAAGTAATTGACCCTACCTTGGATAATGAGATGAATTATGTAACTTGGGGTTTGCTTTCCCAGTGGTGGCTCCTTTGCGTCTTAGGTTCCTCCTGGGGGGGTGAGAATGGGGGAGAATCCAGGTGTTTAGGGGGCGTGTCTCCCTGGAATCAAAGGCTTATTACTCTTTGCAGAGGTGCCACATGGTCATTAATGCTTGGAATAGCAAAAGGGTAGAATTATTAATAAAAAGCCTATCGTTAATATCTGAAGACCGTCCTTCCTTCGGGGTTTAATAGATTTAATAGACTGAGTCAGATGGGTCTGATATTAATCAAAATTGTCTCTTCTGAGGACGGCTGATAAGCATTGACTTGCTGTCCCCTAGGGACATCCAGGCAACTACAAAGCATTGCTTGAGTTTTCACTTCAATTAATGTTGCATTTGGTGGCTGGATGCGCCATCTTTACCTGTACATTTTTTTCTTGCATTCGTATATTTCATTTTTGATTAAAGCTGTGGCAAATAGGGAAAATTTTAGAGAGAAGTCCTTTGTTTCCCTTGCTTTGTTTGAATAAACGGTATATCTTTGTTTGTGAATCCGACTTTCTTTGACTGTAAAGGGTTCTTGTAACTGGAAAGCAATTAATTAGCCTTCGTAATAAATAATCACTAGGGAGAGATGTTAACTCATCACAAACTCGGAGATTAGGCTGAGGCCTGGAGATCATTCTTACTAATGTTAGCAACCCTGAAATGCATCTTTAAAGGAATGAAAACACAAAAAAGGAAAAGCCATTGTGCCCAAGAATGCTGATGATCTGGCACTTTGGGGTTTTATTGATGTTTACACAGCAGCCTAACACCAAGCGGGCTTTGAAATGTGTAGACAGTGAACGAGGAAGAAAACAGTAATTATGCTACGAGGCTTTTCATTCGGCAAGAGCATGCTTGCTCTGTGTGTTCCTAATCATATTAATTATCTATCTGGTTGCTGCAGCCCACCTCTTGGCATGTGCTGCACATCTCTGCCAGTATCCAGGCAGCATTGCAGTCCCCCTGCAGCTGCAGGCCTGGCATTGAATGTGTGCCCTTAAGCTTGTGGTGGCTTTGTAGGGCCCAGGGTCATGGCAGGCACCCTGTGTTTCAGGTGCTCTTCTTGCTGCTATGGCAAAATACCATCAAAAGCAGCTTACAGGAGGAATGGCTTCTTCTGGCTCACAGTTTGAGGGTACCATCTATCGTGGTGGAGAGGGGAGGACAGCTCTGGCTGTGTTGTGTGTGAGGCAGCTGGTCCCACGACATCTGTTGTCAGGAAGCACCACTCTTTCAACCCGTATGTGTGTGAGACAGACAGACAGACAGACAGACAGACAGACAGAGAATGGCCAGCACATGCCAGGGATCCTCCCGTTTCTGAACCCCAGTGCTTTTTAATGCGGGTCGTGGGGATTGGACTGGGTCCTAACACTTGGAAACACTTTTTTGTCTTTCCTCTTTCTTTTTTATTCAGTCTGGACCCCTGGGCCATGAGTGTCACTCATACTCAGAGTGCGTCTTTCCTCAGTTAAATCTCTCTGGAGAGGCCCTCACAGACAGTCTCCAAAGTTATTTCAAATCCAGTCATGTGGGTTTAGATTGACAACATTGACGACCACGACCTGTCTGTTTTCTCCTTAGCTGGCCTGCTTTTGAAATACGGTCTTCCCTACGTAGCCCAGGCAGGTCTCGGGCTTGAGCCTCCTTCCTTGGCTTCTCATACACTAGAAACACAGGCTTCTGCCACCGCCCCTGGATTGTCTTGTATTGTTGGGGCAGAGTCTTAAAGTGGGTAGCTTCAAGCTCATTGTATAGCCCAGGCTGGCCTTGAAGTCATGATCCTCCTGCTTCTGTCTCCAGCTGCTGACGTTACAGTCCTGCACCACATTCCTGGCTCTTCGATGTTTTCTTTTGGAAGGGACTAGCACCCCTAGGCAAATGGCTGGCCTTGCTGAGAACAGACAGACAGACTTTGATTTCAGGGACACAGACTTCCTTACTTTTCCCTAATCTCAGGAGACGGGAATTGAGTTGCGCTTGATGCTCCGGCTGAAGCCTTGACAATTTCTGTGGAGGCCCTTTCTTTCTGACCTTGCTTATAAAGCACTGACTAGAAAATCACAGTCTTCAGCACTGTTGGAGATTGACAAATTGCAGGTTAGAGATGGTGATCTAGCCTTCAGTCCAGTAACCAGTCTTTCACATCTCCCAGCGTTTCCTCCTCTCCCCGGGGCAGGACGGCTGGTCAGCAGCCATGTGTCCTGAGGGCAATGACTCACCGGGCCACTCCAATAAATCTGACACATCTGCACAGCCAACCTGAGGAGCACAGAGCTCCATGGGGGGTGGGAGGGGTGGACTCCCTCGTGGGATGATGTTTTAACAGATTCCCTACTAAAAAAATCAGATCACCAGCGGAGCGGTCTCAGAAAATGGTTCCACTGTTAATGCCTGTGAGAGGTCCAGGTCCCGAAGGACTGCCAAAGTAGATTCTGGTCCACAGCTCCTTGGATTGTCTTGGACAGTTTATCTGGAAAGGCTGTTTGTGTTCTGATTTTCATCTATCAGTTAGCGATCAATGCTTAGTTTGCGTCCACCATGAACCAGCGGTAAGCAGTTGGGGGTGGGGGTATCTAATCATCTTGCCTTTGTTTTAAATAGTTCCTAAATCCCCTCCAGTCTCATTGTATAAGAGGCAGAAAAAGGAAGGTACTGATCTGATTTCTGTCCATATTTCCAGTGTTTTATGCCTTCCATTAAAGCCTTGCTAATCTCCAGTGTGCTGTTGTGACGTTTTTGAACTGCAGGGTCAAAGGGTTCCCCCCCTTCCTTCCCCCACCATTTTTTCCTCTCCTGAGTGGACTGTCTTTGAAAAGTATAAATAATATTGATCGTGGTATTTAATACACTAATGAAACCCATGGCTATTGACTACATAATTAATATACTGTCAAAAAGTGAAGTTTGGCAGCCCCATGTCTAAAGGTTTATATTGACTTGTGTTTCTGTAGTGATCTGCCTGCCAAAGATTTATTTATAGAAAAAAAAGCCAGTCCCTCTCCCTCCTTTGCACCCGTTAGAAGGGCTGTCCTTTCCCTACTAGGTCTGTGTGTGTCTCCTTTCCCTTTTTCTTTCTTTCTTCCTACCTAACATGGTTTGGTAACCTTAGTCTTAATCCACTCTGTAGGTAGTAGCCTTTATAAGCCACTGAATTTATAAAGCATGACTGGAAAGAATTGTTTCCTCTAAGAGAAAGAAAGAAGGAAGAAAAGAAAATGACCAAAGTCGCCCATCATCCTAACAGTCAGCAGTAACCACTGTCTAGCTGGCCACTGCTTTGTATTTGTGTTACTTTTTCCACTGCGGTGATAAAACACCATGACCAAAAGCAGCCCGACTATGGGTTTGTTTTGGCTGACGGTTCTAGAGGGCCAGATGTCCATCATGGCAGGGAAAACATGGCCGCCGGGGCAGGAAGCTAAGAGGTCACACCTCAGCTGCACACAGGAAGCAGAGAGCTGAGTGGAAGTAGAGTAGAGCTACACTCTCCAAGCCCACACCCAGTGACAGTTTCTCCTGCAAGACTACCCGGTAAAGGGTCCAGCAACCAGGCACCATGCAGATACATGAGGTTTCACGGGACATTCCTTATTCAAACCAGCACACGGGTATGTATAAATGGGGGTTGTGAATATGGCTTGGGGGTGGAGCCTTGCAGGCATGCATAAGGACCTGGGTTCTCCTTAACACCACATTAAAGACAACATGAGGTTATCTCATATGTCCTTCTGTAACACTCTTAGCACTCCAGAATAGGCTTTTTTTTTTTTTTTTTTTTTTTTTTTTTTCTATTTCAATAAAAGTGGATCTGCATTGCTTCAAGTGGGTTTGGCTGTGTGGATGTGTAAATTTATAGGGCTGAATCACTCTTGCCAGCTGCTTCTACTTTTTGGCTCGTTAGCATAAGCCTGGGTTCTGATGGGCCCGAGCAATGCCTTGCAGCCCTGAAGGTCCATCCGTTCTGGTACTTCTTGCTCCATGTTGCTTCTGTTGCTCTGGTCTGGCAATGAGTCTGTCTTAAGCCTGTGCCCCATCACAGGCTGGCGGGCAGGCAATTTGAGCAGATCCTTGGAAGCAGGTAGATTAATGCAGGAGGATGGGGAAAGAGGCATTGGAGCCCTCCATGATTTATCTCATCCCACTTGGTTCTCGGACATAGGTTGCAGCCACAGAGGCCTTAACCTGGATTTTCTGCCATTATGGGAGAAATGGCCTCCCAAGAACGCATTTGACCTGCTTTATAAATCAGCCTCATTCTTTAAAGCTATTAGTGATTCTTAAATCTCCAAGTTATATTTGTGATGGTGGTTCTGATGAAGTAATGGGGCAAAGGAGAGTGTCAGTGTCTTCATTACCGCCTTCAGCCTCCTGCCTGCTGTTCTGGATCCTAGGGATCAAACCCAAGGCCTCACACCTGCCTGCCACACATCTGCTGAGGTACACACCCTCTGAGAGGATTTATTTGGATCAAGATAGCTGTTTTTGGTTTTGAGACAGCTTCTTGCTATGTATCCTTGCCTGGCCTTGTGACTGGTTTCCGGCCTCTGCCTCCCCGGTGTGGAGATTACAGATGTGCCATGTCACACCCAGCTAAATCAAGATTCCTTGTCCCCAAGAACTCTGGTCAGTTTGGAGCAGGACTCTGGTCATCACAGTCGAGTCCAAATTGAGTAGATGTCCAGGTCCCTGGAGACTGGGATCATCAACAAGGACTTGGGGGGAGGGGAGGGGGCAAGGGGTTAAGACAGAAGCTGCAGACTTGATTGGGGTCACGGACCGTCCGTCTACATGGAAAAGCATGTGCCACACCTAACTCACTCCGCACTGTATATTGACAGGAAGCTGTGTAGATGCCATGTTGGATAGAAGGTGTTGAAGCTATATGGCCCCTATGTAAAGAGTGCTTGTCCATGGGTAGCCTAAGTGGTCCTTATTTATATTAACTGTCCCTAGGCCCTAGGTGACTTGTCATTGGAGCTGTGTCTTGGTGCTGACTTTGGGAGTATATTTGAGACTTGGAATCATCCAACCACCTGGCCGTTTCCTACCCTTTTGGCATTGCCAGACTCTTCAGTGCTGTGTCCTTGAGACCCTACTGCCCCTTAGCTGTTGATAAATCTCCAGAAAACACCATATTTGTTGCAGCCTCGAGTAAACCACCCAAAAAACCTCATCCCACCCACCTCGTGTGAAATATTTATAGTCAACTCAAAGTGATTGTGTAAACTTTTAATAATAGTGAGCTGTTCTCCCAAAACTACCTGCTCCCTAGTGGATTACCCAGTTGGTAATTGGAAGTTTGTGCCATCATTAAAAATGACAGCTTCTTCAGATAGCTCGCTTGGAGCTTGTAAAATGCAGATAACCCAGCCTATATTTAACTTGTGTGTGGTGCAGCTTCCTTTCAGTGGTTAGGTAACCGATGGGCTGGTGCCTGTGAAAACAGGAGCGCTCACTGCAGGGAACCGCGGCTCTGTACTCATGAATGCCCTGCCCTGAGGTGGATCCAGAATCCACTTTAAAAAAATGAAGCTCCGATCAGACTCTCATCCCCGCTCACCATTGACACTGCTGCTCATGTCGAGATTTATTTATATCTTCAGTCAGCTGTGGTGCAGAGGTCATTTCTATTGGCCTAAAATTTTGGAGGCTCGTGGACTTGCCTAGGGACGCTAAGCTCCCTGCACGCAGGCCTGGGGTGCAGGGCTAGCCTTCTGCAGTTGCTGCTGGGATGCTTTCGCTCCCGTCACCACTTCTACCACGGGCCCCCTGCACCATTTATTTAAAATTAAATAGGTTTATAAGGTACACCTCCATAAACGAGCTTTCTTCTAATGGGCTCTCCAAGCAGCATGCCTTCCATAAAGGAACCGCTAATTAAGAAAAGAAAAAGAACATGGTTTGCCCAGTATAGCCACGTTTCAAGACTCCCATGAACTTAGAAGATGGTAGCATCCTCCTTTATAGCCAAGATAGTAGTATTCTTTTGTCTCGTATCGAGAGTTAGACCAGCAGTTGGGGTGTTGGCTTGTGTTCCCTCCCATCCCTGTCTCAATTTCAGGAGGTTTGTTCCCGTGGACTTTTGTAAAAATCCTTATTAAGTTACTCTAAGGATCAGAGCTACACCAAGCCATCCTGGTTGAAAGCCCAGCTGTGGAAAAGCAGGTCCATTTGCAGTATAGGCACGAACAGGCTTTCCGGGAAGATGCCTGTCAGTCAAATGGGGCTCATGGCGTGAGGGCCTGAGCCACGCTCTCTGGGCTCTATCTGAGGGCGAATTGAAGGTGTTAGCAGGCTTAACTGGGCAGCATCAGAGCCTACGTGCACAGTCATATGCTGCGTGTGCTCCTAATGGAACCTTTAGCTCCCAGAGCCAAGACTCATTTCGTGGGTTATTAAAGTGCCGGTGACTAGGACAAGGAGAGCCCTCTTAATTAGAGAGCAGCATTCTTGCATAGTTAGTCGTGTTCCGTTCGTGGTATAATTGTCACAGCAAATTACCAGTTAGGTTAAATATTGAGCTGGTAACTCTCGGAGCTTCAATTATTTGCTCCACCCTACCCGCCCCAACCCTCCCTGTCCCCGCCATCACCTGCACTTCTAACTTGATCTTCTGCCAAGTGGTAGCTTTTAAGTGAGGCTTAGAGAAGATACACTTTACAGCGGGAGCAATAAATCCGGCTTTGGGCGAGTTATAAGATGCCAGGAACATCTGCAGGAGGGGTAGGTGCAATTTTTTGCTTGGTGCATGGTGAGGGGGTGTTGCTGGGTCATCTAACTCCAACTCTAGAGTTACCAGGTCCATCAGTCCATCTAACCTGGGTGTTTCCCCTGTGAGCACGCTACAAGAAGTGCAACGGAAATAGAAAACTTGATCCTTTCTCTCAGCTTTAATCGAAGAGGAAAAGGCTCGCCAGCAGAACACTTGATGAACAAGTCATTCCGAGGAGAGTAAGTACGTGGCGTGGGAAGAGTCCAGCGGAGGGGGTCTTGCAATTTACCAGCTGTCATTGTGAGGATGCAAAGCATGCACCGGCAGGGGAAGAGAAACCTATTTCAAACCAGGCCAGCTGACTGAGCGGGAGAATATGAATCAGGCACAGGTGATACCGACGAGATTGAGTGGTGGATCTTTGTAGAGAAATAATAAATGAGATTGCTGAACACCAGGAGAATGGCCTAGACCTTGATTTCTTTGGGGCTTAATACTTAAGCCCTAGGGAATGCAGGTCTCTATGAGTGTCCTCTGTCATCAACTGGCCCTTTGGTTGCTCCCAGAGCTCTTGCAAGCCAGGTACCCCGGCAGATTGCTCCCGTGAAGTCGCCTCTGCTTAGCCACCGAAAGCGCAGAGGAGATCCTGCAGGGGATGTTATTGGAGTGTTGTACACTCAGTTCCTCACAAGCTGCATGCTGAGCTGCTCATTTCCTTTGGACAAAGATAGACTGGCTCCCTCTCTTGTTGATGGAATGAAAATTCTCTTGCATTATGGCTCATGTGATAACTTTGGTGGCGGTGGTGTGGGATAATGAAGAGCCTCTTAATGGCTCTAGTTAAACCTGGTGATATCACTCTGTCAAACTTCAGCTGACTGTGGGAATCCAACCTACTTTTATATTCCTAAATGTCTAAAACCCGCCATGGGCATCTTAAAAGCGCTAACAAGGAGGCAGCCCTCATCTGTCTGTTTCCGGGAATGTACCTATAAACCAGCGCTCATTTCTTGATCCCAGAATTGTGCCTCTTCTGACTGCTGTTTCCCCAACCAGAGGTCAGCTTCTGCCCATAGACTTGAGCAGTCGAAGTGATTTCAGCACATCACCCATCTCGGGCTTCTAGCCACTGGCATGCTGGTTTAGCACCCCCAAAGGAAGAGAACTCATTTTATTCTGGAAAAGGGGAAAATGAATTTGCTTCAGGAACTGCCTAGGCCTAATTAGTCTGCAAGCAGGGTTTGCTGTATAAAGCGCATGTGCACATGTCAGCCTGTGTGTGCATGCGTGTGCCTGAGCTGCAACAACACGTGCTCTCCCAGTGATGGCGGCTGTGTGTGTGCTCAGGTTGGTCTACCTCTCTGGACATGGCCACCTTGCAAACCCAGAAACCACACCACATTGGCTCCCAGATGAAAAAGTAACCAAGTGGGGTGGGACGATCAAGGGTACTTTTCCATTTTTATGAACCAATGGGGGAAATGGGGTCCACAAGTTGAGGAAGAGGAAATGGGAACAAGGGAAGTAAGAATCGGGAGGGAAAGAGGTCATTTTAATCTAAATTAAATAATGGAGATGGCGATTATGAACAGCAATAAGAGCCATGATTCGGCAGCCAGAACTACAAGACCCTGACAAATGGCTCTCCGGAGAAATGGGGCTGCCTCCTTGCCTGGAAGTCAGGGAAGGGGTCTCTCCTCCAACCCGGGGCGGGAGGCAGCGCCCGTGGCTGCCTGATTTAGCCTGGAAGTTAAAATCGCTGAAGCAGTTTATAGAAACACCAGAGTGAACTGCCGCGCACAATCAGTAGGCAGGATCCAAGATGATGGCATAAATGTTTCAAATGTGCTCAGGGTAATTAGTTTTGAATTACCATGTGCATATTTTAAACATTTAAATGATCATCCCAGGTTTTCGAAAACAGTTTCACGAAGCTTGATGTCGCTCCCCCTCCCAGAGCGGCCTCCCCACGGGAGAGCATCCGTGAGACTGTGCTGGGACGGAGCCAGGTGAAGCAGAGCTGTTCTGCGGCTCCAGCCGGGATTGGTGAGCGGCGGGAGCCGTGCTAAACCCTCGGATAAAGGCGGATTAGGCCTCAGCCCCGGGTCCTGGCCCAGCTGGCTCACCCTGGACGTTTCTTCCTCAAACCAATGTCATCTGTGCCAGTTTTCCAAAGCGATTGGTTCAGCCTTTAAGTTTGCCATTGTGCATGAAAATGCAATTCCAGTTTGAGTAGTTCCCCCCACCCCCACCCCCCACCCTCGCGTTCCTCCTCCTCCTCTCTCTTATTTTATAAAGCCTCAGACAGCTGGGAAACTTGAAAATTGACCAGCCAAGTAGGAAATGCATTTGGTGTTTTAAAACGATGACCTTGTCCTCCAGTCACTGGGGACAAACTGCCTTGGAGCAACTTAAGTCTTCCCAGTATGCAAATAGCAGTTTCTAAAATCCCAGGTTCGGGAAAGCAGTCGGAAGGTCATGGAGATCCTCGCCACCATTCCTTAGGACCTTCCTTTCCTGCGACCGGAGTCCACTCTGATATCTTACAGAGCCCTTTTCAGCCTCGGGAGGAGCTGTTTAAAGTCAGGTCTGTAACTTTAGGTACCTGAATTTGGAACAGCGCTAGGACAATGCTGCCCAGCTGCCTCTTTCTCCCTGTAATACGCTATTTCTCCAGCAGGTGGAGCTGGGAGATAAAAACTACAAGCCTGTGCCGGATTCCTTTGAGTGGGAGCTATCTCTGCTGAGATCCTGATTGAATGAAAATTGTTCATTATGCAAACTGTCTGGTTCAGTACACAGAGGCAGCCCCCAGGCGCAAACCCCAAGTAGTTGCTTTTTCTCTCCCCAGATTAAAACATATGAACTGCTTTGATGTAATCTTATAACAAAGCCTAATAGAAATTTTATTTCTTCTGAAGTTGCCTGTCATTTCTTGTTGCCCCCCCTTCCTCTGTCCTATTAATACCCTTACAGTCAAGGATATGCTGCTCTGAGTCTGGCTGTATTTGAGGATGAGAACAGTGTGTTTTCCTCCACAATGGTTTGAGTTATTTAAATATAGCTACACGGCTTTGGATATGTTTAATCTCCTGGTTTTCGCCCCCACCCCCACCCCGTTGCCATTTATCATTTTAATGGAATGCTACAGAATGCCACATTATGCAATGTGTTTAAATTGATAAATTATATTAGGAAAATATTGGATAGGAGTTCTTAATGGTAAGTGGGTTTTTGTGGAAATATTTTCTCATTAGTAGATCAGCTCCTTGCAGGGTAGAAATTCTAAGGATTTGGGAATAAGCTATATTTATGACCTATTTGGCTAATTAAAATTAAAGCATAATTTTAGCATGAAGTTCCTGCAAGACTTTGCAGAGAGGGTGGAGAAAGAAACTTGCCCAAATCCAGTTACTTTTAAATGTCAGTTGCCATAACAACTTCGCATGAGCCATATTTTTTTACTTGAAAATTCCTTTTAGGATTCGGTTGCTATAATAATTTGCCTCAGCTCTTTTTAGGAGGCATATTTTCCTATTTTCCTTTTGTGATCATTTCAAAGCTTTCATTACTGTAACAAAAAAAAATGACCATGTAAACCTCAACTCTCCATTTTTCCATGTGCAAAGAGCAGAGTGGTCCCCAAAAATAGAAATGTGGTCTGTGGAGAATTCCTTTCCAGGGCGGGCTCTCCAGGCCAGAGGGAAAGGCGAGGCTCTAGGGATGGATCCGTTGTTGCAGCAGCCAGCTCCTTCTGGCCAGGAATGATTCAACCAACAGATCTGGTTTTTTTCTTTTTGAGACAGAGTCATTCTATAGCCCAGGCTAGGCTCAGATACAAAACAATCCCCCTGCCTCAGCCATCTGAGTCCTGAGATTCACGGGCATGAGCCACCACACCCCAACAGAATTTTCAAAAATTATTTTATGTGTTTAAGTGTTTTGCCTGCATGTGTGTCTGCACCACATGTTCCTGGTGCCTGAAGAGGCCAGAAGAGGGCAACAGATCCCCTAGGACTTGAGTTACAGAGTTATGAGCCATCATGCGGGTGCTAGGAATAAAGCCTGGGTCCTCTGGAAGAACAGCTAGGGTTCTTAACCCTTCTTGCCATCTCTCCAGACCCCTCAACAAAGGATTTAAAGCATGACTATTAAGCTTTTCTGTGTCATTGTGGAGTTTGGGGTTGTGCTGGGTATTGAACTCAGGTCTCCACACATGCTCGGCCAGGGTTCGCCTCTGAGTTGACACCAAGCTGGTGCCCTGGACATTTTGCATAAGGCAAGGACCTGACCAACCCTCTCAAGAAAGGATGAGTTCTTTAACATCTTATTGACGTCATATTAAGCCCACTGGAGTCTTTCACACCTGAAGGCTCATTGGTGGATTGTCTGGCAGAGCCGCTGGTATTGGACGACTGAGCGGAACAATCCCCAAACTATTTACTTAGAAGCAACTCGGCAGCAGGGTAAAGTCCAGCGCCCTTTCTTCTACCAAGTGGCCCCAAACCTTAATTCTTTAGACAATATGATCTCAGAGAAGCACCTGTGACTGAGACCTGTTCTGGACACAGGCACACTAGAGGGGACGAGAGCCCTGCCAACTCTGCAGACTCTCCAAGGCAGCTGTCATCTGAAAGCTGTGGTCTGAGGTAAAGGGCTTGTAAGTGGGAAGGACATTTCATTTTCAGGTTTGTGGCTCCATCTCGTAGGTGGAGCCCGGCCGCTCCTGCTGGTCTCCTGTGTCCCTGGTCGAATCCGCAATCCAGTCTCACCAGCTTTAGGGACACAGTAGGTCTTCATCTTCAGATCCAAGTTATCTCCTCTCCTGTCCTTTCTCCTCCCTTCCCAACTCTGGTGGGTTTTGAGTGGCCATCCTTTTATTTTGAAGATTTATTTATTTATTGCTACGCTTGTGCATGGGCCATGGCACATGCGTAGAGTTCAGAAGATAATTTTCAAGAGTTAGTTCTCTCCTTCTATGGTTCCAGGGATCGAACTCAGGTCATCACATTGGCAGCAAGTGCCTTAACCATTGAGCCATCTCACTGGCCCCTCTTGGATTTTTGAGACAGAATGTCATGTTGCCCGAGCTACTTGCCTTGAACTCACTATATAAATGCAAGGGTAACATTGAACTTCTAAGCTCCCTGTGCCTTTATATCCCAAGTGCACAGCTGGGATCACAGGCGTACCAGCACACCAGGCTTACACCATGCTGAAGATCAAATCCAGAGCTTGTGCACACTTGCTGAGCATTCTACCAACGGAGCTATATCCCCAGCCTGAGTGGCCATTTCTTTTCAAGTCTGAAACTGAATTGGTTGGAGAGAATTCTGCAGGGAGGGTAGTTGGAGGAAAGAGGAGACATGGCGAGCTTCCTGCCTCAGTCCTTGGAACCTACTTCATCTCCTGCCATCCTGTACGGTGAGGATGACATCTGTTTTCCTACCCCAAAGGGTGGAGGAAGTGAAGGTTGGATGCAATGATTTGTAAAGAGGATGCACAAAACACTTTGTCATCATGCAGGGGATGATAACCACAGCATCTCCCCTCCCCCTCTGCCCTCTGTGCTGTTACCCGAAATCAACTGGAGTCCAAAAATATCCAATGACAAATTCCGGGAATCACATGTAAGTCTCACCTGCACACCGTTCTGAGGAGTAGTTGAATGCAAGCACCACAGTACTGCAATGGGGTAGCTAAGATGCTCAGTGACTGCCAATAGATATGGTGCTGTGGCACGGACAACCAGGGACATTGTGAGATCTAATCATGCCACTAGGAATGACTTCCCAGGGACGGGGTCAGTAGTGACCTGATGCTGAGTCATGGTGCCTGTATCATCTGCTCCATCTCATCCAGCAGGCTCTGGGTCATCTGGAGTCATACAAGTAAGTGTTCGTGCAAGACACCACGCTGGGAAAGAGTCAGCCACATTTGTGTAGATCTTACAACAATATGTTCTTATGATTGTTCCATTACAGTTAATACCTTTCTGTGCTTAATTTATGATTCTGATCTTTAAATGGTTATTTATTTTTATGTATATGAGTATTTGTCTGAGTGTCAGGTGTTCCTGTTGCCCAAAGAGACCAGAAGAGATTGTCACGTCCCTTGGAACTGGAGTTACAGACAGTTGTGAGCTGACATATATGTGCTGGGAATCCAACCCTGGTCTCTGAAAGAGTGGCACTATTAACCTCTGAGCTATCTCTCCAGCCCATGATTTTATCCATCCATCCATCTATCTATCTATCATCTATCTATCTATCCATCCATCCATCTATCTATCTATCATCTATCTATCCATCCATCTATCTATCTATCTATCTATCTATCTATCTATCTATCTATCTATCAGCTGTTTATTTTGAGACAGGGTCTCTTTCTGTAGCTCTGGCTGTCCTGGAACTTCCTTTGTAGACCAGGCTGACCTTGAATCCATAGATATCTGCCTATCTCTGCCTCTTTTTTTTTTTGGTTTTTCGAGACAGGGTTTCTCTGTGTAGCTTTGCGCCTTTCCTGGGACTCACTTGGTAGCCCAGGCTGGCCTCGAACTCACAGAGATCCGCCTGGCTCTGCCTCCCGAGTGCTGGGATTAAAGGCATGTGCCACCACCGCCTGGCTAAATGTGATTTTTATAATAAGTAGGTATGTATGTGAGAAAACATAATATGTATGGACTCAATATTGTCCACAGTTCCAGGCTTCCCTGGTCTATTTTTGTTTGTTTTGGGGTCAAAGTCTTATGCAGCCCAAGATGGCCTTGTAT